>NC_060274.1:48013697-48320977 GCF_021613505.1 Equus quagga | reverse complement strand
TACTTATTTTCATCAGGAATATTGCCTGTAATTTTCTCTTTTTTTGTGACGTCCTTGTCTGTTTTGGTTGCCTCATAAAATGAGTTTGGAAGTGTTCCCTCTTTTTCAATTTTTTGAAAGATTTTGAGAAGGATAATTATTAAATCTTTGAATATTTGGTAGAATTCACCTGTGAAGCTGTCTGTCCTGCGCTTTTCTTTCTTGGGAGGTTTTTGATAACTGATTCAGTCTCCTTACTAATAATGGTCTATTGGGATTTTCTATTTCTTCATGATTCAGACTTGGAAAATTCCATGTTTCTAGCAATCTATCCATTTCTTCTAGGTTGACTGATTTGTTGGCATATAATTTTTCACAGTAGTCTTTTATGGTCCTTTGAATTTCTTTGGTATCAGTTGTAACTCTCTTTCATTTCTGATTTTATTTATTTGAGCCCTCTTTCTTTTTTTCTTAGTGAGTCTAGCTAAAGGTTTGTCAATTTTGTTTATTTTTTTCAAAGAACCAGCACTTAGTTTCATTAGTCATTTCTATTATCTTTTTAGTCTCTATTTCATTTATTTCTGCTTTGATCTTTATTATTCCCTTCCTTCTACTAACTGTAGGCTTTGTTTTTTCGAGATTTTTCTTGTTTCTTGGGGTAGGCATGTATTGCTATAAAATTCCATATTAGAAATGCTTTTGCTGCATCCCAAAGACTTTGGTTTGTTGTATTTTCATTTTTATTTGTCTTCAGATTTTTTTTGCTGCTCCTTTGATTTCTTTGTTGACACATTGATTGTTCAGTAGCATGTTCTTTAATCTCCACATGTTTTTGATTTTTCTAGCTTTCTTCTTATACTTGATTTCTAGTGGAGAAGATACTTGAAGTGATTGCAAGCTTCTTAAATTTATTGAAACTTATTTTGTGGTCTAACATATGATCTATCCTGAAGAACGTTCCACGTATACTTGAAGAGAATATGTATGTGGTTTTTTAATGGAATATTCCATATATGTCTGTTAATTTCATCTGATCTAATGTTTTATTTGAGGCCAGTGTTTCCTATTGATTTTCTATTGATATAATCTATCTATTGATGTAAATGGAGTATTGAAGTCCTGGGCTATTATTGTATTGCTGTCAATTTTTCCCTTTAGGTCTGTCAGTATTTGCTTTATATATATGTCCTCTATGTTTGGTGCATAAATATTTACAAATGTTATATCTTCTTGTTTGATTGACCCCTTTATCATTATGTAATGCACATCATTGTCTTTTATTACTGTCTTCGTTTTAAAGTCTATTTATCTAATATAAGTATAGCTGACTCAGCTTTCTTTTGGTTACCATTTGGATGAAACATCTTTTGACATCCCTTCACTTCACTTGGTGTGTGTCCTTGCACCTGGTGTGAGTCTCTTATAGGAATTATTTAGATAGATCTTGTTTTTTTATGCATTCAGCTACTCTATGTCTTTTGGTTGGAGAATTTAGTCTATTTACAATTAAAGTAATTATTAATAGATATGTACTTATATTGCCATTTTGTAAATTGTGTTCTGGTTCTTTTACAATTCTTCTTTGTTCTTTTCTTATTTTCTTGGTTTCTTCCCTTGTGGTTTGATGAGTGTCTGTAGTATTAAGCTTAGATTCCTTTCTCATTATATTTTGTGTATTTACTATAGGTTTTTGCTTTGTGGTTACCATGAGGCTCACATATAACAGCCTATATATATACACGCACACACACACATTTCTATACATATATGCATATACACACATATATACACATATATATATGGAACAGTCAATTTTAAGTTGATAGCAAGTTTGAATCCATTCTAAAACTCTACATTTTTACCCCAACACACATTTTATGTTTTTTATTTTGTGTATCCCTTAACTAAGTTTGGTAGTTATGGTTATTTTTACTTCTTTTGTCTTTTAACCTTCATACCAGCTTTATAGGTGATTAATCTACTTCCTTTACTATGTATTTACCACTGCCAGTGAGAATTTTACTTTCATATCTTTTCTTCATAATAATTGATGCCCTTTGTTTTCAGCTTAAAGAAGTCCCTTTAACATTTCTTGTAAGGCCAGTTTAGTGATGAGTAACTCCTTTAGCTTTTGCTTCTCTGAAAGACTCTTTATCTCTCCTTCAATTGTGAATGATAATCTTGCCAGATAGAGTATTCTTGGTTGAATTTTTGTTTTTCTTTCAACACTTTGAATATATCATGCCGCTGTTTTCTGGCTGGCAAAGTTTCTGCTGAGAAATCTGCTGATAGTCTTATGGGGGCTCCTTTGTATGCAATAGGATTTTTTTCTGTTGCTGGTTTTAAGATTCTCTCTTTATCTTTAATTTTTGCATTTAAATTATAATGTATCTTGATGTGGATCTCTTTGATGTCATCTTATTAGGAACTGTCTGGTCCTCCCTGATCTGTATGTCTATTTCCTTCCCCAGGTTAGGGAAGTTTTCAGTCATTATTTCTTCAAATAAGTTTTCTTACCCTTCCTCTCTCTCTTTTCCTTCTGGGACCCCTATAATGTGAATGTTATTCTGCTTGATATTGTCCCATAGCTTCCTTAATCTCTCTTCATTTTTTAAAACTCTATTTTCTTTTTACCACTCTGTTTGGGTGAATTTCACTGCTCTGTCTTCCAGATCACTGATTCTTTCTTCTGCTTCATCTACTCTGCTGTTGAACCTCTCTAGTATTTTTTTTTTTTTTTTTTTTTTTTTGCTGAGGAAGATGGGCCCTCAGCTAACATCCATGCCCATCCTCCTCTATTTCATGTGGGATGCCTGCCACAGCGTGGCTTGATGAGCAGTGACATGTCCACTCCTGAGATCCACACCAGCATACCCTGGGCCACGGAAGTGGAATGTGCAAACTTAACCACTGCGTCATCACTGGGCTGGCCCCTCTAGTACGTGTTTTAGTGCAGTTATTATATTCTTCAACTCTGTCACTTCTGTTTGGTCCTTTTTCACTTTCTATCTCTTTATTCACATTCTCACTGTGTTCATCTATTCTTCTTCTGAGTTTGGTGAGCACCTTTATGGCCATTACTTTGAACTCTTTATCAGGTAACTTTCTTATCCATGTCATTGTTTTAAATTTTTTTCCTTTGATTTTATCCTGTTCTTTTGTTTGGAACATATGCCTTTGTTTCCTCCTTTTGCTTTACTCTCTGTGTTTGCTTCTATGTATTAGGCAAAACAGCTACCTCTCCTAGTCTTGCAAGAGTGGCCTCATGTAGGAGATGAATCTTATCATTTAACCTTGCCCTAGCTCTTGATTTTTTTCTCACACCTTTGTGATTGTCCAAACACCCTGATTTATTATTGATAGGTCCTAGTTGTTCGCAGTGTGCCAAGACCTATGAGTGTTCCAGAGGAAGAGATCTCAGTCAGTGCCTAGTTTCAGCTGATTAGAAGTTAAGCCCTCAGGAAGCAGCTTTTAAGGTATGCAAATATATACAGTCCTGTGAAACGTCTATCATAAGCCCTTTTGGCCTTTAGACTAGGTGATCTGGAGGTGTCCCCTTGGCATCAATTGCAAAAATCAGGGCTCCAGATGAGTGTATGAGGTCTTATCTTAGAGGTACCAATGAACTGTAGTAAGGCCAGAGGTGTCCCCTAGACTATGTTCCCTGATAGCACTTCTGTCACTTCCAGATGTGGTAAATCTGAAGCTTGCCCCTCAGGCTGATGCACCAGGACAAGTAAATAGGCATTTTTCACAGTAAGACTGGAGGCATGTTTCAGTCTGCTCTGTATGAAGTGCCCTGGGGATGATAGCCTGCCAAGAACTGTCTCTCTGATTGTTTCAGAGCCACAGGGCCCAGAAACACAATCCCCTCTGGACCTCAAAGCCAAGCATTCAAGGGGTATCCTCTCTGTGGGTTGTGCACACCTGCTGACTTTGGTGGGCCTATGGGAGTGGCACAAAGGCAAGACATGCCCTCTAGTGCTAACAAGGTAGACAGAGAATGCAAAAATGGCACCTGCCACAGCCTCCATCCCTGCAGAGAGTCATACCAGGCTTCTGGTCCTCCAACAGATGCTTTAAGATTAGCAAATGAATCTCTTTCACATACAGTCTAGGCACTTTTCAAACTGCTGCTTCTTTGCTGAGTCTCAGGATAAGTGAGTCTGTACACAAGCCCTTTAAGACCAGAATCTCTGTTCCCTACATCTCTATAGTTCTCCTAGACATAAGCTTTGTTGATTTTCAAATGCAGATGTTTTGGGGACTTGTCTGTGTAGTGCAGGTCCCAAGGATTGTGGTGCTGGATGTGGAGCATAAACCCCTCACTCCTCAAGGGAAAGCTCTGTACTTGTGAGATCTCTCCTGATTGTGGGGCATCATGCCAGGGGTGGGGTTTTGGCAAGACTGCATCTCCTACCCTTCTTGATGTGGAACTTTTATCTTTTGTTGTGGAGAAGCTGTTAAGCTCATTTTTAGGTCTTTCTCAGAGGGAATTGTTCCATATGTAACTGCAGATTTGTTGTGTCCATGAGAGGATGTGAGATCAGCATCTTCCTACACCGCCATCCATAAGGAACTGTCCTCTGCTCTTGACCTCTTGAAATAAGTTCTTCATCAGAATATTCTCAAGTTATCCTTTTCTAGAGTCGTCTCTGACCTAGAATTCTTGGCTCCCTTTGGAGGTAATTCTTCATTTACTCATTCCTAAAATTACAGTTCCTAAGCATTCTGACGCAAACACAGGGTACATGAAAACGAAATTACACTGCTTTAGAAAAGCTTCCAAACTGCTTAACATACTTTTGTTGTTACCTCTACAAATTTATCTCACTGTCCCATCCTTGCATTCTATATTTTAGTCACAATTATATTTTTCATTTTCTTGACTCTTCAAGTCATCATACATGCCTAGGAAATGCTTTTTTCAAATATTCTTTGGTATTCTTCCAATTCCAAATTAGAAAATATTTTTGTTGAGAAGCCTTCCAGTACTTTCCTACACTGAATTAGTAGCCCTTGCTATGGACTCCCACAATAGACTTCACCTTCCATGCAAGAGACTTATTACATTTCTTCATCATGTAAATTGCTCATTTAATTCTGTGTTTCCTCTAGACTACAAATGGCATTACAGATTTGTGTCTGGTCAACTTCACTGTCTACAATACTTAGCATAGCACCTAGAACATAATATGATTAATGAATACCTGCTGAATGGAAAAATCATTAATATTTTCAGAATTGAACTGAAATGTGCAACCTAGAGTGAATGAAGAGCTGGAATCTTAAAGCTGAAATAAGTCAGTAGAATTTAAAACAAAGGGTATATCACTCTCTCTCTTGTCCCTTCTACAACTAAATATTTATGCTATTTTTAATCATTCTTAATCTATTTGTTACATCACATCTAACTTACTCATTACATAAACCCAGTGCTTCTGGATATTATTTTCATATCGATTGAAAAGAGAAAAATTGTATAAATGATATCACAGTGTTTTCCCAAAATTGTCTTCATGTTAAAAAAAAGATCCAAATATTAGTGTTTTGTGTTTAGAAAACACATCTCCTTTTAATTTAGGAAGAATTCTAACATGTATTTTAGCAAACACAAGAAGGCACAGATTTACTTGCTGTCCACCAATAAATTTTGAAGGCAGTTGTATCCATGGTCCAGTTGCTTTAGTCAGTAAACATAAAATGAAGGATAAGATGTTTACCTAAGCCAGACATAAAATACAATATATGGATAGAAATGACCTGTAATATTTCACGGAAGGCTGTACACGTTACATCTAAAATGCTTCCTGGAAGCCAGAATGCACACTCCCTCTGGCTTTGCTGCTTTCCTAGGGATCATCAGGTGCCATAGGGGCAAATGCTGTTTGTCACCTTCACAGCTGTGTGCTTTCTCTCCATGACTCACCACACAGCTCACCAAAGATAAGACGGAGGGGAAAAGCTCCCCAATATATGAGATGAAGTATCAGTGAAGCTCCCAACTGGCTTCACGCTTACTGCTGAAATTTTCCTAAGGAAAGGAATCCATCAAGGAGATAACCGTATTACAAATAGTGTTCTACAAAGCTAAGAATTAGCAGGTTATGCTGACATTTTAAAAAATTTCAATTTGACATTGCCTGAGAGGATCAAATATATGACCTCTACCCCCTGCTGTACACGATTTTACATAATGCTCATGTGAAACTCACATGTAAATGCATTGGTATCCCTATCAATCATCCTTAGCCTCTGGAAATGTTCATAAAACGTTGTGGTAATGAGCTGATTTTTCACTGCTGCTCTTTGCATGCATGTTTTCCACATAGCAATTAATATGTAGATACCACCTTATGTTAGAAAGAGTTCTTATCCTACTTGGCAATATACCAAGAAATTTGTTACATAATGTAGAAAATGTATTAAATTATTGGTATTATTATGCCCTTTCCACTTAAAATACTTATTGACTTTCATAGCACCTTATAATTTTCTTTTGAATTTGTGTGAGTATTCTTTATTGTTTTACCCTGTTGAGAATGTAAATTTCATGAGACTTGTGTCTATTTTGCTTAATTTATTTATAGTATGCTGTGCTATCTAGCACAACGTATGTCCTGAATCATTACTTTTGGGTGAATGGATACATATAAGAACAATTGCATCTTCAAAGGGATATTTCCCATTTTTTTCAATTGATGTGTTCACAAACAGAAAATAGAAGTAATCTCCAAAATATCCTTGTATTTTGATGCAGAGACATGAAATGTTGGCAATCTTGTTTCTAGAGCTGAATGTGTCTAAATATGGCCTCATCAGTTAGTCGGCATGTTTGTAAAGATCAAATGAAAACATGTCCTGAAAATTCAATTAAAAAAAAATGAGGTTGGGGCCAGCCTGGTGGTGTAGTGGTTACATTTATGCCCTCCACTTCAGCAGCCAGGGGTTCACAGGTTTGGATCCCAGGCACGGACCTAGCACCACTCATCAAGCCATGCTGTGGTGACATCCCACATACAAAATAGAGGAAGATGGGTGTAGATGTTAGTTCTGTGCCAATCTTCCTCAAGTAAAAAGAGAAAGACTGGCAACAGATGTTAGCTCAGGGCCAAACTTCCTCACAAAAAAATGAATGAGGTTATTAACAATAAACAGGCATTGAGTTAAGTTTTTTAACACATTTCATAATATGAACATTAAGGATTTGAATAAATCCTGTTTTTACTTTATTTGAAAATAAAAAGAGAGAGCATAAGAGAAAGAGAGAGAGAAGCTTTCAGTAGACAGCATTATTTATCTTCATAGTAAAGATATATTTCTCAGTTGTCCAAGAGACATTAAACTGTAGACATCAGTTCTGTTCCAGGGGAGAGGTCGGCAAAGGGGAATCTGTGTGGCTCCTTAGTGTTGGTTGAGACAACCTGCAGCAGATCGGCTTGAGGTGACTGAAGCTGATTTTTTTGCTTTCACCTTTGGCCTAAAGGAACCAGACTCCATCAAAAGACTCTGGGCTTTCTCCCTCTGTAAATAAAATTGACTACTTTAAGATTTTACCTTAGAGGCCAGCCCAGTGGCGCAGCAGTTAAGTGCACACGTTCTGCTGTGGCCCAGGGTTTGCCGGGTCAGATCCCGGGTGCAGACATGGCACCGCTTGGCAAGCCATGCTGTGGTAGGCGTCCCACACAAAAAGTAGAGGAAGATGGGCATGGATGTTAGCTCAGGGCCAGTCATCCTCAGCAAAATGAGGAGGATTGGCAGCAGTTAGCTCAGGGCTAATCTTCCTCAAAAAAAAAGAAAGAAAGAAATGAAAGTATTTAAAAAGAAAAAGATTTTACTTTAAATGCCATTCTTCTTGCATCTAATTATATTTTCACCCAACGATCTTCCCAATTTGTCTGTCCGTCCCTCTACAAATTATCCTAACTGATTTTCATGCTCTGGTCTTGCTTCCTCAATCATTTTGCCAGGTTATTATATTAGCAACAGGCTATATTTTATTTAGTTGTTTCCATTTGTTTACATAGTGAGGTGCTAGCTCTTAGGTATGGGATTCAAAGCCCGTCCACCCCCTTAGCTAGTTCTTACGAAGGTCTTTCTTTCACCACACACCCTCCAGTGCCCTTCTTGTCCTGCTCACACAAACGTGCTATCCCCATCTGGCTGATTCCAGGCAGACCTGCCCTTTTTGAATGGACGGTCACCCAAATGACTCTTACTTATGTAGATCTTTGTTTATATATGCCCTCTCTAAGACCATCTATTCTATCATCTGTTGAACTTGAACTTGAATATCTTAAAATATTACATTCTAGACACTTGTTAGTTTAAGTAACTGGAAATAATTGGCAATGGCTCTGGTAGGATTCTAATTATAGAAAGATATAGAAAATGGTGACTCTTTAGGCCATTTTTTGGGGTCCATGAAAAAGTGTCTAGTTAAACTAGAGTCTTATCAGAAGCAAATATAGCTGAGAGGCACACTGCAGGAGACTGGAATGGAGGGAGGTGAATCCTAAATACATCTTCATTATGAGATCATTTGCAATATTTTATGATTAGCCTTTTGCTTTACCTTAATGGAAACAGATGATATAGATAGTGTTGGTAACAATCCCTTTCCCCAAAATCAGATTTAAACCTATTCCCAAAATATGACCATTCATAATTCAATGATAAGATCAGAAAACTAAGAACAATAAAATGGAGGGCTAAAAGATAACTTACCAAAATTATAAAATCTTGACTCTAATATACATATATATAATATATATATATACACACGCAATGTATAATATATAAAACACATGTTAAGGATTTTAACTATATTGAGAGGACCAGGCAAATTTGCAACAGATTTAAAGGAGAAGTAAAACTATATGTATATACTTCTTTGAGAGAGGGAGAGAGAGAGGGTAGAGGAAATGCATTTATAAGGGGACTCAAAGCTGACTTTTGGGAGGGGAGCGGAGGGTTGGGGGAGGCTCCTGGATAGGGGAGTTAACAGAACCTCCAAAGAACAGAATCTGTGGGCCTACAGGCAAAAATTATTTTGCCTTGCAATCAGTTATCTACAACCTAGAAAATTACAGAATAGCTCAAAAGTAATGAAAGGCAACCTGAAAATATATGCTCTAAACAAGGTGTAATTTTTCACTGGAAGTATCTAGCAATTTTTTGCCTTATATCAAACTTCCTTACAGAAATAAAAATATTACAATTTAATAAACACATTTCAGAGATCAAAGAATTGTACAGCTCTAATTCAACTACATTGAATGATGTTCCTGCTCATTGCTTAACAACTGACTGATTATATGGGAACTAGCTTCAGTGCCCCAAATTTGAACAAAGGCTGTTCAGCAAAGAGTACTTGAAAACTTCATAGCAAACGGTGCGTAACAATATTTACATACAACTGAGGGAATATATATAGGTAAATGTACAAAGTTATTATGCCTCAAAAAAGAAGGTGAAGGCATATAAAATATATTGTTTACCTTATTTTTGTCTTGTGGAGTGGGAACACATACTCATAGTCTTAAGCAAGGAACCTCCAAGGCTTGCCCATTAGTACACATAAGGCTGTGGAGCTGTGATGTGTGATCCTGAGGGGGATTCTTCCTAGAAAGTCTTCCAGCTTCCCGTGGGGCCCCAGTCAGAGAACACACTTTCTTGTCTCCTCAGAACAGCCCCACCCCTACGTTGAGAATTTCTGCCCTAGTCCACCAGCATTAGTATCGGAACATTATCATCACTCTGTTACTATTGTTTTCGGTAGAATGAGCAAAGTTTGAGAATTGTGGTACAAGAAAACATTTCATTAAAACCAGAAACAGACATAAAAATATCCATTATCCTTGTTAATTATCTGCTGACAACACTTTGAAGATGTTAAAGCAATGAAAGCAATAAGCATAAGAAATGTGCCCAACCTCATTAATAAGGTAAATATTTACATTGAAATGTGATGCCATTGTTTGTCTATCAAGTCAGCAGAGTTTCCTGTTTGTTTACATTTATGTATTTTAGATTATTTTAATGAAAATATATAATATTTCTAAGAGGGTAATTTTCAGATACAATTAGGATATTATAAATTGTTCTGATCCACTCCTGGGAATTATTTACTTCTTAAAAAATGTTTCACCTTTTACCTCTTAATTTCACTTATAAGAATATCTAAGAATGATATAATCAGTGATATAAAAATATTGCTATTTATAAAAATATCCATTGCAAAATCATTTACAGCAGTTAAAGACCAGAAACAACAGCACACCCAAAAATATTTCATTGAATGAAGAAACTAATAAAAATCATGTGTTTAAAAAAATATTAAAACTATGAGAAATGTTCATGATATAGTGTTAAGAAAAAAAAAATCGGCTTCAGATATAATTCCAAAAATGCATTACTGAGGAGAAGCTGAGGACTAAAATTCCTAACTACCACTCCCCACGTGGACTATGATTGGACTCTCCAGGAGATGTGAGCTGTCCAGAGTTTCCTGAGATCTGAGGTGGTTTTCAGGCCAGCTCTAGAGAGATAAGTGTTTTGTTGATGCCAGCCAGCGAGGCTGGTGCCAGCCTCCTGACACGCAATTCTGCAGCCCTTCCCTGGTTATACAAGTCTCTGGGTCCCTGTATACAACCCTTGGTTCCTGGTATACAGAGAATGACCTCCATTGTCCTGTGCAAACTCTGACTGAGGATATCAGGATTGCAAAGGTAGTCATAGTTAAATGAGGACATTCAAGAAAAATGAACCTCCCACATTCTCTAGATGCTCTGTCACTTGCAAATAACCCTGGCAAGTTTCAGGGCACCTTTAAACTTTTCTAGGAATAATTTTTCAGCATTTTCTGAATTTAATTCAGAGTTTCTTTTAATTCAAACATTCTGTTCATTCTAATTTCAACAACCTCCTAAATTGGGTTAAAACTGTCTGTTTTGGATGATTTTGTCCATTTACATCAATTCTATATCCTTTATATTTCATTTCCTTTATTTTCCCATAATCTACAAATATATGCAGGATGGAGGCAGATGCTGTCCTTGTGGCAGCAGGAAAGCGGGGTTCTCTGCTAGTCTTTCATATCGGCATTGATTAACAAGCTTGGTGAGAGGCTGTGTTGGTGAGTGTGTGGGGAAAAATGCCCTTTCCTACATTGCTGGTGACAGCTTGTTGAAAACTTCTTGCAGGCAATTTGGTAATATCTTAAAATTATAAATAGACACGTCCTTTGCCTCATCAATTCCACATCCAGAAATTTATCCTACAGTTATACAGTATGGGTAAAATGCCATATGAATGAAAATATCCCATTCATCACTCTTTTAATAAAAGAAATATGTTACAAACACCTAAAACTACAGCATAAACAAAGAAAAGAACATGCATAAGACAGCTCTGGCAGATACGTAAGTAACATACAACTCCGGTTCCCTCTAGGGAGGGGTATTGGGAGGTGGGGTACAGAACCCAGAAGAGGAATTTTAGTGTAAGACTTTTCTATCTTTTGAATTTTGAACTACTTAAATTCATTTCCCTGCCAAAAATAAATTAATTAAAAAAATAAAATTTATCAAATTAAGAATGAAATTTCTCCCCAGTGTTTTCCCCATAGAAGCATCTTGTGGTCACAAGAAAAAAAAAAAAAGGTCCCTGACTCTCTTGTCCTTTTCTCATCCATTTCCTTAAACAATCTTTCAGGCTGAGAGAAGCTGGATTTCCTTCTTGGCCAGCAGCTGGCTCGTCTAGTTCAAGGGTCAGCAGTGTTTTTCTGTAAATGGCCAGAGAGGAAATATTTTAGGATTTACGGGCTGCATGATTTCTGTCACGACTCCTCAAGTCTGCCGCTGCAGCGTGAAAGCAGCGAGGCGGTGTGTAATGAATGGGCATGGCTGTGTCCCAATAGCACTTTTTTTTTTACAAAACGGGCAGCAGGCCAGATTTGGCCCACAAGGTTGCCAGCCCTGCACTCTCATTACTCTTCTTGGCTGTTAATATGGGAAATGAATAGAGAAAGGAATTTAGGAAGGTCTCCATATCAACAGTCTAGTTTTTAGTATTATTATCCTGTATAAATTTACAATTTGAATGTTAGAAGCTAAATATTAACTCTTTATATTTTAATTCATACAACAATAATTCTAAACTTTCCTCAAGGAAATGGATGCCTCCAGTCAAACAAGGGCAGATCAATAAGAGAAAAAGCAAAACAGAATAGCTCATGTGTTCATCTCAAACCATAATCTCACATTTTTTACTTAGTTTTGTTAAGATATAATTTGCATACCATAAAATTCACACATTTTAAGTGTACAAATCAGTTATTTTTAGTAAATTTATGTAAAATCAATTTGAGAACGTTCCATCACATCAAAAGAGCGCTGGCACCCATTGACAGCCAGTTCCTATTGTCGTCCCTATCCCAGGCAACCACTAATCTACTTCTGTCTCTATAGTTTTGCCTTTTCTTGACATAATTTTATATAAATGGATCATACAATATGTGGTGTTTGGTGTCTGTCTTCTTTCACTTAGCACGGTGTATGAGGTTCGTCCATGTTTTGCGTATGTCAGTGTGTCAGCACTTTATTCCTTTCTTATTTCTGAGTAAGTGGCATTCTATTGTACGGATATGTCACCTTGTGTTTATCTTCTCACCAGGGGATAGACATGTAGATTGTTTCCACCTTTTGGCTATTATGAATGATGCTACTATGACCATCATATACAAGTTATTGTACAGACATGTGTTTTCATTCCTGTTGAGTGAAAATTCAGGGGTGGAATTGCTAGGTAGTATGGTAAATTCACATTTAATGCTTCAAAAGCTGTAAAACTGTTTTCCAAGGTGGCTTTGCCACATTACATCTTTGGCAACAATGTATATGGGTTCCAGTTTCTCCACATTCTCACCAACGATTGCCATTGTCTATCTTATTATTTATATCCATTCTACTGGGGAAGTGAAATGGTATCTCATTGTGATTTTAATTTGTGTTTCCCTAAAGACTAATGATGTATAATGTCTTTTGTGGTATGTTTTGACATAGCTAGAGTTTTATGTATGTAAAGGTGTGTTAAAAAGACTGGAGGGTATAGCAGTGATTTCGTCCAGACGGTGAAAATACAGCTGATTTTTATTTATATTTAGTTTTAGTTTTTTTATTTGAAAATTGAGAAATATTTTTATAATAAAAAGGTGTTGTAACTAAAAACAATCTAGTAAAACTTTCTTCTCACCATACTAAGAATTTAGTGATAAAAAGCTAGTCTCTTTCAGGATGAACTTCTAGAACCAGATACTCCTCTACTGATGTACTCAGTTGTATCCTTTCAGGACATCCATTAATAACAGCATTAGATTTTTTGCCAAGTCTTAATTTCTCAACTGACTTTGATTCTATATACTTCAACTATTTATGGGTCAGGCTCTATGCCCTAGCTCTGGCACTGATCCCAGGTATTGACTCTTTCCCAAAGTCTATATATAAAATTATTGCCGGGATTGGTCTTGCTAGTAATGATCTTTTATAGACTTCTCATTTTATGTGGAGTTAAGGCTGACTTATGACCCTTTCTTTGGAACCAACATTTGTAGGTGTATTGGATTCTTGTCTCTGCTCAATTTACCCCAAACTTTCAGTGTATTTCTCTCTTTACTCATACACAATTTGGAAGCCAGCATACAAATATAAAGAAATCAAAAAGTATAGCCAAGAAAAGATTGGGAGAAGTTAGAATCAGAAAACAATTCCGGATAGAGATGAAATATAAACATACATTTATTGTACTCCCTTTACATTTGAAGTTCTTTTAAGACCCAAACACAGAATGAGTGGTGAAAATTTTGGTTGAATATATCAAGGAAGTGTTAGTGCCCTGGCCAGGCACCCCTGAAAATACCCCAAAATAACATATTGGTTATTTTGAATTAAAGTAACTTGAGAAGCAAAAGGGGCATTCTGAACCCCCTGTCTCTTTTCTCCCCGAAAGCAAGAAATAAACCATGCAAAAGGTGCTCTCTCTCTGCATCCTTATCACCAAAGCGAGGGGATTCGGAGCCTAGAGGCCTCCATTAACAAACCTTGCTAATTTACTACCTCAAGCCTAAACTCTGCTTAAATTCCTCACAAACTACATACATCAAATCTAAGTTTCTTTGTCCTGTCATTCCTCATAAATTTGTTGTTTCTTTGTGTAAAAGATATATATACTGCCTATTTTGTTCTCTGAGAATCATTTCTCTATGATCTCCAATACATTCATATTAAACTTGGTTTTTCTCCTGTTAATCTGGCCTTGTGTTTATTTTTAGTCCAACCATAGGAATACCAGAAAGGAAGAAAGCAGATTTCCCCTGTCCTGACAGGGGAAAGAGTTGAGAGCTTTTTTCACCTTTTTTTTGAGGGGGTGCATTTTGACTATTGGGTATTTTATATGCATTAGAGGACTTTTGAGCCTTTTATGATGCTTTAGGTAAGAAATACTGTGATGGATGCTTGGGAACATAAACATCCAGATTACATTACAGTTTACATCTGACTATGGTCCAGGAGCAAATGGTGTGAACCTTAACATTTTATACCACCAGGATCATTAAGAGCAGAATACAGGTGTGGATGAACATCAAGCATTTTTCAGGAAATTACAGCCCATTTTGGTGTAGCTTTCCCTGTCTTGCACCTCTCAGGCCCCGATTCTGTAGATACAGAGGCACTACTCTCATCATGGAGTTACCAACAGAAACCAGGTTGGGTCTCAAAATGGCATTAGATAGCTTAGCAAATGACAGAAAGACAATTGCACCTACAAAATTGTTTGAGTTTTAGTTTGACTTCCTAAAGTTTAATTCTTATAGAGTCTTCATAGCTGGAGAAGAAAAATCTGACCCAGTTTTCCCATGTACTCTGTTGTAACTCAGTCAGGTGTCCAACACAGAGCTCCCTGTTAGTCAAAATACAAAGGGTGTTGTAGACTCTGTACCTCATCCTCTGTATGGTTATGTGTCCCTCTTTTATTTCTTTTAGATTTAAACTCTGTTAACTAGTTCTTTCTTTGTGTCTATAACACTGGTGACCTGTGGATTTACCTTCAGTCATCTACTTTCCCTTCGCTTAGCTCTTGAAAGAAAAACCCATATGCCACCTCTGACTAGAGTTGGTTTTGTTTGAGAAATTCGGGCAATTCTTTTTAAATCTTATTAAGCATGCTCTTACAGGCTTAGCTGGCATGAGCAGGCGTTACGTTTGCTGTAAAACCAATCTCTTCAAGATCCCTGCAGGCCAGGCACAGAGGTACAGCAGAATCAAAGATAGAATGAGAACTTCCTTTTATTTATTGATTTATTTTACTGGTCATATTGATTTATAATATTATATAAATTTCAGGTGTACATCATTATAGTTCAACTTCTCTATAGACTACATCATGTTCACCACCAAAAGTCTGGTTGCTGTCCATCATTGGACAAATAAACATGCCCATTACCCCTTTCACCCTCACCCACCACCATCCCCCAACTCAGATGTGGAAGATAAAACAAGAGCAGCAACAAATAAACACACAGATACAGAGAACAGAAGGATAACTCCTCATGAATAAAAAGAATAGCACAATTTCATCTGTCCATTCTTCTTTTTTCATTCTGCCTTCAAGCAAACTGGCCTATGCTAAACTACCCTATGTGCCTAAAGAAACAAGTGAGTCTATCAGTTTAAATTCCTTGTTACTTGATGACATAATACAGCCCTCCAATGAAGGTATTCTTGTGGAGCTGACCTTTTTCTTCTATCGCAGCCACACAGGAACAGGAATGATAGCTACATATGTTTATTGATAACTATATAGATATCAATGGACAAACCTCACTAGCTACATATATCTCTAGCTATGTAGATGTTGACTCATTACTGGGTACAGGCACGTATATACTATTGCATTTCATCTTTAGCATGCTGTAAATTGAATAATATTAGACCTATATTATGGATGAGGGACAGGAGACATAATTAACCAAGTCCAAATCTTTTTGTTTAATCATTAAATATGGCTGAATGTTCTCTGGGATGCATCCATCCTTTGATTCTCTCTCCCACCCCCACATCCGCCCCCACACAACACAACTCATGTAGCTCTCTGCATTCCCATGTATCTCTTCCAATTCTGGAATTATCCAGTGACGATCCCTACGTGAATGCCTCATAAGAACCTCAGACTCCACTGCCCTAAATAAAAGCATCAAGAGTTCTGTTTTATTCTTTCCACTTCTAGTTGGACCACTCGATCGAGTCCATATCCCTGATGTATGCTCAGGGTACGTAACTTGCTCTGTCTTAACAGTGTGCACATAATTTATCATTCAAACAGAGACTGTTGCATGAAAAGGGGAAAAATTGGTCAGGTAAGCAAGGTCACCTGAGACTGTCCCAGAAAACCATCATATATTAAACTGGTCCAGCTCAGGCCTATGGAATTATAATTTGTAAAGCCCACACCACTCACCCTCACCCCAACAGCTCTTTAAACTTTATACGGTTCAGAATTATGTTCTTTTCCATTTTTTCTCTTTTCCTGTCCAAGTCATTTTTTTTCCCACTTATCTTCTACTTATCCTAGAAATTTCAGGGTTGTTTTCTAAATTATGTACAGCAAATAATTTTCTCATATATTCTATATGTTCACATAGAAATTTGTGCTTGCCCTTATAAAAAAATTTATCAAACTGTATTGAATTCTCTTGCTTCTAGCTATTTTCCTACTAATCTTTAATTTCCTTGGCGTCTCAGTCATCATCATTTCGCTAGTGCCTAGGAAAATACTTGGATCAATATAGACCTTCAGTAAATACGTTAGACATGCTAAATGAATGTGAGACTGACAGCAGTCAGGCTGATACAATTGCCCAGATACTTGAACTCCCTTTCAATCTATTTAAACTTCAATTCCTCTACCAGGCTTAATACAATCCTGTGCTAGGCTGGCTTTTGTGCCACCCCGTCAATGGTAATGCATTATTCTCTCACTCTTTCCACTTTCCTTCTCATGCAGCAGCATCACTCATAAAGTGAGGTTGCATTCATACTGAAACAAAAAGAAAGATGTATTTAATATGCATAACACAAACACACACAAATGTGATCATAGTTTTTAAATCTATATTTTAACCCCAAATTTTTAACCATGGAAGGATTTTTGTAGTATCTTCCTCCTCCAACATATTTTGAACTCAATATAACTTTTTAAAATGTTGTCTTACCTAAAGGAGCATTTTACAAAATTTCCAAGGTCATGAGAAATGAGAAAAGACTGAGAGACTGTCCCTGGTTGGAGGTGTCTAAGAAGAGACGACGATTTAATACCACAAGGTACACTGGATCGGATCCTGAGACAGCAAACACATTGATGGAAACACTCACAAAATCCAAATAAAGTCTGTAGCTAAGTTTACAATACTATACCAATGTTACTTTCTTAATTTTGATAAACATTCCCTGGTCTGGGAGATGTTAACATTAAGGGATGCTCAGTGAAGAATAAGTGTGTAGTCTTCTATAAATCTAAAATTATTTCAAAATAAAAAATTAGAAAAGTTATGGGTTACCATTTTTGCTTCAAGGTTATGGACGGCCACCATAGGCCAAATTACAGGACTGGACACTGGACAAGCCACACTGGACAAGCCACACAGGAGTGAGAGAAACAGAGCGGAACACCACCTAGAGGCCTAGGTCAGAAGAGTGCATGAATGAACGGTGGCGTTCACTTGTAAAGCAGAGTCACTGTAACTAGAGTCAATTACCAGGAGGCAAAACAAGGGACACCCATGCCCTAGCAGGAGAATATTTGCTAAAATCTGGACTCAAAACCTCAAGATTAAGTTACTGGACCCGGGATAAGAAATAAATTTAAAAGCAGACCCTCTGGAGCAACTTCCCTGGATAAGGTTTGTTTACATCAGTCCCTCTCTGGAAGAGATATGTTCTAACTCTGGAGGACACATGGACTCACCTTAAAGGTGTGGCTTTCTACTTTTTCCCACAGATCATGCTTTCTTTATTCCTTTTGTATACATTTTGTAGTTTGACTATCTGATACACGTCTCACTGATCTTCTGTGATTTTAGAGAAGACAAAATACAAACAGAAATGAACTTTACTGCTGAGCTCTCCCTGCTGATGATCTTAAGGTGGACCACTCTCCATGCTTACACGTTTGTCAATTAACAATGATGCAGAACTGCTGCTGGGCATAAATGCATAAGGAAAGATAGAAACTCAAGAGAAAGCAAGGCTGTATTCCATAAAAAGACTATTGAATTAAATTGCACCTTCAAAATTATACATTCCAAACATTTTACTTTATTGCTTTAAATAATCCTTTTTTGAAAGTTTAATAAAAAAATTTATTCAGCATAACATAGCCTGTGATGTGAGCTATTATCATAATTATTATTTTCCGAAATCAGGAAATGTTGAGGGTTATAATTGCTTAAATGATTTTTATTACTTTTGCTATTCAATATAATAATTTCACATTCTCTTAGAGAAATGTCATATATTTAACTAGGAACATCACATTTTAAGTGCATATGAAAGGCAATTTTTGATATGAAACATTTTTACATTTTTCTAAAGTATAATAACACTGTTTTTTAGAACTTCTGTTTTTCTAGAGAATGCTGGGATATAAAAATTCTGCAAAAAAGAAAAGAGCCTTGTACCTTTCTGAATAAAAACACAGCCACAAAAGTGTGCCTATTTATCATGTAGGTAATACTGAGATTTGCTCTATGGTCACCGGTGTAAAGACTGAGTGTATTATAGATCTATATCCACATATATATGCAGCTAAAGATCAGAATGTATTTACACATGTACATATAAGAACACAGGTACATAATCAGCACTTTTAATTCTCCTTTGCTAGAGGCTCTCTTTAGTATTCCAGTACCCTTATACTCCTATCAATTTAATTACATTTTTACATAAATTCAGTCAAGTGTGTTACCAAATCAGTCCATGACACACTTTATAATGATGTACTTCATCTAATAATTTCATAGAAGAATGAAACGTAAGTGCAGAAAGAGAGCTTTTGTTTCTTTAAATCCAACTAATAATTTGGAAAGATTTGAGTTGTCCAAAACAATTCTTCTGCATTAGATGTGAGCAAATTATCTATAAAGCACTGGGAAAAACCTACAGGTAATCCGAACCTAAAATCTGGCTTCACTTAAAGAAATCAAAACAGGAGATAAAAGATGTTATATCATGGATATTGTTCATGTAGAAATCCAATTAGCAGACTCTCATGCAAAGGAAAATCTGAATTATCATAAAAAGTTTGGCAAATAAATATACATACACATTAAAAGTTTAAATAATGTTACTTTTGTGATTCCTCTTTTTAAGCAAAATTGTTCATTTAACCCACCAAAACAGAGCAACAGAGAGAAGTGTGTGTGTGTCTGTGTATATACAATTATATACATATAGTTATATATTGAGATGGATATTAGCTTACCTTGTCTTTTGCAATGATGGGTTAAATAGAGTGTGTATGTAAATTTCTCTAAATAACTAGAACACATTTGAATATTTTTATGTTTATTAATAATTTAAATTTTTACATGAATTGTGTGGTTACATTTTTTATAATTCCTGTTTTCAAAATTTAATTGGTTTAAACTATAATATTTTAACCGATATTAACTATTATATTCCAAAAGAATTTAACAAACAGGGAAGAAGAAAGGGAATCTGGGTGTGTATTAGTCAGGGTTCTCCTGAGAAACAGAATCAATGCGTGTGTGTGTGTGTGTGTGTGTGTGTGTGTGGAGAGAGAGACTGATTGATTGATTGGTTGATTATAAAGAATTGGCTCATGTGAATTCAGAGCCTGAGAAGTCTCCCTCCCCTCTTTAATCTTGGAGGCACTGACCCTCAGCTGAAGAATAGCCACTCTTTCTCTAGCATTTCAAGACCCTCACAGCTTGGACAAGAGAGCAGATGCCCTTCTTGCTCATGTTTTCTGCTTCCAAACTATTATTTCTCTTTGCTTTTTCAAAGATCCCCGTTACTTTAAAACTCTTGGATGTTAGGAACCAGGTGCTCCTCTTCTCATTCTTATTCTTCCTGCTACTTTGCTACTGGCTCCCCTTCTACCCCCTGATCTTCATTCTTAGCCCTCATTCTTACCTCATTCTCATACCTCTGACTCTCGTCATTAAACTTTTCAAACACCAAATTCAAAAAATTCACTTTCCACTCTGCCCTCCTACCTTGCTTGTTTTAGTTACCACTACATGACAAATTTTCAGCTTCCTCAGTTAATCTAATAGTTTGTTCTTCCCATAGTTTCCATTATCTATCTCCCTTATCAATTTCTTACGTAACCAGTTAGATTCCATGATCCAGACTAAAATTACTCCTTTAAAAACACTCTGTGATGGTTAATTTTACGTATCTACTTGACTGGGCCATGGTCCAGATATTTGTTTAAACTTTATTTCTGGGCGTATCTGTGAGGGTGTTTCTGGATGAGGTTAACATATGCATTGGTAGACTGTGTAAAGCGGATAGCCCTCCCCTATGTGGGCAGGGCTCCTGCAATTGTTGAAAGACCCAAATAGAACAAAAAAGCTTAGTAAGAAAAAATTCTCTCTCTCTGCCTGCCTGTCTCTGAGCTGGGACCAGTCTTCTGCCTTCGGACTTAGATTGGAGCTTATGTCATCAGCTCTCCTGGGTCTCAGCCAATTCTTTATAATCAATCAATCAATCAATCTCTCTCTCTCTCTCTGCACACACACACACACACACACACACACACACACACACACAGGTTTTGTTTCTCAGGACAGCCCTGACTAATACAGACCATAACTCCCTTGCTGCTTCCTTATTTATTAAATTCTTTTGGAGCATAATAGTTAATATCATATTGGTTAAAATATTATAAAGGTTAAAACCAATTGTGTATTCAATCCTCATTTATACTAGTTCAAGTAAAATAAAATTTACAGAAAATTACCTAATCATTTTTGCCAGTTCCCTATTTAGTTTAAGAACGCAAGTCTGCAATGGGCCCTTGATATTTTCTCATAATCCTACTACATTTTCTCACTCTGTTCCTTTTCCCACTCTTAGAATTCTATCTCACATCTTCAACTCTTTCCTCAAACTTCAAACATTTCCCTCCTCCCCCTCTCTGCTGATAGTCTGGTTTTGCACTTCACTGATAGCGTGGGAAAAAGAGAACAGATGTCCTTCACACCCCAAGTCCACCACGCTGGCCCTCTCCTCCCACAGATGCTGCCCACTCCTGACCCCTGTGGTTATCATGGGTCAAGTGTCTGTGTGCCACCCCACCTTCCACCAGCACCTAAGAGACCATCCCTCCAGAGCTTCCTGAAGAACACTTTACTGCTGAAACATCTTCCCTAACCTTTCTTAAAAGAACATTTAAAAATAAAATTAAACTTTCTCCAGCATTCCCACTTACCTGCTTTACTTCGAGACTGAATAGCTACCAAATGGTTTCCCCAGCCCTGGCTCCATGCCCACCCCTCTTGTGTTTTCCAAATCAATTCAGGCTTTTACCTCCAACGCTCTAGAATAATTTCTCCTCTTAAAGTCAGTGATGGAACATCTCTTTTCTTATCTTCTCAGCAGCAGCCAACACGGTTGATAAATTCCACCTTCTGGGATTCTCCCCTCACTACCCCTGCTGCTTCTGACTTCTCTCCCACCTCAATGGCTGTTTTTTCCTCAGACTTTTTCTCTCCTTCTCTTTTTTTCACCCTCTAAAATTGGAGCACTCCAGGGTTCATCCTTAGCCCTCTTCTCTATCTACATTTTCTGCATAAATGGTCTCATACAGGTCATGGTTTTAAGCACCACATATGTGTTATAAATGAGCTCATACATTCAGGACTTCTAAATTTATGTCTCTAACTTCAAGCTTTCCCAGGATTTCCAGATCCACATTTTCAACTGCACAAGTGACGCCTCCACCATGATAACAAATGTATGGGTACTCGAGGACACATAACCAAAACAGACTTCTTGATTTCTCCAAATATTTTCTCTACTGGTGTTTCTCATTTCAATAAATAGCATTATCATCGTGCAGTTTCTTGAACCAATAAGCTAAGACTCTTGGTTTCCTCCACTTTGCTAATGCTATCATCCAGTGTCCTAATGAGTCCCATGATAACCACCTTCAAAACATACCCTAAGTTCATGTGCATCTTTCATATGCATCACTTCCCTTTCAAACCAAACCACTCTCAACTCCTGCTTCAAATACAGTATTGAGTTTCTCTTTTTCTGTTTCAATTACTCCCTCTGGATAATCCACTCTCCACACAAGAACTAGAATGATTTGTTTAAAAATATCAACCTGATTAGTGTTTTCTCACCTAAAACCCATGATTCTTAGAATAAAACTCATACTCTTCGCCATGGCCCCAATGCCTTGTGTTACTCCATCAGAGTCTGTCTCTAACCTCCTATTATCTTCTCCTGCACTACTCTCCAGCTATACTGGACTTCTATGTGGATCTCAAACAAATAAAAATTGTTCCCAATGTAGAGTCTCTGCCCTTGCTCTTGCTCCTCTGGAACACACTTTCCCTTTATTTTTGCCTGAAAAGCTCCTTTTTAAATATCAATATTGTTTTTAATGAGATCAAATATTGAACTATACAAACTGGGCTAACAGGGAAGTGGGGAAGAAGCATGCCTTCCGGAAAAGCAAGGGGAAAGGCAGGAAGGAGTGGGCAGGCAGGGAAGGCAAGGGTTTTGACATCAACAATCTTCCGTGAGGGCTCTAGAAGGACAGGCAGTCTTTGGGATTGGCAGGTCTGCGGGCTGTAGCGATACTATGTCGGGGTCCCATGCTTGGGTCAGTAAGATGAGAGCAGATATGTAGGTTTGAGTCTCAGGAGGTGGGGTGCAGGGCCCTGACTCTTAAGAGTCAAAGGGGTCAGCAGGATGGGCATCCTCAGAGGCGAATGAGACCCTACTGGCACTGCTCTTGTGCACTGGAGGCCGGCCTGAGACCCCAGGAGAGCTGCATCTTCTCCCAGATCTCTAGCTGAGGATTTGTGGCATGCACTGACCTGTCCCGGCAGTAGGGGGGGCGCCAGACAGAACATCAAGCCCGGGATCAGCGTTCTCCTTGCAGACGTTGTAGTTGCAGGAGAGGAGGCTTCTGTTCAGAGGCCCTGGCCTGGGCACAAAGGAAGGGACCACTCCATTTTTGATCAGGGGCTTGAAGGCCGATGGCTTGGGCTCTTTGTTCCGCCTCCTGCTCGTTGTGCTCTCTGGAATCTCAAACCAGAGCGGCCCATCAAACTTCCTGTTCCCCTTCTTGCATTGGCTGAGTGCCCTCAGCACGGTCTCCTTGGCACAGGGGTCTGGGCGCTCCTCGGAGGGTGGACGGCCTGCAGAGCGGACTCCCGGACCAGAGGACGCCCCGGGGCTCCCACTCCGTTCAGGAGGCGTGATCTTGATGGTCACGGGGCTCCAGATCCGTCTTGGGTGCCGGGCACTCCAAAGCCACCGTTTCATGTAGCTCTCCCATGCACCGGAAAGATCCGGCCCCATGATGGTCTTCGGGGGCAGCTTGGGAGGAAGGCGCCTCCAGGCCTCAGGGACCATCCTCTGGGGTTTGGCGGGCTCCCAGTCTGGCGGCATCTCGGGGAAGGGTCCGGTGCGGAGGCAGCGCCCACTGTGGAGGCGCCGCAAGCCGTCCTGGGCCGGGGCGGGCCGGGGCCCCGGTGTCCGGCGCCCCTGGGCGAGAGGTGGCGGCGCGGAGTTGGGAGTGGTCAGGTAGCTGCCCATGGGAGCGGGTGGCCTGGAGTGGAGTGTGTGGAGTGTGTAGGAATCAGGCCTCTAGAAGTTCTTGATGTCGCTGGACATGGCCGCAGGCAAAGCGCCCAAGGGTGAGGTGACCGTTGGCAGCTGGGTGCAAGGGAAGAGCGCGGGCGTTGGCGCGCGTGAACCCTCCACATCCGGGCCCCGTGCGTCAGGTCGGCGCAGCGGCAGCCTTCGTGCGCAAGGTTATCTAGAGCCTGTGTTCTTCCCACCGCTGGTAGCAAGAGTTTGTCTCTGGAGAGGGCCCTAGGAGCTCAGTTTCTCCTTCTCTCTCTCAACATCTGTACCGCGATATCATCCACATACCATACGTTTCACCCATTTAAAGTGTACAGTTCTGTGGCTTTTAGGACATTCACAGCTATGTGCATCCATCACTGTAGTCAGTTGGAAAACATTTTCATAGCTTCAAAAAGAACGTCTGTACCGTATAGCGGCCACCTTCCCATTCACCTTCCCTTCCAGCAGCCCTTAATGACCACTATTCTACCTTCTCTTTATATATAGGTTTCCCTATTGTGGACTTTCTTATAAATAGAATTATATAATATATAGTCTTTTGAGACTGGCTTCTTTCACTAAGCATAAAATCTTCAAGATCCATTCGTGTTGCAGCATGTGGCAGCTCTTCATTCCATTTTATGGTCCAACACTATACCATTGTATGGATATACCACATTTTGTTTATCCTTTGCCTGTTGATGGACCGTTGGGTGGTTTCCACCTTTAGGCTATTATGAATACTGCTGCTATAAACGTTCACATATAAAATTTTGTGTGAACAAATATTTTCATTTCTCTTGAGTGTATAGCTAGTGTAGAATTTCTGGGTCATGTGGTAACTCTGTTTAACTTTTTGAGGAACTACCGAACTCTTCTCCGCAGTGTCTGTACCATTTTCCATCCCCACCAGCAGTGTCATCTCTGTTTTTGTACTTGACATTTAGAGGGAGAAAGTATAATAGTTCCTGCAGTTCATAAAAATTGCAGACAGGGTACTGACAGAAGGTCACTCTCTTTCATTATCATAAAAAATGAGCATAACTCACTTGAATGCTCTTTAAGGAAAAATAAATAACTAGTTTTTGTTTCAGCCAATGCAATGCATGTTTTGTTATAGAATGGTTGTTAATGTTACTTTCTGCAATTTGCTTCTTAAGGAAATGGTGACAGTAGATCACAATTTATATTTTAGCAGTGACAACTTGGATTTTATGAAGACTCTCCTGTAATTTTAAGCTTTCATGCATTCATATATAGATTTTCTTCTCTTTGAACATTAATGTAATTTCTCTTTTTTACATTTTTATAGTAAAGTAACTCACACTTCCAGCTAAAGTTGAAAGCACCTGATTACAAAAACAGTGTTTGAAGGCTAGTGGGTAATTGATCATAGTGATTGAGTTTGGAGGTCTGTTCAAGGAGGTGTGAAACACACTGTTCTCCGGAACATCTTCCTCAAAAGCATGTGTAGAAGGTCCCTGCTGGGCTAGCCAGTAGAGGTACAGAAAGTGGAGGCTGGTAAAGCAGGTACCAAATCCAAGAGCAAGCACCAGGTTCTTTTCAGATCTGAGAGGCGAACTGGTGAATGTTCGGCACACTAAAAGGGGTTTTTAATGAAAAGGCTTCTTAAGGTTTCCTCAGTTCCAAGAGGGGCCAATTTTTCAGGTGGAAGGGGTGCTATCAGTCAAGGGGTCCTGGAGAATGAGATCCATGATACTTCCTACTCACTGATTCATTTTCATTTCCTCCAGATTCCTTATTTAAGTAATGATCCCTTACTCTATGATTTTGAAAACAAAAAGAAATTCCTGTGCTATAATTTCCTTCTAAGTAAGACATTCTTAATAATGATAGCAATAATTTTTATAGCTAAGAAGCCCCTTAAAATGGTATTATCACCATCATCAGAGTGGACAGTTAGTTAATGCAACTGAGTAGAGATTTCTTAAAATGTATTTTTTCTTCCTGATGTCTACAGAGTTTCTCACACCCTATTTGTAATACAGTCCAGTGGCTGTCATTTTGGTTTGTGGTTAAACACCCTTTGAAAAACCACAATCTTTCTGCTGGTGAGCTACAGGCAGCCATAAGTTAATCACCTCTAAAGATACCTTCACTGGTATATCAACATGTTGATTAATGAAAAGTGATTTTCATAGACATTGAACAAGTCTGTTTCTTCTCCTTCTCACACCACCAAGAGATAAGGGATTTATTTTAGTTAGTTGACATTAGAGATGAATGTAATCTGTGGTTCCCAATTAGAGACAACTTTGCTGCCCCCTCACCCACCCCAGGGATGTTAGAGAAATTCTCTAATCTGGGTTGAGGGAGTAGCTTGGGATGTTATTTACGTGTACTGGGTAGAGGCCTGGGATGCTGCCAAACGTCCTACAGTGCACAACACAGCTTCCCCAACAAAGAATGATCTGGCCCAAAATGTGGGCACTGTTTGAGAAACTCTGCCTGATGACATTCCCTCAGGGTCAGTAAGTTACATAACTATGGCACACTTCTCAAAAGTACGAAATTAACATTGGTTCAATGCTATTAAGAGAACTCCAGACTCTGTGGATTTCACCAGTTTTTCCTTCAATACTTTTTTTTCCCAGGAACTAATCCTTTCTAGTCTGCTTTAATCTATGAGACTCCATGTTTCTTTCCTTGTTTTCCATGGTCTTTACACTTTTGGAGAATACTGGCCAGGTATTTTCTAGAATGCTCATCTAGAAGTGCTGATTTTTTTCTTGGAATTTTTTTTAGCAGTTTAATTATTTTATGTTTACCTCTATATCAAATCTACATTCAGATACGTTGAAGTACTAAATCATTCTAGAATTCTTATTGAAAACAGTCAGTGTATACACTTCACCTCATTTTTTTTCCAAATAAATCTGGTTTCCTAGTTTTCCATTTATTTTTTCCCCCAAGTGCTGTACTAAGATGTCAGTTCTTTCTGTTGTCTTGCCCGTTAGCCTGAACAATGCCTTCTTTATATTTGTCTCATGTTTGTAGAGCTGCTAGTTTTGTGACCCTCAATACTTTGGTGTCAAATCTGGATCACAGTTTTTCATTCATTTGGATGTATTTTTTACTTGTGAATATTCTTGAGTAAACATTTTTTAAACAACTTTATTGAGATGTAATTCATATACTATACAATTTACCCATGTACAATTCACTGGGTTTTAGTACAGATATGGGGATTTTTAAGTATTTTATTTAAATATAAATTTTAATATTTTCATTACCTCAGAGTGTAACTGCTACCCTTTAGTCATCACTCTCTTATCCTCCCACCTCTCGGTGCTAAGCAACCACTGGTCTACTTTCTCTCTATATATATTTCCCTATTATGGGATTTCAGATGAATGGGATTATATAATATGTGGTCTTTTGTGACTAGCGTCTTTCACTTAGCATAATAT
This sequence comes from Equus quagga, assembly GCF_021613505.1. NCBI lineage: Eukaryota > Metazoa > Chordata > Mammalia > Perissodactyla > Equidae > Equus > Equus quagga. The sequence continues at coordinate 48,293,676 of NC_060274.1, read as the reverse complement.
TTTTAAGATTGTCCATGTTGTAGCATATATCAGCACTTCTTGCTTTGTTTGGCCCAACCCTATTCCATTGTATGGCTATACCGCATTTTGTTTATCATTTTGTTAGTTGATGCACAGTTAGTTAGTTTCCCCCTTTAGGCTATTATAAATAATGCCATTCTAAACATTCATGTATAGACTTTTCTATGGGCTAATATTTTCATTTATTTTTGGTGTCTATCTAGGAGGAAAATTCCTAGGTCATTTGATAACTCTATGTTTAATCATTTGAGAAAACAGACACAAACTTTTTCAAAGTAGCTATACCACTTCACAACGGCATCAGCAATGTATGAGGGTTCCAAGGTCTCCTTGTCCTCTCCAACACTGCCTTTATCTTTTTCATTCTAGTCATTCTGGTTTATGAGAAGTGGTATCGCATTGTGGTTTTGATTTGCATTTCCCTAATGGCTAATGATGTGGAGCATCTTTTCACCTGCTTATGGGCCATTCATGTATCTTTCTTGGAGAAATGCCTATTTGAGTTCTTTGCCTATGGTTTTTAATTAGGATATTTGTCTTTTTATTATTGAGTTGCAAGAGTTCATTATATATTCTGGATCCAAGTTCCTTATCAAATATAGGATTTGCAAATATTTTCTCCTCTTCTATGAGCTCTCTGTTCACCTTCTTTGAAGCAAAAACTTTTAAAATTTTAATGAAGTCCAATTTGGAATCTTTGCCAAATCCAAAGTCATGAATGTACATAGATTGATAGATAAGTAGATATAGATATATGGATCTATATATAGAGAGATATAACAATACAATCACAAATCATAATTTTAATGTGTTTTTGTGAAGAAAATGGCTCACAAGAGCCATAGTCATAATGCACCCCTATTTCTTGGACCAACTTGGTTACTTTGGTATTTTTTGACATCTGTAGTGGATCATAAAGTTCAGAATTAACTCAATACCTGTTCCTCTTATTTAGATCGACAATGCCCTAACTTCATAAGCCCTCCTCAGTAGTTCATTAACTATTTAGATGAGAAATTTCAGAATTATTTTATCTATTCAATCTTCATTCTTTAGCTTATTTTAAGGAGAATGGGAATAGTGTGCCAACTGGTTCTGCAGCTAGGAATAAATATCCTTAATTATTCTACAGATTATCACAGAGTTCCCTAAACTTTCTTTATTCACTCTGGAATTTCTCTGGGCTTCATTTTGCTCTCGACTTCAGTGTATGCGGGTACATGCATACACGTGTGTGTGTGTTTCGTGATTCATTCCCATCTGTTTCCTACCATCTAGGAGTTCCTTAAAGTAGCTGATCCACTGATGATGCTCCATCTCATTTTCCAATACTGCTATTCATATACCATTGTTTCTTGAATTTCTTTTATCTAATTTTAAGACAATTAAAGTCAATATATGAGGTTAGTTCTTGTGTCTTAAAAAAATATTTTTAACTTCTACATTCCAAGTAGTTACAGCATGACAATAATTTTATGAGGTAGTGGTTCTGAAACCTGAGTATGCAGCGTCAGAATCACCCGGAGGACATGTTAAATAAACATTGTTGTGTCCCACCCCTAGTAGGTCTGGATAAGTCACAAGAATTTGCATTTCTAACATCTTCCCAGGTGATGTAATGGTGCCTGCCTTCGGACCACACTTTGAGAACCACTGCTATAGGCTTAATTGTATATGTGTCTAATTTTAGGATCTGGAATTTGTTGGGGTTAAGCGAATTTAATTGAAGTGAAAGGAGACTATTATCTGTCATCTAAGTTGTACCAAGTAACATTTCCTCATTTAGGAAAAAATTGTATATTTTTAGGAGCATTTCTCAAAATTTAATGTTCATTCAAATCACGTGGAGATGCTGTTAAAATGCAGATTTTGATTCAATAGGTCTATGATGTGGCCCCAAATCCTGCATTTCTTACACATCACAAGCTGTCCGAAGACTAGCAATCTTGGTCTTAACCTGGCTGTTTGTTAGAATGTAGAACCTCAGGCACCATTCCAGGCCAATTAAATCAGCTTCTGCATTTTAACACATGCATCTTAAAGTTCAGGATGCACAGGTCTGGACCCAACGTTCTCAATTCCAGCTCATATTAGAATGACCTGCAAAACCCCTTGTCCTGCTATTCTTTTTTAAATGGTTTAAATGGTTTGGGGAGGGTTCTGTGAATGTTCAATGTATATTTTGGAAGTCCTCCTAGTGAATCTAATTGTCAGCTATGGTTGAGAATGACTGGGCTAGCTGGTCTCTGGCTGGTAAGCATGGCCTTCTGTGGACTCTGCCATCCCATTTGTTGGCCAGCATTGATTTCATTGACGTACCCGACTGTTCGACTGCTTCCTTGCACCCTGCTCCATGTTCACCTGCCCAAGGTTTTACTCTGCTGGAGAATTAATTTTCATTCATATAAAGGCCCAATCTTTGATTAATAAAAGTAACATTTGTCTGCTCCCTTACTGTGCAATGGGACTAAATCTCAGGAATGTAAGATAATTCATCCATTAAGTCCATATTACCAAACTAGAAAGCCAGTGCTGAGCACAGTAGGTGGCACATGTATTGAAACTTAACAAATTCCAATTGAAGAAAAATTTCTTGCAGTTTTGAAAGCTTCAACTTTTACCTTCCATTCTTACTTCACTTCTATAATGAAATTTCCTTTCTGACTTATACTTCTGGAAAGCGTTTTCGAGCCATTCTATGGCATTGCATTCTTTTTTGATTGAGCTCCTGTTATGTATCCAATAGTTTGTTAAATACATATGGGACAAAATGCGTGTTTGCTAATGCCTGTTCAGATACAATTATATAATCAAAACTTTCAGACCATAAAATGAAAATAGAGGTGATATTTTATGTTTAGCTATTTCTTCCTGAAAAATGAAAGTTTTAAGGGCAAAGATTATGTCTCCTGAGTGCTGCTGTATACAGTATCTTGCCTGCCGACGATGCTCAACACTTGTTAAGTGAAAAATTCACCACAAGGTCCTGTAAGTTAAATTTTGATCATCTCACTGAAAATGAGTACAGACGACAGAGTGGATAGCTGTCACAGGGCCTACCTGGAGAGCAAGGGCACAGCCAAGTGAACGGCAGCTAGTTATGTTCTTATAACTCTCCCAGATCCATAATTTAAAGTCTCACAGCTTGCATAAGAGTCATCAGACAGAAAACAGTAATTACAAAGACATAATGCAGGGGTGATTTCCAGAGAACCTCTTCGGTATATTGAATGTCACAGTAGGAAACGTATTTTTGTAGCTTTTAAGAAAGATGAGCACCACAGGTGTTGGCATTGTGATTCCTGCTCTTTGGCAGGCAGATCTTCTTTTATTAGGATCATTTCAGATAGTCTTGAGTTCAACTGAAATTGGAAAGTCATCCTAAAATGTATTAAAAATAGTGTAAGTAAAGGATGATCAATTATCATAAAGCACGCGTGTTTCTAATTGACTTGGTTACAACCAGGCCTCCTCATGAATGACTCACTTAATATGAAATAAATGAAATGAAATGAAACAGTCCCACGGAGGAGCCAGCATGGGCTTTGCCTTGCTCACATTCAACTTTTATATCAGGAGAGCCATATCTACTGAAAAGATGGTGAAATTTAATAGGTTAAATGATGTCAAAATGTAAAGGAGCAGTATTCCCTGGCAGATGGCGTATTGCCATCTTCAGGGTGATGGATGTAATGATGGCAAAGACAGACAACAGAGCAAATATATGGCAAAGTTGATGGATTTATGATTATAAACCATATAAAATATATAAAGTAAATAATTGATCGAATGTTCAGACATTAACTACATTGACTATTTACTACAAGTTATCCTGAATGCCAAAATACTGAATGCTGTATACTTTGCTGAAAATAATTTATTCGGCAATCTCAGGACAATGTCATTTGCTAGGAAACTGATTGATCAAGCTTTGTTGACCAAATCAAATTCATTTGGAAAAGGAATTCTATTTAACATGCAAATCCATGTGATCAGTTTTTCTTTCAAACTCATTATTGTACCCCCCACCTTACTAGTTTGATCTGCAGATCAATTATTTGAATCATGTTTCCAAGTTAACTTTTTTTTATTGTCTCAACAGAGAGAGCAATATGTTTATCTTTCATTTGTATTTTAAGTAAGAAGAGAGAGACATTTTCATAAATCTTGGAAGAAATGTAGTGAGGGTATCTGATTCCTGATCCAAAATAAAAATAATGAAATGATAGCTATCACCTAAAATTATAATTTCCATAAAATCTATTTGGCTCTGAATTATTATTCAAAAGTACATAACTTTGTTTTATAAATTATGGTGAGTTTCAACTAAACTCTTAAAATATGTTTTGAATGAATTAAAGTGAAGCTTACAAATATACACTTTAAGACAATACATCGAGAAGTAAAATATATTGCAAGCATTAGTACATTGATTTATTAGATTTTACAATCAAACTTAAAAAGAAAATTTCTCTTTTCCTAAAAATACTATGTCACAAATTAGATTATTGAGCAGGTTCAATGAGATCTTTTGAGAATCTGCAAAAAAGGAGTGACACTGGATGATGTAGTCTAAGGAAATACAGATCCAATTTTCAAGATATTAAGAAAGGTCAGTGCTGTAAAATATAGACTGATGAATTTTTGTTAATTGAATGAATAAATAAATAAAAGCAAATTATCAGAAACAACTTCAGTCCACTGAAAGAAGGCATGTCAATCTAAATTCCACAAGAGTAGTAGCATGGTAGCTATGAGAAAAGCAGTAGGCCTACTCTGGAATTCAGAGGGGCATCTGACACAATACTTCTGAGACAAGTTCCTTTTATCTCAAGGCAAGATAACTTTCAGAATATTTGCCTTTTAACTAAATTATCTATATATTGGATACAAATCCAAGTGTTGCAAAAAGTAAAAATAAAATAAAATAACAAATTATACAATTTTGAAATGTTTACAAGCGGCTAAGGTGGTATAAGCAGGAATCAAGAAGCCTGGTGTATAGCAGAAACTGACGTGCTCTAAGGAGTTGTGGTCCTTATTGATATTGGTGAGGGAGAACGTTTGTAATTAATGAGAGCAAAAGGCAACAGTGCAGGACAAGTGGAAACAGGAAACCTTCTGTGCCCTGTTTCCTGCAAACAGAAAGTTTTCGGCAGAGTAATGGAAACTTGCACTATTTGCATACACAGCAAAAAAAATCATAGATGACTGCTGAGCTAAAGTCGGTTACAGGGGACTAAATTAGACTGGTGGTTCAGAGATGGAGATTTGGGATAGTCAGGAAAAAAAAAAGCTGCAGGATAAGTCACTGGTCTTGGCTATATCATCTTGAGGAGTATCCAGGTTTCATGCCCACAAAGACACTGCTTCTTTAAAGCACCATGTCCGTGCAGTCTAATCTACTTACTTTTTAAAGATCCAGCACAAAAATTATTTTACGTCATAAAAGCATTCCAGTTTTAGTAAGCAGGTGACAGGCGTGTTAATGTGTCTTTAGTGGAGTTTAAACCTAGTATTATAATAGGGCCAATGACACTGCTATAGTAGTTTGTACTGGAGGGAAGGTGACTCCATTGTCTACACAGACCAGAAGGATAAACTAAGAATAAAGAGAGGTGCAAGAAGGTAAGACACATGCATGAAATTGTTTCACTTTATTCTTTACTATAGGAAACATGACAAGGCAATTAGAATGAAAATTTCTCCTGATACTTCCTCGGCATTGTCAAGACAATTGGCAATGTGGATTCTCAACCTCATAAAAGGATAGTTGTCATCTGCTCCTATCAATGGTTGACATGTAAAATGGGTCCAAAGTGATACCAGGCATCTGAATTGTAAGAGAAGCTGAGTAGGAAGGGCTTTATATTAAATTTTCCAATGTTTAAATGATGGCAATTATTTTACTGCAGATTTCTTCTTCCTTTTACTTTGTAATGTTTTCCCCATTTTTACCAGATGGTCTTCGGGGCCGGCCCGGGGACACAGTGGTTAAATTCTTGTGCTCTGCTTCAGCAGCCTAGTGTTCTCAGGTTTGAATCTCGGCGCAGACCTGGCATCGCTTGTCAGGCTACACTGTGGTGGTATCCCACATAAAATAGAGAAAGACTGGCACAGATGTTAGCTCGGAGACAATCTTCCTCAAGCAAAAAGAGAAGGATTGGCAACAGATGTTAGCTCTGGGCGAATCTTCCTCACACACATACACATGCACACAAACAAACACACACACACACAAATAGATGGCCTTTCTCTGAAGTGACGTTGATATATAGTTCCTTTGTATTTTGTTCTTTTTCTGTCCTTTTCTACCCCGGAGTCAAATACATATTTTCCTACATTATGGGTTTTAACCCACCTGATATTTTGGTAAGAATAGGTTGTTATAGAATTCTGATTTCATACTTGTTTTTTCATGTGGAAAGCCAATTAAAGCCTCATTCATTTAGTAATCTATCTTTCCTTTTACAGGCTTTAAAGCCACCGTATTTTTAAATATATTTATTCCTGAGTTTGTTTCTAGGCAGCTACTGGATTCAGTTGTCTTATATGACTTCACCCTAGCATCTTCTTACTCTCATAATCACCATACGTTTAGACAAGTTTGGCTTTTCTCCATGTGAGTTCGCCATCATTGTTCTTCCTCAACTTTGCCTTGGGGATTCTTTACCATTTATTCATTGGTAATTGTTGTAAAATCATTTTGTCAAAATCATAATAAAAAAACTATTAGGATATTGACTAAAATTGCAGTTGACTTACAGATGAACTGAGGAAGTATTGCCATTCATTGTGATATTACCTTTTCCAAATGCAACTGCCACAGTAGTCTATCTAATGTAATTCTTCTTTGAAGACTTTCAATGTTTTATAATTGCTTTATGAAGGTCTTTCAAACCTTTTGTTAGATTTATTTCCATGCCTTGTAATTTCCTTCTATTGTGAATGGTATTATTTTAAAAAATATGTTTTTATCAGTTTCCTTATTTATAGGAATATTATTGATTTTTGTATTATGATTTTGTATTCGGCAACATTGATAAACTTCTGGATTCTAATCATTAGCCTATAGTCTGTTGAATTTTCCAAATACAAACCATCAAACCATCTCCGAATAATGAACATTGTGTTTATTTCTAGTCAGTCTATATATCGCATATTTCTTATTTCTTATAGTATTTGCTCTTTAGTACTTCTAGTAGAAAATTTAATTATTGCAATGAAAATAAGCATTTTATTGTTTCTAACAAAAGATAAATTGTTTTCATCGTTAAATATTGTATTTGTTATACCTTGAGATACTTATAGTACATTAAAAATGTTCCTAGTCTTATAGGAACATTTGTGTGAATATGTGCTGAATTTTACAAATATGGTTTGTGTATCTCTTGATACAGTCACATTTTTTCAACGTTAAGCAGTAATTATGTTGATCTGCTAATGTTGAATTATCTTTACAATCTTGTGATAAACACTATTGTATCACTGCATTTTTTATTAATTCATTGTCATATTGATATTTTATCTAAATTGTTTGTATGTAATTTATAAATAAAAATTTGCTTATAGTTTTTCTTTCTGGAATTATCCTTGAAAGTTTGGTGTCAAAGTTATACTGGCATAATGAAATGAATCAGAAATATTTCCTTCTTTTTCTGTTGTCTGCAACATCTTGTATGACAGGTTGACTACGAAAATTTGACTCATATTACAAAAATAAGTATAGATCCATTCATGTTTTCTATTTCTACATGAATACATTTTGATCATTTTTACCTTTCTAGAACACTGTCTACTTATCCATAACTTCTAATTAATGACATTAAGTGGTTTATAGTATTTCAGCATGATCATAAAAATTTCATTTTATTGATAATTTTAATGTTTTTCATTCTATTGATCTTTTATGGTTTATTTATTTTTATTCTATAATCTTTACTAATATTGTTATTTTAAAGTGTTATCCAAAGCTTAGCATTTGGTTTCAATCTTTTATTTTCTATTTTATCAATTTTAACATTATTTTTCTAAGCTTAAATTATGTGTTTGTGTAGTTACTTTCTTAACTTTTTAAGTTAAATTGTTAACCAATGTTCTTCTACTTTACTAATATATGAAATTTAATATATATATTTCCTTATACACAGTTTTATCTAAAAATCCACAATATAGTATAAATTTTATTTCTTGAGGTCACTCAAATGTTCTTTCTCTTAAGAATGACAAACTTTCAAAAATATTTTTTTTAATTTGTCTCATTTTTACTGAGTTCTAATTTTATTGCATCGTTAGCAAAATATGTTCTGTATTTTATTTTATTTCATATTTTGGGAACTTAATCTGTATCTTTTCATGTGATGATTTTTTTGGTTAAAATTGGTTATGTATGTAAAAGGAAAATGCCAATAGTGACACTCAAATCCTTGCTAATCTCATTCTTTCCTGTTTTTCCTGTTTCCATTTAGAAATGTATCTATTTTAAAAATCTCTCATAATGATGGGCGATTTGTCAATTTCTCCTTGTAATTCTGTTGATGTTTATTTATAAATTTTAATTAGATAGTACGTAGCTTATCAGGATTTTTGTGTTTTGATAAATTTTCTTTTTATTATTCTTTAATGATCTTCATTATTCCAAATAATTTTCTTAACTTTGCATTGATCTTGTTCTGACATTTTTTTATCAGTATATACCTGAAGCAATTTATTTTTCTATCTTTTTGCACTCAATCTCCATTTGTTTTTGTTCTGTCTCATATAAATAGACTGCAGCTGGATTTTCTCCCTTCATCTCAGACTTTCGTATAAAGGCTGGATTTAATCTTTTTATATTTGTTTATTTGAATTAATAAACCTTCTTTTTTAGTGCCGTTTTAGATTGACAGAAATGTTAAGCAGAAAGTATGAAAATTTACCACATACCCCCTCTCCACATGGACATAGATTCTCCTATTATTAACATCTTGTATTGGTGTGGTACATTCATGACAATAGATGAATCAATATCGGTATTTATTATTAACTAAAGTCCATAGTATACATAGGATTCATAGTGTCTGTTGTACATTCAATGGTTTCTTCTCAAATGGCATATATCCACCATCTCAATAGCATACAAAGTGGTTGTAAAATCCTCTTGAGCTCCACCTTTTCATCCCTCTCGCCTATCCACATCCCTGGAAATCATTCATCTTTTTACTGTTGCTACAGTTTTTCTTTTTCCAGAATGTTACGTGGTTGGAATCATACAGTATGTACACTTTTTAGACTAGCTTCTTTCAGTTAGCAATATGCATTTAAGGTTTCTCCATGTCTTTTCATGGCTTAATAGCTCGTTTCTTTTTTTTTTTAAAGATTTTTTTATTTTTTTCCTTTTTCTCCCCAAAGCCCCCCGGTACATAGTTGTATATTCTTCGTTGTGGGTCCTTCTAGTTGTGGCATGTGGGACGCTGCCTCAGCATGGTTTGATGAGCAGTGCCATATCTGCGCCCAGGATTCAAACCAACGAAACGCTGGTCCGCCTGCAGCGGAGCGCGCAAACTTAACCACTCGGCCATGGGGCCAGCCCCAATAGCTCATTTCTTTTTAACATTGAATAATATTCCTTTGTGTGGATATATCATAGTTTTTTTATTCACTTACCTATTAAAGGACATCTTTGTTGCTTCCAATTTTTGGCAATTATGAATAAAGCTGCCATAAACATTCATGTGCAGATTTTTGTGTGGACATAAATTCCAATTCATTTGTGTTAAATACCTAGGAGCACAATTGTAGGATAGTAAAACAATGCTTAACTTTTTAAGAAACTGCCAAACTATCTTTCAAAGTGGCTGCATGATTTTGCTTCTTACAACAATGAATCAGTTTCTGCTGCTCCACATTCCCACCAGTATTTGGTGTTATCCATGTTTTGGATTTTTCCATTCTGATAGGCATGTTGGCATTTCATTGTTGTAATTTGCAATTCCCTAATGATATATGATGTTGAACATCTTTTCATATGTTTATTTGTCATCTGTATATCTTCTTTGGTGAGAAAAGTGTTCAGATCTTTTGTTCATTTTTAAATTGTGTTCTTTAAGCGCTCATTGTATATTTCAGATTCAAATCCTTTATCAGATATGCATTTTGCATATATTTTTGACAAGTCTGTGACCTGTCTTTCCTTTCTCTTAACAATCTTTCACAGACCAGATGTTTTTAATTTTAGTGAAGTTCAACTTAAATTTTTTTTCTTTCATAGATCATACTTTTTGTGTTGTACCTAAAAAGTCATCTCCTATGCCCAAATTCATGTAGATTTTCTCCTATGTTATGTACAAGAAGTTTATAGTTTTGTGTTTTAAATTTGGGTCTGTAAGTCAATTTCAGTTAATTTTTGTGAGAGGAATAAGATCTGTGTCTAGCTTCACTTTTTTGCATGTGAATGTCCAGTTGTCCCTGTACCATTTGTTGAAAAGACTATCCTTTCTTCACTAAGTTGCCTTTGCTCCTTTGTCAAAGATTAATTGACCCAATTGTGTGGTTCTATATCTGGGCTCACTGTTCTGTTGCATTGATCTATTTGTACATTTTTTATTGCTAATATATTTGTATTGGCTACAACAATATATCAGAGAACAAACTGCCTTCCTGAATCTTAACAATTACAGGAGAGTGGTAAAAGGAAATCAGAAATTATGCAAGAGCATAATTGATGGCTTTAAAGAGAACAATCAAGTTGCTATGGAAACACGTGGAACAAAACTTCACCTAAGCAGTTTAGAGATTTCCTCAAGGAAGTGATATCTCAGCTGGTTTTGAAGTATCATTAAAGTTTATTCATATAAACATGGGAGGAGAATACTCAAAGCAGAATGAACTATATGTGCTAAGGATCAAAGATGAAAGAAATCATAGTACAATGCATATTGAGTAATTGTTAAATTCTTGAAATTTTGATAAGCTATTGATTTTTCTCAGCAGCCTAAGTAGATGTACATTTATGAATGGACATTGTAGATTCAATATTAATAATGAACTGCAGAAGAGGTAGGAAATTACTAGAGTAGTTTAGAGGTACGCAAACTGCCAGAAGGTTTTGCCCTTCTAGTTTTCAATAAGAGAGAGCATGACTGATGTGATGGTTGTGTCAACTGATCTGTGTCATAGTGCCCAGATATATAATCAGACAGTACTCTGGATGTTGTTGTGAGGGTGTTTTTCGATAAGATTACCATGTAAATCCGGGGACTTTGGGTAAAGCAGATTGCCCTCCATAATGTGGATAGGCTGCACCTAATCAGTTGAAGCCTGAATAGATCAACAGACTCCCCCAAGCAAGGAGGGAGAATTCTCCTACCAGACAGCTTTCGGACTTCAACTAAAACATCAGCTCTTCTGGGTCTCCAGACCCACACCCACCCTGCAGATTTTGGACTTGCCAGCCTCCATAGTCACATGAGCTAATTCCTTAAAATAAATCTCTTTATATATAAATATACACACACCCCCACATATATAGTTCATACATTCTGTTTCTTCTTTTTCTCTGGAGAATCCTGACCAGCACAACCAAATAACCTGCACTGATAATGGTGTGGCTGGTGATATGTGAATGGACTTAAAAGATAAACTTAACCTTATAGTAGATTTCATAGTATAGAGAAAGAGACAAGAGATGAAGCAGTCAAAGAGGATGCTTAAATTCCTGGCTTGGGGCAACTGGATAAATTATAATTCCTTTCACTGAAATAGGGAACATGGAAGGAAGTGAAAATTCTAAGTGTCAAAGAAACACTAAGCTTTGCTCCAGATATGTGTTTAAGGCAGCCAAGTGTCCAAGATATTTAATAAGCAGTTAGATTCAATGCCCTGAAGAGGAGAGACTTTGAATATAGGCATAGATTTAAGAGTCAGCTGTGGATGGATCATAACTGAAGACACTGACATTATTTCATATTGTGAGAGTCATATTTTCAGCTTTAGATTTTAATAATTAAAGTAGATACATCAACTTTCAATGAAATCATCATAGAATTTCGTCATTTTTAATTCCTTCAGCAGCTTGCACATCATTTTGGTGTTCACTGTATGTGTCAACATTGTTAGAGATGAGGGATTCACCGTGTTCTCTAGCCGCCCCCTGCATATCTAGATCACAGTTAATTCAGTGAATCATGGCCAAGTCAAAGGAGAAAATACAAAGGAAAACACTTGTTAATTGCAAACGTCATATAGCTGCCATAAAGTTTTCCTTTAATAAAATGAAACTTTTCAAGCTCTGAATGTCATTATGATATGATTCCTAGAAAGAAGAAAAAAACACAATGATAAACTAAGATAATGATTTGAGTCTTTCTAAGGAATTTTGACCATGTTATGTGGGACAAGAAGAGAGCCATTTGATAGTAAAATCCAAGCCAAGCAGCAGTGTTGCTAGGCAATCTCCCTGGGAGCTTCCCAGGTGTAATCTGAAACCAGCTCCCATCCTGGGAGAGCAGAAGAGACCAAAGACCAAGGCATAAGAAAGAGGCAGCTTACTCCAAGTTGGTAGTTGGTAGGTTTAACAAGCAAGACAACTTACTCGCAAGGCTTGTTTTGGGCAGCTGCAAGAGTAGGTTCCTACCCCCACCCTCCAAGTCTTAACAGTTTATATAGAGACCTTAACTGGGCTCAGTCATGTACACAGGGGCCCTAACTGAGTTTGGTCACTTACTGAGTCCAGACACTCTCATCACCACATTACTATCATAAGGCTGTATCCTTGTGGCAGCTTCTAAGAGTGAGAAAGGCAAGCAGAGCCCATATTCCAAAGAAAGGGGATGGGGGTAGGGAATAGGCACCCTTCCAATCGCCAGGGTCCAGCTCACGAGTCAAACTGGTGGTCACAGCTTCTTGAGGATCTTCCCCAACAAGTATGCCCCTTGCTGACTAGAATGAAGGTCTATCTCTCTGTGTAAAAGATATTGGATTTAGAGATGAGCCTGTTAGACTTTCAACAAAGGCCCATCCACTAATTGAGATGTGTGGAATTTACATTAGATTCCAAACAAGTAACAACAACTTATCCATGATATCAATTGCCCATTCTCAAGGAAATACTGGACATTTGCAAGTTGATATTTAAAAGTGGGATTACCCAAATTAATGCATGATTCAGCAGCAGATATATTTAAGCATCTGACTACACAGTTTAATATGTTATTTCATGAAATATTAATATTATGACATTAATTTAAATTGATTTAGATATACACACTTTAATAGGGGCAAAAAAATTAAACGTTGTTACCAAATCATCATGCCTTGTTCTACACAGAGCTGTTGACAGGAGTGGTTCTCGTTCAGATCTTATTAGCATCTTCATTAACGAACTGTAGCAGGGAGTGCACAACAGATTAATGGAATTCAGTGAAAATCATAAATCAATAAATGAGTTTAGTGATCAGGGATACCTAGCACTAAAGGTTTTCAATGATTAAATTACAAGATGAGTCACCTGCAAAGGTGCAGAGAATATTTTAAGTCAAAATGATACCAGAAAAAAAAGAAAGAAAGAAAGAAAAAAAAATAACTGTAGTCCCAAATGTTACAAACTACTATCGTGTAAAAGAATAGACTAGGTTATACCAAGTTCCTACACCATTTCTAACCAAGATACAAATCATATTAAAAACATATGGCCCCATATGGTATAATCTTGGAGCACATATTTGCTTTTCTCAAGCCCTAACTCATAACTCGTATTAGTCTTACATAGTCTATTTTCTTTGGAAAATGAATATTGTCCTCAATTTTCAACCACTTAGTAGAGTCTTTCTCTAAACAGAATAGAACAAACAAAAACTGGTTCTGTGTCCTATGTGGCTTTGCTGTGGTTATTTGCTTTATCTGATGACATTTTGATTACTAAGGAACTGCTTCAGTTTCACCAGTGATCCTGTTAAAACTAGATTGCATCTGGTTAGTATTCGTAGAGAGAAACCTTCAGCTCTTCATTATGCCACACATACACATAGGCACACACACACACACATACATGCACACACATACAAACACACCAGGAGGAGTAGGTGACCATTAAAAAATTACAAGTAGATTTTGGAACAAATATATGTCTCTTTCTTGAGGTTTTTTTTAACCCCCTCAATCATTCAGCTGACCAGGCTCCCCTACAGGTTTGGCTCCCACAGCCCTGGCTTGCAGAAGCCAGAGATTGTGCCTAGAGATAATTAGACACTCTTGTTCTCTACTGGACCTTGTACTCTTGTTCTTTTCCTTCTCACTGGCTTTGTTTCCTTTTTTATTGCTGCTGTTAGCAAGGTTGCAAGTTCAGACGTGAGGAAGCAAAGGAAGTATCTTGGCCTATGTTTGGGTTCAGATTCTAAGATATCTTTTGCTTCAGCAATAGAAACTCTACATATGGTCCAGGCTAACTCTATAGGATTTGAAACAGGGATTCGGAGATAAATTCTGTCTTACTGGTCATTGTGCCCTGTGCATATACTTCTTTAGGGAACTCTGTGAAAACAGGCTTTTTGAGGACAGGATTAAGGTGTTTCAGAGATTTTAGATCAAATATCATCTAAATCTCATTTCATTGTTTTGCAGTCACATTCCTCTGGCTATGTTTGGAAGCTCCCAAATACTAAATAACTGAGATATTTAAATTTATTTAGAAAATACATACTCCTTTTTATAATGTAAAGGGTCAGAATGGATTTCTTATGAGCAGTTTTTATCACTGTTTGTTTGTGATAAATAAACATTGACTGTTTGGTAAAGCCAGTACGTTTGCTGGGTCTATATAGAGATGTTCTCAGTTATTAATATATGCTATGAAATTTCAGGCCATATGAAAGGTTTTTTTTCTTTTAATGACTTCTCATAGTTCAATAAAACATGCCTAAAGACAAATGCACAGATTAAACATGGACAAATCATTACAAGTTGAACACACCATGCAATTTTCATCCGAGTCAAGAAATAAAATATACCAGGCCCTCTGGAGATGCCCTTTGTGGCTGTCACCACCCAGTCCTCTCCCCAAAGTAAAGATTACGATGTGTTCTAACACTATTAACTTTTGCTATTTTTGATTTTTACATGAAATTGTATACGATGTATTGATTTTTGTGGTTTCTTTTGCTTGTTACTATATATTCTTTTGTTAATACAAATATTCTTTTGTTAATACTAAAGGTTATAACTTTCATTCATGCTATTATGTGTAACAGTAATTTGTTCATTTTTTTTATTATATACCATTTTGTTTTATGGATATGCCACAATTTATTGGTACGTTTTATAGATAAATTCTTTTAGATTGTAGCTGTTTTGGATGACTATGACTAAAGCAGCTTTAAACATTTCTGTAAGAATCATTTGAAATACACATATATACATTTTTTTGTTTGGTTTTATGCCAATAACTGGAATTCCTGGGTCATATTCATTTTGGAAAGATACTGCCAAATGTTTTTTCAGAACAGTTTTATCAATTTATACAATCGTTAGCAATATATGGGATTCCAATTGCTTCCCATTCTTGGCCACATTTGGTATTGTCAATTCTTTTAACTTTTCCCATTCTGGTGCATGTGAAGTGGAATTAAATTTGGTTTTGCTTAGTATGTTTGTGATTTTTAGTAAGCAGCTAGGAGGTTGACTGTTTACCATGTATATGTTCTTTTTGTTAAGTGCCTGTTCATGTCTCTTACTCATTTCTAAATTCTGGGTAAAATCATTTTGTTAATTTTATGCTCAATATATTTTTTTCAGTCCATATCTTTCCCTTTCACTCTCTAAATGATGCATTTTGATGAGCAAAAGCTCCTTATTTTAAGGTAATCTTATTTATCATTCCTTTTCTGTACAGTTAGCCATGTTTAAGAACTCTTTACCTAACATAATTCATGATAATTCTCTCCTACGTTATGTTATCTTTTGTTTTACCCTTCATATTTTAATCTTTAGTTTAGCTGCAACTAATTTCTGGTTTTGATATGAGATGGGGGTTAGTTTTTAACATTTTCCCTGTTGGTATCTGATAACGCAGCATAATTTATTGAAAAGAACACTACCACTAGTCCACATTGTCACATTTATCCTAAATGGAGTCCTTATATGAATATGTTTATTTCTGGACTCTTTTTTATTTCATTAGTTTATTT
This sequence comes from Equus quagga, assembly GCF_021613505.1. NCBI lineage: Eukaryota > Metazoa > Chordata > Mammalia > Perissodactyla > Equidae > Equus > Equus quagga. Next base: position 48,277,495 of record NC_060274.1, on the reverse strand, counting down.
TTTATCTTTGGATCAACAGGACGTTCAATTATTATAGCCTTATAATAAGTCTTAATATCTTGTGAGCAATTCCTCTTTGTTCCTCACGTAGTTTTAACTATTCTTATTCCCTTAGGTTTCCAGATATATTTTAGAAACAGTTTGCGATTTCCATACATACAAAGAAATTTGTTAGAATTTGGATTAGGGTAGCATTGTATGTATAAACCAATTTTGAGAGAACAAACATGTTTACAATATTGAATCTTTCAATCAATGAAACTCAATATTTACTTTAGGTCTTATTTAATATATTTCCATATAATCTTTAATATTTTTTGGGTGAAATCTTATCCATCTTTCATAGATTTGTACATTACATCAGAGGTTTTTGAAACAATTGTAAATTATATCATCTAAAAATTTTATTTTCTTTTATTTTTTCCTACTTTATACATATGAATTTGATTTTTGTATATAAACTTTATTTGCAATGACCCTCTGAAATCCATAGATAGAATTTTCCTTTGAGAGGGATAGCTCTAATATTTTAAAACTTTTGAACTAAATTATATAAAGCAGAAAATTCATTTTTGCAAACTTACTAATATAATGTTTGTATCAATAGAGACCATAGACGGAAAGAAACGTCTTCAATAAATTGACAGCAGTGGGCGTAGCTTCCCTATGGCGATCATGAAGATTTTTTTATGATCAGATAATATTTTTCTCATTTTTAAAAGGTTCTTTTTAGAAAAGTTGAAAGAAAAGGACAATTCTCCCAAATTTACCAATAGTTAATATCCCGCCATATTTGCTTTCTGATTACAGAGAGAGACAGAGAAAGAGAACTATTTTTGGCAGAATTATTTAGAAATAGTTTTCCTGAAGCTGCTAAGAACAAGGACCTCTCCACCTACATAGCCACATGGTGATTTTCACACGTAGGAAAATTAGTGATAACTAAATAACATCATCTAAGATAGTTGCATGTGTTCCTAAAATGTGTTTTGTAGCTGTTTTTAATCCAATGCCCAATCATAGTTCATTCATTTTATTTGTTTTACATGTTTCTTTATGCTTATTTTTTTAACCTCTAATGGTTATCCCAATCTTTTGTTTCTTTTTTTTTCTGACAAGTTTGAAAAGTGCGTAGACATACTTTTTGCAGAATATTCTATCTTCCAGATGTGTCTGTGATTAGATGGAGGTAAAATATATTTGGAAAGAAAAAAATAGAAGTGATGTTCTGTATTTCTTTGTGAATCACATCAGGAGGCACATTGTGTTTGGTCACTTGTTTAAAATTGATGCCTGGATTCTTCCATCAATCTGTAAAAATATCTTCTGCAAAATAGGACAATGTTGTTTCATGTCAATCTTGCCGCACTTACTCTCTTTTCTGGTGTATTTGTTAGGACATTCAGTACAGTGCTGGAAACGAATAATGATGGGGAGCATCAACAGAAATGTGTTTCAGCATTGTGCAGTGTTTACTGCTCTTATTGTTTTGTTTTTTCTTTTGTTTTTGCAGATTAGGATCACTTTCCACAATCCCAGTTTGGTAGAGCATTTTATTAGCACTTATTGAAGTAATTGTATCACTCATTTCTCTCTATTTTATTACACTGATATCCCAATGTTAAATTAATCTTGAGTTGCTAAAGTAAAATGAACTTGATCATAATGGTTTATTATTCTTATATATTGCTTTAAAATACATATTTGCTATTATGACTCTCTTTTTTTAATTTCTCATGTATGTCCATAAAAAGAGTTAGAACTGGAAATGTTCTTGTTGAATTCTCGTCTGGTTCTGGTGTCAAGTTCTCTTATCTTCAAAAAATGAATTGGAATGTCTCCTCTTTTTCTAATTTCTGAAGGAATTTCTCTAAGATTTGTGTATTTCTTTTTTAAATATTTGGTAAAATTCATCTGCATTAAATTTTCTTTGAGTAGAGGCTTTTAAATTATGGTTTGAAATTCAATACTTTTCCTTGTTAAAAATTGATACAAATTTTCCATCCATATTTGTATTTGCTTGTCATATTTATTTTTCTAGAAATGTTGTTATGTCATCTAAAATTTCTCTAGAAATGCTTCTTATTAAATACCTGGTTACTTGCTTACACAATACAGGCCTAACTTTGAGAACCCACCTGCATCACTACCTTACTAAGAGACAGGTTCAATGAGATGGAACAACCTACTCCTCTTACCAACAAGTAGCAGTGAGAACAGTTTTCATCCCATTTCCCTCAAGACTAAGGAATGATCAACAAAACAGGGGACATTTGTAACCATGGGCCTGCTGGGACCAGTTCAACTGACCCCATCTTATCAGCAGAATAATTGAGTTGTTTTTCAAGATCTGACAATTCTCCCTTGTCCAGTTCATGCCAGTTGAGACCACCTGCCAATCAACAGGGCCTGTGCAAATGCCTGATCAGTGACCTTTTTGAAGTCAAGGGGCTGACAACTCCACCATCAAATCATGTCAACACCACCGTTTTGTGAACATGCATCCTCTGAAGAGCCACAAACTTGAATATGCTTGCACAGATCATCAATTACCTCACTTTATCTTACGTCCAATTATCTATCTCCACAGTTCAGACTGCCCTGCCCTTCATCCCATAAATTTTCCCCCAAGACCTGGATAGAGGGGACAGATCTGAGAGAATATGCCTCCTCTCTCCTTGCAGGTTGATCTAGCAATAAAGCAGTTTTTTTTCCCCAAAAGCTGATGCTGTAATAATCGGCTTTTTAAAAATGCATGTTGAGTAGGAGAACTACATTTTTATGTGTTAACAATTTTGTTGACCACAGAGGGACTAGGACCTATGACTGCCTACCTGTGGCTCTGGAGCCCCCAGCAGGGTGTGGAGTCTTTTCACTGACCCTAAGGGGCCACCTAGACAATTTTGTCTGGAGGCTTGGCTGATTGGGTTCTCGTTTCCTACTGTAGTGTCTCAGGCCACCTTAGCTCTCTTTTTCCTTTTGAGAGGAGAAACAGCTCCACGATCAGAGGTCTTTTGGGTAAATAATCTCCTTAAAATTGACCTGTACCTAAATTGTCTAATAATCTCATCAAGACTGTGGGTTAGAGACCCCACTTGGGAGATATTTGCTGGGTTAAAGAACCAAGGCCAGAATCGTGGACTTGAGTCCTACTCTAAGGGAGACAATATAAAAGGTTACAGCATTGGGGCACTGAAAGGATTGGGTTAGAATCTCAAACTCTGGATTAGAGTCCCAAAGTATTGGATTTCTATGTCTGTTCATGTTTGTTATGTCTGACTGTTTTATTTGCTAAAATTGGCTATTTGGACACTGGGTTTCTTGGTGACTATAACAAACTCTCTTTAGAAATTACCTTGTTCATTGTAATCACCTTGGGAAAAGCCCCCTAAAATGGGGATAACTGTAAACTGATGGAAAAATAATCCAGGATAATTTAAAATTACAGTGGCCATTTTAGACTCTTTTGGAGCCTTCAAACCAAGGAATAAGGAAAATCTTTAATCTTTACAGAGTCAAGTGCTCCAACTTCTAGCACAATTGCTTAAAACCTAAAGGTTCCAGAAGGTGTAAATATTTATAAAGAACACCAACAATCTTACCAAGCTTCCTTCATGTCCTGAGGGCTTGGCTTGATAACCATCAGGTTGGGGTCCCAAAATACAGTTGGACAAAAGTGCAGTTGCACCTAATTTTGCAGTCAGAGGTGGTTGGACAGAAAAGCAGATTGCACTCCCTTTTGTGGCTAAGAGTCCTACCAAACTGCCACTAGTCTCAGGGGAATTACATTAGCCATGAGAAGGAACATTCTGATTAGGTAAGATCATTTAAGAAGTGCACTTAAAAGCAAAAACTTCAAAATTCCAAGATAACTTTATTAAAATTTTGTTACAAAAAGCTAATAGAAAATAAAGTTATAAAGGTACCTGAAAGAAAAATATATTAGGTCATGGCTTTACAGACACCCCCATAATTTATCTTGACGTAGACCCCAATACAAGCTCCTCCCAGAGTTAAGGAGACTCAGAGATCTTCTGGGAAAACGCTACATTAAAGATTAATGGATGGCTGGCCCCATGGCTGATTGGTTAAGTTTGCTCACTCTGCTTTGGCAGCCCGGGGTTTCACTGGTTCGAATCCTGGGCACGGATATGGAACCACTCATCAAGCCATGCTGAGGTGGCATCCCCCATGCCACAACTAGAAGGGCCCACAACTAAAAATATACAACTATGGACCTGGGGGCTTTGAGGAGAAAAAGGAAAAATCAATAAAAATCTTAAAAAAAAAGATTAATGGAGTTATTCAATATTGCCGGGTAGAGTTATTATTTGTCCCAGCTGAAACCAGACAAGATATTTGAAAAGATTTAGCAACTTATGATCCGAAATTTGGCTAAACAGGAAGTTGATATGTAGAAATTGATAAGAATTTTTTCAAGCTTTCTTTCCTAAGTTAAAATAAAACTAAGCACCCAGAGGGAAAGAAGTAAATTAGGGATGATGTAGTTGGACAGGTAGATCAACTTGTAATGTCATTTAAGTTACAGCCCAAATTTATGAGGAATTAACAGTAACTGTCCTAAACTTACAAACCTTTTCAAAACTGGAAATCAGCTCTAGAGGTGGTTCAGATTCCACCCATTTCTTTGACTCAAAAAGGTTTATAGCCTCTCTGGGGAACAGTTATCTAGCACAATACCAATTTCTAAAACTGAAGAAAAAAAAGAGAAAAAGGGAGCTTGGTGTTACTGTACCTGATTCATGGTATTAATTTTAAGACAATAGTTATGGAATCTCTGTGTCTATATGTCTATATATACATATATACGTGAGTGTGACATTTTTTACCCCTGGATGGTATAATTTCTAAAAGAGTTCTATTTAATTGACTTGCAGTAGGTGCTTCTATAAATGTAATAGGAACTAACACAAATGTCTTTCAGTTAACATAATATAAAACAATCTTTGGCAAGTGAAAGTATATTTAAGTTTGTAGTTAGATTAAAATAAATGTGTATTCAGAGTTATTAACATTGGATATGATACAGACATATTATCTCTATTACAAAATTTGTCAGCAAAGAAAATAGCTTAGAATAATAGCTGATTTTTCTAATTTATCATGATGTTTTTGTAGGGAATCTAAACATAATTATCAGGAACAAGTAAACTAAAAGTTTTGGGGTAAACTTTTTAGCAGAAATTATGTGTTATGGCAGGTGTATTTAAAACAACTTCCAAAATCTCTTGGTAACTTGAAAGTTTGAAGTTTTATTAGGTTAAATTAAATAATGGAAAATTCATTGAATATCTAGATCATTTTCAAATATGATAAAATATTAGACATTAAAACTAAATACAGGTTTACCTACTTTTGGCTTCTTATTATCGAAAAACGAAAAGATGTTTGGTTCTATGAGTAAACATATCTTGTATTTTATTACAAGATTGTACTGTAAAGTGAAATATTTCTAGAAGTTGTAAAAGAATTTATAAAGTTGTGATGCCACCAAATCATAATGTAAAATACAGTTCATAATTACTTTCTTCATAGTTTTCACTAAACGTTAAGATTTATAAGGCTTAAAATTCTAGTTAATATATGTTATCAAAGCTACTAAAATTAATAAGTGAAATTTCTTTGTATTCAAGGAAAGTAAGATGTATGTTTTTAGTAAAGAAGTTATAAAGAATAGAGATATTTTATTTGTTTGTTTTGTGAAGAAGATAAATTTGTCCTAGTATACTCGAACGTAAAGAAGGCATAGGACAAATTCTGAATGTAGACAGAAAGTTATAGAAGGTTTGTAGAGAATAACCCTGAGGAAAGTATTTTTTTGCATGGTCAAGTTGGCTAAGATTAAAATGAATTCAATTAAGTGAAAAAGTTTTAATGTAAAATGTAAGCTTGTATAAAAATGAGAATTTGGTTTTCTTTCTCTTCAAAAGATAATTTTCTTGGACTTTTAGTCTGATCTCAATAAAAAAGATTATAAAAGATTTTTCTTTAGTTTTGAGTAAGTCTATCTAAAAGACAAAATTTTATGTTTTGTCAAAATAATTTCCAATGTTCTAAAAGGTCAAAATCTCTCTATTAAGAGAACTAAAGTTTTTTTAACTGTTCAACTCTATATGTTTGCCTTCTTCTTCTGTTATTTGCCAACATCTTCTGTTGTCACTTTGGTTAAATAGATACCTAAGCATTGTTTCCTATCTGACCAAGTATTTTAAAACCTTTTAACTTTTTTGACAAACTTCCTCAAAATTCACGCTAAGTAAAATCTCTCTTTTTTTGAGAATTTCCAAGGGGGGACTTCTCATAGAGTTTGTTTTCTCTTTATACAAATAGGGAGAGATCATACTAATTAGGCTTGCATGTCATACTAAATTACATGGGAAGCATTGTCAAATAAATGATGATAAACCTTTCTAGGTTATATTGCATGGGCAAATATTATTAATATAAGTTTTAAAACTTATGTAACATTCTTAAAATTCTGATTTGTCCTGCTTATCAGTCATAATAAAATTTATTTCAAAGTGTTGTATGTCATATAGGTAGCCAACTTTCTTAGTCAGTTGCTATTTTTGAGTCTTTTCTTATTTGAAGATGGTTGATTTACTCTGATGTTATTGCAGATGTATCGCATCTTCAGAGAGCTTCATGGATAGGACTCTGACACTTACTCTACAGTACAGGTTTCTAATAAACTTTCAGATTATAAACCTGAGCTGGGTAAGAAATTCCAGAGATGTAGTGGAGAAACTGATGGTCTCATAAAATTGCTAACGAAAGATGAAGATCCAGATTTTATCACATAATATAGAATGAACTGATGAAGATGATTATAATTTTTATGACATTTTTCATAAAATACTGCTTTTTTTATTGCTTTGTTTTTCCAGATTTAAGGAAAACTTTCTCCTTTCTCTGAAACTAACTATAACTTATGGCAATTTGTGAAATTATACATTTGTAAGCAGAATTGAAACATTTACTTTTTATCCCTATCTAATCCCTCTAGAATTTGGAAACTCTTGATGAGTGAGTATTCTTAATTTTATGCTAATAGAGTTATTTAAATAAGTTCAATAAGAATCTGTTCTACTTATAACAGGACAAAATTGGAAACATTGATTACTTTACCAAGACTTTGACTAGAATGTCATATTTGAGAGAAACATGAGTAGAATTAGATATGCACAACAGCTTTAAGAGAAATGATTGACTTTACAGCACAAATGAAGCCTCTTGAAAATGTTGGCCTGGTACTTTGCTTACAGGATACCCATGAACATTGCCAGATGAGTAAAGAAGACCACTCCTTGGAAGGTTCAAGAAACTCAGGATGTCTTGGGAACCTCAAAAAGAGAGGAATTCACCCTTATCTACAGGTATTGCAGACAGCATCTCATGACAAGTCCTTGGCTTGGCTTTCTTGGCCACAAGAGGTCTTTAAAGTTCAACCTGAGATTCCTTATAAAAAGTTCCAGAAAAGCATATTTAGAAGAGCCTATATGATCAGTTGTTATTCTTGCTGTACTTATATAGATAACTGGGCTAATTTTATTGAAACTAGACTTATTTTGCCAACCAATTAGTCTTAATTTGGCTATTTTTGGTAAAAATGAGGGTGATTTTACAGAGAAAAATTATATTTCAGTAGGAACTATAGTACACATTTGTGGATATTAGATTCTAGTTCTGTTAATTGTCTTTGAGGTTTTTGTTTTCTACCTGTTTTTGATGGATTCTGAATTCTTCTAGTCTCCTGAAATATCTAGCTAAAAATCTCCAAACTAATATTTTTAAGTTTTTCTGCTGGGAGCCGTGGCTACATCATTTGATCGGCTGTTTGACAGGGTCCAGCTGATTAACGCTGAGGGGTGCAGGGTTGCCCCTTGGTGAAGAATAACCGGCCAGCCCCTCACATAGTTCTGAAACCTGTGCTGCTTCTAATTGCCCTTCATTCCTTTTCCTTTCTTAACCTCCAGTTTTCACTCATTTGGGTGGCTGCTTGGGAGGCACTACCTCCCAGGAAAATTAGATATAGTAAGAGAATGTGACCACCTGCAGGTAACTTTCAAGATATTTTTCAGTTAATTATTGGCGGAGCACACAGTCCCATTTGAGACAAGCAGAAAGGAATCCTGCCCAGATAAGATGTCGAATTAGGTTTATGGCCCCCGTTTGGTTAATATTTCCTTCTCCCTCCAGTTCTTTGTCTAAATATACATATGCATCGTCCTTCTAAGTTTGCTGGTTAATTGGATGATCAAGAAGTATCTATGTATTATTCTTGACCTTCTGCTTTCTGTTAAAATGTTATAGAGGTTTTCTCCTAAAAGCAATAAATAATAAATAATTGGTGAGTAGAAGGGCCGAGGGGTGCAAGAATGCCCCTCGGTGAAGGATGGCCAGCTGACACCCCTGATATTTTCTGAATTATATGCATGCTTTCTATCAAGGTTATGTGTATATTTATTTCTCTTTTTTATTCTTGAAGATATATAGTTTAGCTTAGCTTTTCAGCCCTTTACTTTACTAACAAAGTGATACTTTCTCCGGCAGTGTACTTAAGGGACTGTTAGCTCTACAATCTAAAAGACAAAGGAATGCTTCCACCCCCTAAAGGGCGCGAAAAAGTAAAGATGTTTAACTGCCCGCTGAGAATGCAGATAGCCCTGGGGATAAGACACCCTGGAGTTGCCTTTTGTTCCCATTAACCATCTACACTAATGGCGTAAATGATTGAGGGAGGCAGGGATGGCTCCACCAGGATGTAACCAGACGGACTGCTGTCCTGTCCGGAGGCCTGGACCTTCTCTCTTTGATTTAACTTTACCATGAATTACAAACAGACGCCTAGGTACCTATCTCCTTTAGCTTAGAGACAACAAACACTAGTTAATTGCAGAGAAGACGATCATTAACCTTATGCTCTATAGAATGGAATGCTAATAAATATTCTTGTGCTCGTTTTTTACTTCCTTATCTCTCTGAGAATATTTGTAAAACTATTTCTGTACTAATCCTGAAAAATATATAAACGACACTTGTGCACAGTAAAGTCGGACTTGCTAACACCAACCCAAGTCTCACGTCCCCTTTATTTTCCCCTCCCTCATCGCACCGACGCCGTCCATCCCTCAGGAACCTGGACTCCGCCGGGGCGGGACCCTGGCATTTTTCCAGCATTTTCATTTGGAATCATTGAGAACTGAAATCACCCTTTCCTTTTTCCTCTAGAAACTGAAGCTGGACAACATTGATATAAACTTAAGAGAGATTTACGTGTGTTGCAGAGTAAGCCACTCAGAAAGATACCTGAACACCTGATGACATCATCAGAAGCATTCCAAATTGCAAACGATGCTTCAACATTGACATCTAGAAATCTTCTTGACTAGCTTCCCCCTGGGCTCAGAAACTGGCTTATAATTTTCTCCAACTGTTAACCTTGCTTTTTTTGTTTGTTTGTTTCTCTAGAAATGCTTCTTATGAAATACCTGGTTACTTGCTTACACAATACAGGCCTAACTTTGAGAACCCACCTGCATCACTACCTTACTAAGAGACAGGTTCAATGAGATGGAACAACCTACTCCTCTTATCAACAAGAAGCAGTGAGAACAGTTTTCATCCCATTTCCCTCAAGACTAAGGAATGATCAACAAAACAGGGGACATTTGTAACCATGGGCCTACCAGGACCAGTTCAACTGACCCCATCTTATCAACAGAATGCTTGGGTCATTTTTCAGGATCTGAGAGTCCTCCCTTGTCCAGTTCAGGGCAGGGAGACCACCAACCCATCAACCAGGCCTGCACAAATGTCCAATAAGTGAACTTTTTGATGTCAAGGGGCTGAAAGCTCCACCTTCAGATAACGCTAACACCACCATTTTGTGAACATGCATCCTATGAAGAGCCATGAAGTTTTATTTAGCTTGCACAGATCATCAATTACCTCACTTCTCCTTACCCCCAATCACCTATCTCCACAGTTCAGACTTCCCTGCCCTTCATCTCACAAATTTTTCCCCAAGCCCTGGATAAACGAGACAGATCTAAGAGCATATGCCTTCTGTTTCTTTGCAAGTTGATCTAGCAATAAAGCTGTTTTCTTTTTCCAAAAGCTGATGCCATAATGATTGGCCTTTTTTAAGCCAATCAGGCTTAAAAAAAAGTGCATCAGGTAGGAGAACCTCATTTTTCTGCAGTAACAATAATATCCTCTTCTAATTTTTTTGTGTCTTTAGGATCTATAGTGATGAACTGCTTTTTATGTTTTATATTAGTTATTTCTGTTTTTAATCCTTCTTGCTCTCTTCTTCTCTCTCCCATTCTCTCCATGATATTGTCATGTTATTAACTTTATTAGTATTTTTGAAGAACAAAGTTTTATCTTTATTGATAAATTTATCATTCATTTGTTTTCTGTTTTATTATTATTTATCTTGTTCTACTTCTCAGTTTTTTATTTAGGGTCATCAGATTTTTTAAAAAAAATTAAAAAATAAGTTACACAGATAAATTTGAACTCAGATAAACAACTTTTTAAAAATATATGTAAATCTCCAATTGTTGAGAACTGCTTATAGTAAAAAATTGTTTGTTGTTTATCTGAAATTCAAATTTACTTGAGTGTGCTGCATTTTATTTAGCAACCCTATTAAAAACTCCCTCTATTAGTATTAATGTCTTATTGTTGTTTTTATTTCTTGAGATAGATATTTAGATTATTTATTTTTGAACTTTGTTACATTTGCATTTAAGGCTGTAAATTACCTCACAGCATGGTTTAGGTGGGACACTTGATTTTTAGCATGTTCTAATTTCATTATCATTGAGCTTAAAATATTTTCTATGTAAATATGTTTACATAGCTGTAAATATGTTTACAAAAAGATTGGTGAAATCACATTCATTACAGCACTATGGAAAACTATTCAAATATCCATTAATAGTAGAATGGATAAAGATCTCATTTATACAATGTAGCACTAAAGAAAAATTTAAAAAGAACAAACCACTGATAAATGCAACAACCTGCATGGTTCTCAAAAGCATCAAAAGAAGCTACAATAGGGTGCTTTGGTCTGGAAAGGTACAAGATAGACTTTTTAAGGGAGATGGAAATGTTCTATATCATAATCTTAATGGTGGTTTTAAAGATACATGTATATATTCTGAGTAATATACTTATAATTTGTATTTTGACTATTTGAAAGTGATGTCTCTTTTCTTTTAAAGGCAATGAAAAATATTCTGATATATTATGATTAAAACAGGGAATGTATTTGCATCAGCAATTGCTGGCGTGAAAGAAAAAAGATATATTAAAATATCAAGTCTTAATTATATCTGAACGTCTTACTTAACACTATAAACCACAATAAAAGTGTAAATTCAAATAAAATTATTTATCCATTGTAATTTATGAGGCATTTTAGTATTTTCTTTTTTTAAATGATTGGCACCTGAGCTAACAACTGTTGCCAATCTTTTTTTTTCTCTCTGCTTCATCTCCCCAAACGCGCCCCCGTACATAGTTGTATATCCTAGTTGCAGGTCCTTCTAGTTGTGGGATGTGGGATGCTGCCTCAATGTGGCCTGACGAGCGGTGCCATGTTCGCACCCAGGATCCGAACCCTGGGCTGCCACAGCGGAGCGCGTGAACTTAACCACTCGACCATGGAGACGGCCCCCATTTTAATATTTTTATTGTACTTCTTCCCAATTACCCTTATGTTTTATTATTATATACCAGTATTATGTATAAATAATCAAAACTAAAAATAACATAAATAATTTGTCAAAGATCACAAGCTCCGATGAGACAAAACAGATTTAATTCCATATACGTTGAGTTCAATTCTAGGACTAATTCATTCATTCCACAAATATTGGTTGAGAATTTAGCATACAACAGTCTTTACCAAAAAATGGGTTTATAGTTTTGAACAGACAACAATCTATGGTCATTGTCCCACAGAGCTTAGAGCTTATAAATAGAGTCAGTGATATTTAATATGATGCAAAACATACAAATGGAAAGAATGAAGAGAAAAAGACCCTTTGTTTATCTTGATTTAATACTTTTGTAAATAATATCCCTGCAGAAAATTTCATAGGATAAAACCTCACTCCAATGGTTAAAATATCTCCAACTTACCAACATACGAAAGTGAAAATTGTTTCCAAGTTCTGTCATGTTAGTTCCTATTGAGGTGGATTGAAATCCTTTAAACATTTATTCATATAGACTCTCATTTAAAAAAAGAAAATGAAACGACTTGTCAATGTGGTCTTGCAGCAGGGGGCATGGCCCAGGTTTTCTAATCAATTATGGTATTGCTGAGCTTTCCCATCAGGCTGACTCACAGTTCTTCAGACCTGAAACTCTGGTCTGTTTCATTGACTGTCAGTGACTTAAACTCTAAAGCTTATTTTCACCAGGAAGTAATTCACCTCTGAGTTCTTTGAACTGTAAGATACCTGCATTGACCATAAACTATAATCTTTTAACTATCTCCCCCATTTATTTGATTTTCTACTCATTTAACATATATCCCAACAGACCCTCTCCTCTCTTCTAAGTTGTTTCAAGGCTTTATTTTTAAATCCATATTGATAATAGATTTCAAGGTTTACCAATTTAATTGATTCCTGAGTTAATGTCTTTGATTGTTCATCACCAGAGTGAACCAGATTATATCACCCACAATATTCCAATACTATGTTATCTTTTTGTTCCTTTTGCTGCTCATTCTAGGCTGCTATTAAAATACCCATGATTACTAGCTCCCTCAGAATTTCATGTTATGCAACTTTGGCCAGGGATTTAGAGATACTTGGCAATGCTTTGCTTTATCTCTAATTGGCTCATTATAACTCTTCTCTTACCAGCTGTTCAAAATAATCTCTACTTCTTTGATATTCCCAACCTGCCTCCACAACACTCTGGGTAAAGGCTCTGGTTTCTATTTCACTGTAAAGACAGATGACGTTCTACAATCTACCATCTGTATGACGTTTCCAAAATTAAACAAAGAAATTCATCACATCATTCCCATTGCTGTTATATGACTCCAGTTTGTCTTTAGATACTTATAGATTCCACCGTTGGTTTTTTTTCAGCTTCTTTGGTTAACCAGCTTAGCCATGCTTTCCCATACCTCCTTGACTCTGCTTTCCTCTGCCTAGAATTTTGCCTGCCTTGACTCGTTTCTTCATTTACCTCTCTCCTGCACCCACTGCAAGATTTAGCTCAAACATCGCCTTCTCCTGGAGTCCTTCCCCAAGCTGATTTAGATGCAGCTTCCCATAATGCCCACTTTTTCATTCCAAAACCAGGGTGAATATGTCTCTATCACACTCGTCCCTAATATGTTCTAAGCAATTTGAAGGCCAAGACTAGTTTTCTTTTTATAACATTTTTCTTCAAGCCAGTCATACTGGCTAATACGTAATAAACGCACAGATTTTTACTGAATATGTTTAAAAATAAATATTCTGAACTTTATTGAGAGACACCTCTAAATTTCTTGATAGCTTTAAAACATCCTTATTTATTTTCTCTTTCCCTTTCTTCCTTTTTATCCACTTCATTTTTATCCCTCCCTGTCTCAATATCAAAATGGCAGATCCCTATTCATTGCTATAGTCCTGCAAATTGCTTTCGATTCAATCCTCTTCCATCTCCATGTAATAACGTACCATATCATTCCACTTTATATACTTGGTCTAAAAATATTTTTACCTCCACTTCATATTAAGAAAAACTATTTTCTTAACACTGACTCTAGGTCACATCATCTTTCCCTTTAGATATTTTTTGCCCCAAATCGAAACTCTCCCTGTCCTTCTTCATTACTAATTTGATCCTTAACTGATGACAATTTTACTTCTGCTGTCACCATTCTAGTGACAGTGCTTTCCTATTTTAAGTGCAAAACCCTCTCCTCAGTCATCTTCCTCAAGTTCTCTTTCCTCAATGGACTTTAAAAGCCCAAGTGTTCCTTAACTAAATAGCTCTTCCACTCATCCTTTAAAATAGCCATATACTGAGGTGCTGTTCACAACTCTCTTCCTCCTTGGTCTACGTGTTTTATTCTTTGGGCTCATAAGCTGGTGACCATCACAACTTCGATATCCTGTCAGCAATTAAATTCAAAGTATAAGGTCTTCCAGAGCTGTCTGAAAATGCACATTTTGAGCCATTTTGATTAAAATAGCTTAGGCATGTTACCTCTAAATTAGAACTGTGTAGGAACCAACTATATTATGTGTCACTGGCTATTCAAATTCCCAGGAATGGTGCACAGTCTTACAAATACCACCCACACTCTTTGCGTTGCTGTTGAACCAAGCCTTTCAAAGATAGACACACTCCTCCAGGAAATACAGGGTCAGGTTCCTGCAAGCCTATACTCACAACATTTTCTTCAACTTATTAATACATAACCTTATCTTTTGTGTCTTTCTGTTTATAGAAACCTTATTTTTGTGTGTTTCAGTTTATAGACACCTTACTTATATTTATATTTATATTGTTGGTTCACTAACATTTTTTACTTATAACCAACAGTTCTACAACTCAGACCTAAACAAACCTTAGCTAACACGTGTATTTTCCCCGTGAGGCACATTACAGCCTTCTTGCACTTAGGGACACCGGACAGCACTTCAGCACCATGCTTGAAGGCCATTTAAAACCATGAAATCACCAAAACAACTCAAAATTGCAAAACACCTGGCACTAAATAGCCCACAAAAAGGACACTTGTTCACAGAATGAGAGTTGAGACAAGAAAGAAGAATGTCACCTATTCAGTCTCAGCTGGGAACATGCACATTGGGTGACTGCATTTTTTTTGCAGCTCTACAAATGTTCACAAATGACTGCAAAAGCACCACAAGGGTTGATTTTGGAGCTACAAATAAATTTAGCAAATAGGTGGATTTACACACATAGGGTCCATGAATAATGAATATGAACTTTATGGACAGCTCTGCTGCTTCTTTATTTCCTTCCATTCACTTAACTTCTGCTTTGCTGTTTAGAGACACTTTACATGCTTTCCTCAGGACATTCTCTTCCTTTCCTTGGCTAATCCTCCATACAGCAACAGGATCTCAAGCCAAATCCTGACTTTTGTTCATGCCAACCTCAGCTTTTTCCCATCCCCATTTTCCAATGGTTTAAATAGTCTCTAAATCACCAGGGCTAGAAGCTGACATTGTTCCAAGCTTCTCTATCTTTTCTAATATAACTTATTCTTCATATTGCCATCAGCTTTAGTTTCATTAAATAGATGAAATCTTCTCTATGCAGCAACTAAATATTTTAATAGCTTGCAATTTTCTAAATATATATTTACTTTCATTATGTACTTTTTGGCATTAACGAAATATACATACTGCACAGTATTCTATACTCCAATTATGTTGCAAAATCTTCTCATTCATATTTTATTAACGACTCTATACACATATAACAGTCATCTTGATTTTAAACACCATAGATCATTTTTGCAGTTTGGGATCATTCTGTAATTAAAATTATATGGTATCCTGTTTTGTTTCTCATTTTTCTACTCTACTATAACATAACAGAACATGGAAGAATTTTGTTTGTGTGCATTGCTACAAGTTCTTTATTGATTTAATTGTTGATGGAAATATAATCTTTTTCAGTTCAGGTATATTGCAAATAATAGTGCTATGAGCATTTATTTTATTTGCCTCTTGGTGAATATACATACATATTTTTATTGTGCATGTGCCTACAAGTAATATTTCTAAATCAGCAGCATTTGTATGTATTTTACTTTAGTGGATAATTTCAAACAATATTCTGGAGTGTTTTAGTGTTACAGATCAATATTTGGTATTATCTCTCGCTTTCAGTTTAATAATTCTACTTAGTATATAATGATATATCATTATATTTTGCTTTTAATTTCCTTGATAACTAAACATGTTGAGGATTTTCCTATATATGTTCTGGCAATTTGGATAAATACATTGAATAAAAAATGTCTTAGAATATAGCTTTTATTCCTATTCAGATATGGTGAAGTAAATAGATCAGATGACTGTCATTGAAGGGATTTGTTACTCACAGATCCCAAGAGGAGGACATGATGTAGGACAACATAAAGAAGCACCAGTGTCAGTGAGGAGGCAGAGGAAACAAGGGAAACATAGGCAGAAAAATCTACTGTGGTTTTATTGGGAAAGGAAAGTCATGGCAGGGTAAGCAGGTTTAGGATTAGCTAGTTTCAATAATTTCAGTAAGCTCAGGGTCATAGGGGTTGTCCCTGGTTGTCTGGTACCTGGGATGATTAGGGCAGTGGGATAATGACCCCAAGGGACCCTGAGTATGGGAGCCCAATAGAGGAGGTGTTTGGGGTGTGGGCTCCAGATTTGCTGGTTTGAATATGAAAGGTATGCTCACAAGTGAGTTGTTTACTATCCCCAGTAACTTGTTAGCCCTGGGAGGGCGGTCCCTCTAGGGTCAGCAAGGCCCTAGATGTTAAAGCATCATAAATACAGAAAATAAAAAGACATGTTTAATACAAGGAGCTTGTTTAAGGCTTTTTTTCACATTTCTATTGGGTTGTGTCTATTAGGTTGTTTAAAATCAAGAAATCAGTCTTTTGTTCTTTATAAAATATCTTCTTTCCCCTATGTCTTGTCTTTTCACCCTCTTAATGATGTGTGTTTTTTTCAATTTCTGTGATTAAGGTATAATTTTACATATATAAAAATTTAATCCTCTTAGTGTAAAGTTCTGAAAGTTTTGGCAAATATACACATATAACCAACATCACATTCAAAATATAGAATAGATTCATCACCCCCTCAAATCTCCCTTTGTAGTACAAAAACATTTTGCATTAGCAAGAATGTCACAAATATATCACATTTGGAGTCTGATTTATTTCACTTACAATTGAAATTCATCCATGTTGGTATGTATATCAGTAGTTTGTACCTTTCTATTGTTGAATAGTATTCCATCATATGAATGCAATACAGTTTATTCAACTATCTGAAGAGACACTTCACCACTACTCTCCCTGGTGGAAGGAATAGGGTAGACAGAAGCAACGGAAGGTTGTATTGCACTTTTGGCAACAATTTTTTTTTAATCTGTGTGTCTTCTGCTCCATTATGTAGCTTCCCAAATTTTCCAGTTGAGAACATGAGGGGTTCCCTGCCTCCAATCCCACTCTATGTCCTAAACTCTAACACCTGTTTCTCAGTACCACAAGACTGTTAAAACTCCCAGTGTCCTTTATATATTTTTATGCTTTGCTTTTTAGCTCCTTGTACCATGCAGTTTGAAATTTTGGCAAGTACCAACAGATTGGGTTATTTCTCTGTCTATCCTTTCTGAAATCACAAAACTGGTCTCCCCAGCCCTACAAGCTTGTGAAAATTTTAGTTAATTTCCTTGCCTCATAAAGGTGACCTGTACCTTTTCACCTGGATATTGTATGCCCAGAATTGAAAATATATTGAGGGAAAATGCCTTCAAAATATTGGCTCACCTCCCTGTCTCCTTCTCAGGGATTGTGGTCTCTCAAGACTTTGTAGCCTCAGCCTCTCTCTGTTGCCTTCAAGCGTATTTATTACTTTACGTTTTTGTCCTTGGCAAAGGCACTTATAGGCCACCAGCTAAGCCATTATACCCATAAGTAGACACCCTCATGCATTTTTTTTCTAATTACTCTGCATCTTTGTTCCAAATGCATGTCTACCCATGCATGCCCATCTCCTTGTTTCTGCTGGTAGAATATTACATTTTACTGATAACTCAATGGGAAATCTTCATAAATTTCCATATTCAGAAGTGATTTTTCCTTCCATTGTTTTTTTTTTGTATTTTGTACAAAGTTTTGACTTATATAAATTATCAGAATAACACGGAGGAGGACCAGATGTAATGAGAGCCATCAGTTTTTCCATTATTTTAGCCTTACATAGTTTTGTTATCAGTTGTCCTCATTGTGAATAAGACATTTTTTATTCATCTTCAGTGCCCTTATCTTACGTTGTGACATGTATACGCCTATAGGTAGAACAGGAGTAAAATATGCACCTGTTTGATGCAAATTAATTGAATGGATACATTAAGCGTGATTAGGCCTTAATGGAGAAAATCAAAGTAGCCATGATTTGAGAGCTTCTAAGAAGAACTCCCGTTAGTGAGGAAACTCTGTATTGAAATTATTGCTTTAAGAAAAAATAATGAAGCATTAGATGCTGCTGAAATTCAAATTTACCTCCTTGGAGTAACAAATTACAATCCACCTTTTATTTCTTATCTTGGATGAGATTATAAGATTTTTTCTGTTTTACAGAAATGAGAAATTTTTCAGTGCAGTCATATTTAAGCTTAAGAATGAAGAAAGGAAGACTTTAGTTGTTTTGTTTTTTTTTTCTATGTTTGCTTGAGACTTTCTTTCCTGAAATCCCTGCTCAACACTACCACGCTGAGATAAGTGTCTTTTCTCTGTGCTGAAGTATCATTTCATTACTGGTAGCATAATGCTAAGAATATTTTCCTCTAGTATGTGACTCACTTTTTCAAAGTAGAGTGAAAATCTTATCCATGTAAAGTTTCTAGCACAGGGCTATCACACTACAGGGATGTTTAATGCTTCAGCAAGTGTAGACTGAAGCCCTCATCTCATGATTTTGTATAAAGTGCAAAGCACGGTTCTAAATACTGAAAATATATCAATAAACAAACAAAAATTTCCCGTCTTCTAGGAGATTGGTGTAATGAGAGAGACAAGCAATAAAAATAAATATGTAATATAATAACATAAGGATGTGGTAACTGTTCTGAGGGAAAAAAAGTAAAAACTGGTACAACTGGTGATATTTTTGCAGAAGCCTGAGTGAGGTGGGTAAAACAGGTATGCAACTATCCAGAGAAGATTTTGCTGGGAGAAGAAGGAGTAAAATCAAAGGTCCAAAAGCAGGAGAATGTTTGCTATTTACAGGGAAAGGCAATAAGGTAAGTGCAGCTGGAATTAGTCAGCTAGAGGACAAGAGGTAGGGAGTCAGCTCAGAGATGTAGCCAGGGGCCAGACCTTGTAGTCTTTGTGTGTCAGGTACATACCTTGTATATCAGCAGAATGAAATGGAAAGCCCTTTGAGGTGTTTGAACAGGGGACATGCTTTATGGTTTAAATACTGACTGCAGAGCGAAGGATAGAAAGATGTCAAGAATAGTAACAGAGAGACTAGTCATATTCAATGAAATATCTAGCTGGAAAGTTGCAAAAGATCAAGGAATTACTGGGATCATTTTTATCTGACTGTTTTATGAACTTACTGACACCAGTGATCACTCTGGGATGGATTAAATATTGAGTATATAGAACACTTTCTATCACGTGTCCTTTCATTCACAATTTCTCTAATAGCCCATCTCAACTTTACATGAGGTGTATATTTTTAAAATTTAGTAATTTCCATATTTTGTTCAGATTTCCTCAGGTTAACCCTAAAGTCCTTCTTCTGTTCCAGCATCCCAACTAGATACCACTTTATCTTTGTTCAGCATATTTCATTATGTTCCTCTTGGTTGTGACTGTTTCTTAGACTTTAAAAAAAAAATATTTGATTATCTTGAATATCTTGAAGAGTACTGGTTAGGGATTTTGTAGAAAGTCCCTCTTTTGGGATTTTTCTGATACTTTTCTCATGATTAGACTGGAGTACTATGTTTTGGAAAGGAAGACTGCAGAAGTAAAGTGCTATTCTCATCATTTCCTGCCAAGGGTAAAAACAACCAGTATAACTCATCATCGCTGATGTTAATCCTTATCATCCAGCTTGAGAGAGTGCTTATCAGGTATCCTTACCATAGAGTTACACTTTCCAGGCCCTGTTCACTGTACTCATTGGAAGGAGTCACTTTGTGAGGCTCAAATGTAAACAGTGGGGAACTATGCTCTTTCTTGCTGAGAGGAGGGTATCTACATAAATTTGTCTTCTGCTCGGGAGATTTATCTTTTCTCCATATTTCTTAATTCATTCAATCATTTATTTATTTCAGTCTGGACTGGGATATTCCTTTTATCCTTTGGTTTATAATCCAATACTACCCTATTTTATTGCTCAAATTGTTCCAGCTTTGACCACTTGGAGATCTTTCTCTTTTGACATACCCTATCATTGGGAGTATTTCATGTATTTATTCACTGATTTTGAGCACTTCCTTACTTTCTAGCATAAGCATATGCGCCAAGAATATCTTATACTTTTCCTGCCCCAGTCCTATAATCAGTCATTCCTTCAAGGAGTCCTCATTCTTCTTTTTGGAGAATGGAATTAGAAACCAGGGTTTCAGTGCTAGGTGTGCTCATGGTTACTATGGTGTCATTGTTTCTAGGTCCTCTCAGTTGACAGAACAACTGTGTGTGTGTGTAGATAGATAGATAGATAGATGACCATCTGCAACTAAATTAAGTTGTATATGAGTTCACACTGTCTCCAGCTTTAATCCATTATCACAAGTATCATTATATACTTCTTCCTTGATTATCTGTAAGTTCCCACTTGAAGAGGGAAAAACCTGGCTCCCATCACTAGACATCGACTTATTTAAAATATTTAATTCTAATATACATGTATTGCTGAATAAGAATTGTTAACCCAGACCCCCATGGGAAGCAACTTCTACACTACTTTTGTGAAGTGTCTTTGGAATTTAGTCCTACAGACTCTACCCTCTTCCAAAGTCACTTGGGCCAGCATTTTTTCTTCTACTTCCTTCAGTGAGGATTTTTCACATATTTGTAATAGATTAGATTGTTTTGTCACACTCTACAGGTGATCCTAGATTCCCCCAAGCTCCTAAATATATTTTTTAATTGTATGCATTAAGGTAAACTTTGTGCTATGAGTTTTGACAAATGCATGGTGACATGTGTCCTCCATTATGGTATCATAGAGAATAGTTTGAGCATTATAAAAAATACCCTGTGATTCACTGATTCAATCCTCCTTTCTTCTCCCTCAATCTCTGACAACTACTGATCTTTTTGTTGTCTCCATAGTTTTGCCTTTTGCAGAATGCCATATAATTGGTATTATATGAAATGTAGCCTTTTCAGACTGTTTTCCTTCACTAAACAATATGCATTTAAGATTCATCCACTAATTTTCATGATCTGATAATTCATTTCTTTTTATTGCTGAATAACATTTAATTGTATAAACATAATGTAGTTGTTTATCTATTCATTTCTTTCTTTCTTTTTTCTTTTTTTTTTGGTGAGAAAGATTGGCCCTAAGTTAACATCTGTTGCCAATCTTCCTGTTTTTGCTTGAGGGAGATTATCCCTGAGCTAACATCTGTGCCAATCTTCCTGTATTTTGTATGTGGGATGCCACCACAGCATGGCTTGATGAGCAGTCTGTAAATCCATGCCCAGGATCTGAATCCACGAACTCCAGGCTGCCGAAACGGGGCATGCAAACTTAACCACTACTCCACCAGGCTTGGGCTTGCCCTTACCCATTCATTTTTGAAGGATGTCTTGATTGCTTCTAGGTTTTGGCAATTATGAATAAAATGAGTTTAAATATTCATGTACAGCCTTTTGTGGAAATATGTTTTGAAATCAGTTGAGTATGTATCTAGGAGTTTATTTGCTGGATTGTATGTTAAGACTATGTTTACCTTTGTTGGAAATTGTCAAAATTTCTTCCAAAATCGTTGCATCATTTTGTATTCCCACCAGGAAAGAATTAGCGCTCCTATTGCCCACACCCTCCCAGCAAGTGATATGGTTAGTTTTTTAGATTTTAGGCATTCTAATAGCTGTGTAGTGGTTTGTCGTTGTTATAATTTGCAACTCCCTCACATCAAATCATTTTAAGTTTCATTTTTATGCTTGCTATCTGTGTATCTTCTTCAGTATTTAATCTCTTTATCATTTTAGTCATTTTGTAATTGGGCTGTTCACTTTTTAGTTGCTTATTTTTGAGTCTTCTCTGCATATTTTGATACAAATTCTTTTTCAGATCTATGTTTTATAAACATTTTTCCCTAGTCTATATATATCTTTTGATTCTCTAAACAGCATGTTTCATAGAGTTTTTAATTTAATAAAGTCCAATTCATTAATTTTTTACCTTTATAGATTGTGCTTATGTATAAAATCTCACACCTAATCCAAATTCACATAGATTTTTCCTATGTTTTCTTCTAGGATTTTTATAGTTGTGTATTTTACATTTAGGTCCATGATACACTTTGTGTTAATTTTTCTGAAGGGCTATGTGGCATTTGTTTCTGAGTACAGTATTTCTTGGATAGGGACATCCAGTTGGTCCAGCACTATTCATTGAATAGATTATCATTTCTCTATTAAATTACCTTTACTCAGTTTTCAAAGATCAGTTAACTGTATCTGTGTGGGTCAATTTTGGGGCTCTCCATTCTGTTCCGTTTATCTATCTGTCTATTTTTTCACCAATACAATACTGCCCTGATTATGGTAGCTTTATAGAACGTTTTGAATTTGGGTAATGACAGTCCACAAACTTGGCTTTCTTCTTCAATATTGTGTTGGCAATTTTGGGTTGCATGCCTTTCCATATAAATTTTATAATCAGTTTGCCCATATCCACAAAATAGCTTGCTGAAATTTGATTGCAATTGCATTGAATCTATAGATCAGTTTGAGAAGTTGAATTCTTAACAATATTTAGTCTTCCAATCAATGAACACACAATGTTACTTCATTTATTAATATTTCTTTGATTTCTTTCATCACAGGTTTTTAGTTTTCTGCATATTGTGTCTAAATGTTCTCATATTTAAGTCTAGGTATTTCATTTTTTGAGATATGTTAAATGGTATTTTTTAATTTCAAATTCCAATTATTTATTGTTGTTATATAAGAAAGTAATTTGTTTTTCTATATTAACCTTGTATCCTTTGACTTTGCTATAATCACTTATAAGATCTAAGAGTTTTTGTCAATTATTTGGAATTTTCTACATGGACAATCATGTCATCTGAGAAGAAAGAGAGTTTTATTTCTTCCTTCCAATCAGTATACCTTTTATTTCTCCTTCTTGTCTTATCATACTAGCTAGAACTTCCAGTACAATGTGGAATGGGAATATTGAGAGGATGTCCTTGCAATGTTCCTTTTTTGGGTGGAAATATTCAATTTTTCACCATTAAGTATAATGTTTGCTGTCGGGTTTTTAGATATATCCCTAAGCAAGTTGAAAAAGTACTCCTATTTTTAGTTTCCTGAGAGTTTGTAACACGACTTTGTGTAGGATTTTGTCAATTTTATTTCTGCATTAATTGATGTGGTCAGTTGGTCTTTCATTTTTAGCCTGTTGGTATGGTGAATTACACTGTTCTAATGTTGAATTAGTCTTGCATACCTGGCAAAAACTTCAACTTGACTGTGCTGTGTGTATGTGTGTACAAAAATATATATACGTATGTAAATATATATATGTTTCCTTTTGTTTTGCTGGGTTGGATTTGTAATGCTAATGCTGAGTTGTGATGACTCCTCTTTCCTTTATGATAATGGAAATTGGATTCTTCTCTGTTTTATTCTGGTTAGCCTGGCTAGAGGTTTGTCAATTTTATTGGTCTTTTTAAAGAACCATCTTTTTTTGTTGTTTTTGGTTTTCTCTATTCTTTTCTTGCTTTCAATTCCTTTGATTTCTGCACTAACTTGTATTATGTTTTCTTCTGCTTACTTCGGATATAATTTCCTCTTTGTTTCCCTAGTTTCCAAAGGTGAAATCTTTGATTATTGATTTTAGATAGTTTGTCTTTGCAAATATATGTACTAATTTCTATTCATTTCCCTTTTATCTTAGTGTTTTCCCATATCATAAGAATTTTGATGTCATGTTTTTACTTCATTTAATTCAAAACATTTAAATAAATTTCTCATGAATCTTCTTCTTTGACACATGTGTTTTTTAGATGTTTGTTGTTTAAACCTCAAATACTTTGCACTCTCTCAGGTACCTTGTTGTTATTGATTTTTAGTTTAATTCCATTGTGGCCAGTGAGCATACTTTGTATAATTTCGGTTATTTTACATTTGTTGCACTGTGTTTTATCACTGGGAATATGGTCTTATTGAATATTCCATGTGACCTTGAGAAGAATGTGTATTCTACTGTTGGTGGACAAAATAGTCTATAATTGTCCCTTATATCCAGTTGAATGATGATGCTGTTCATTTCAGCTTTGTCCTTATTGAGTTTCCACCTGCTAGGCTTGTCATTACTGAAAGTGGATGTCCAGTTATAATAGTGGATTTGAATACTTCTTCTTGCAGTTCTATCAGGTTTTGCCTCATATATTTTGATGCTTTGTTGTTAGGTACATATACTTTAAGGATTTTAAGTCTTTTTACAGAATTAACCCATTTGTTTTTATTTATTATATTATAAAAAATGTCCCGTTTTATTTCAGATAATTTTTATTGCTCTGAAGTTTGCTTTGCAATTGATATAGCTACTATAGGTTTTATTTTAAAAAGTAGTGTTAGCATGGTGTCTTTCCATATCTCTTTACTTTAATCTATCTGTGTCTTTGTATTTAAAGTTGTTTTCTTATAGACAACATACAGTTAGGCCTTATATTCTAATAACTCTCACAGTCTCTGTATTTTAATTGGTGTATTTTAGACCATTCACATTTAAAGTGATTGTTGATATAGTTTTTGTTTTCTATTTATTGTACTTGTTATTTCTTTTTGTTTTCCCTCTCTTGTGCTTACTCTTCTGGCTTTAATTGAACATTTCATATGAATCCATTTTCTCTCCTCTTTTAGTTTATCAGTCTACTCCTAGAGAGTGCAATATGAATTTACA
Source organism: Equus quagga (assembly GCF_021613505.1). NCBI lineage: Eukaryota > Metazoa > Chordata > Mammalia > Perissodactyla > Equidae > Equus > Equus quagga. The sequence goes on along the minus strand of NC_060274.1, from coordinate 48,252,593 downwards.
ACTAATCTAAGTTCACTTTCAAATAACATTATACCACTTCATGGGTAGTGCAGGCACATACTAACACAGTTTACCAGTGCCTCTCTCCTGTCCCTTAATATATTGCTGTCATTAATTTCACTTAGCCATATGATATAATCACCTAATGCATTGTTACTATTATTACTTTAGTAAGTTACTTATTAGATACTTTAATTAGAAGAAATATAAAAAGATTATTTTATCTCCAATTATTCTTTTTCCTGTGTTCTTCCTTTCATTATAAAGTCCCAAGATTCTGATCTACCTAATTTTTCTTGTCCTAAAAAAATTGTCTAAACATTTCTTGCAAGGCGTGTCTACTGGTAATGAATTTGAGCAATAATTTCACAGAGTATAGGGTTCCAGGTTGCTGGAGGTTTTTCTTTCCTTCTTTTAGCATTCTGTATTTCATTCCCTGTCTTCTGGCAGGCGTGGCTTCTGATGAGAAGTCAGACGTAATTGCTATTCTTGTCCTTCTACAGGAAGCTGTGCCCTCCTCACTATCTAGTTTATTTCATGATTTTCTCTATGTCTTCTTTTCCCCGCAGTTTAGATATGATATGTCTAGATGTAGACTTTTTGGCATTTATCCTGCTGTTTTTTTCTGAGCCTCCTGGATTTGTGGTTTGGTGTTTGTCATTTACTTTGGAAAATTATCAGCCATTATTAATTCAAATATTTCTTCTGCTCTTTTTGTTTCTCTCTTTTTCTGCTGTTCCTATTACATATGTGTTACAGGTTTTATAATTATCCCACGGTTCTTAAATATTCTGCTCCACTTTTTAAATTATTCTTTTTTTTATGTCAATTTGGAAAGTTTCTGTTGCATATGTTCCAGCTCGTTGATTCTTTCCTTGGCTATGTCCAGTCTAATAACAAGTCCATTATAGGCATTCTTCATCTGTATTACAGTGTTTTTGATTTCTAGCATTTACTCTAGTTTATTTTGTAGGTTTTCTATCTGTATACATACATTACCCATATGCTATTGCATATTGTCTCTTTTTCTATTAGATCCCTTAATATATTGATTACAGTTATTTTAAATTCCTGTTCCGATAATTTCAAATCTCTGCCATATCTAATTCTGGTTCCGATGTTTGTATTGGCTCTTCAGATTGTATTTTATCTTTTCCTTTGAGCACACCTTACAATTTTGCACACTTCCCAACCCCCTGGAGCGTACCCTGATGCCCCACTGCCAAGGCCCCCACTTCTCCACCAATGCCCCCCAGAGTTCACTTGGTCCTCACACAGGCCCTGCCCCACAGAGATGGACATACTCGCCTGCCTCTAGAGGATCAAGGCATCCAGTCAACACAGGCAGACAAGTAGCCTGAGGGCTTGCTGTTTGGTAGGGCGGTCCCTAGGATGGGCTGCCTGCCCTGGCTGAAATGGATTAAATCTGCACTCTAGTGAGTGTGGCAGACCCCTGGGCTAATAGGCCAGGGGAAGAACTTCAATGACATCTGCCAGGGTCTCTGTCAGCACACCTGGACTAGGTGACAATGTCTCAGTCTCTGCAGAGGTCTCTCTTCTCACCAAGATGCACCCAGAGCCTACCAGATGAGTCTCTTTACATCAAAGGACTGTCAGCCTTCTTTCTGGTGATTTTAGGTCGCTCTCTGAAACAGGAGAGTTTGTGCATGGGCCCTTTAAGACTTGGGTCTTTTCGGCTTTCCTCCTATAGCTTTTCTCAGGATATTTCCTGCTGCAGTTAATAGCCAGCAAAGCCAGATAGTAAGACCTCTGTCTCAGTTGTGCTGACTCTGAAGGATGCTTATAACAGTATCGGCCCACTCTTGACCTCACTCCTCCAGGGAGGGCTGCGTACCTTAGGGAGTCTCCTGCCTGGCCGGCTATGAAACTCCACTGCTCCTGAAGGTGGCTTTTTTTTCTCTCCAGAAGGAATTTCTGCCTCTTCTGCCTTAGAGAGGACTGTCGCTTGTTGTAGGGGTTCTTTTTATCCAGTTTTCAGTTTTCTATCCAGGGTAATTTTTCCAAAAATGGTTGTAACCTGGTTGTGTTCATGGGAGATGAGTTCAGAGTCTGCCTATGCTGCCATCTTGATGAGATCTCACCTCACAGTTTTATGTTGACAGCTGGATATAATGGTAATAGAAACTGAAGTAATTAATCTTTTAGTGTGAGATTTCACACTAATATACCTAGGAGTGGGCCTGTGTTTACCGTTTGCTGTAGCTGTAAGTTGTAGAGGTTTCATTTTCCTCTAGTTTCTTTTATTTTCCTCTCCCCTTACATGAGACCCAATAGTAGAGGATATTGGAGTTGTCTAGTTGCCTTCCTCCCATGTCAGATAAGACTCTGGTAAAATACTTTCCTTTACACTTAGTCTTTGTTTTTTGAGAATGTCCTGAGAGTGTTTTTAAAATGATATCATTCCCCTCTCTCTGCCAAAATCATGTGGGTTTTTCTCCAATCGTCATAAAAACCTAGTGAGGGTCCTGTAGGTAAAATCCATGAAAGTGTGGGGATCTCCTGAGACTAGGCCCTCAGAGGTTTTCACTCTCCAGCTAATCCACACTCAGCCTTCACTAACTCCTCAAGACGCCATATAAGTGTTCCTACCTTTGTTGGCTTTAGTGTTTGTTGTCTTTTTTTGCTACAGGGAGCTGATCTTCACTGTAATTCTATGCATTTACCTTTCTCTCCAGACTTGTGGGTAGCAGTTTGTCTCATGACCTCAGAAAAGTCACAAATCTCAGAAAACTCATTGTTTTTTGTTTTTCGTTTTTTTCAGCTTCTTCAGCTCTTTTCTTGTTTGAGGGCATGAGTGATAAATTCCAAAATCTTTCTATGTTGGAGCTGATTGAAAGTTTCTTCTTCAGTTTTGAATGATAATTTTGGTGTATACAGAATTATAGATTGGTGGTTTTATTATTTTATTCCAACACTTTAAATATATCACTCCATTTACTTCTTCCTTGTGTGATTTCTGATGAAAAGTTCACTGTCATTCTTTTCCTTTTTCCTCTGTAATTAAGGTGTTTATTTCCCTCCGCTGTCTTCTTTCAACATTTTCTCTTTGTCTTTTGTTTCCTGTAGTTTGAACGTAATGTGTTTGGGTGTAATTATTTTTGGCTTTTTTCCTGCTTGGTGTACGCTGAGCTTCCTGGATCTATAGTTTGGTGTCTGCTATTAATTTGAGAAAGTTCTTGAGCACTACTACTTCAAATACTTTTTCTGCTTTGTTCTGTTTCTTTTCCTGGTATTCTTATTACATGTTGGATACACCTGTTAAAATAGTTCAACAGTTCTTGGATGTTCTATATATATTTTTAATTCTTTCATTATTTTTTTCTTATTCCTTTTTTCTCATTATATTTCAGTTTGAGAAGTTTCTGTTGACCTATCATTAAGCTCACTGAGTTTCTTTTTGGCCATGCCCAGCATACTTAGTTTGAATTCCAGCATTTACTTTTGTTTTATTTTCATGGTTTTCTTCTCTCCATCCATTGGTTCTTGAATGTTTTCTACTTTATCAATTAGAGCCTTCAACATATTAATCATAGTTAGTTTAAATTCCCTGTCTGATAATTCTAAAATGCGTGCCATATCATAGCAATTATTCTAGTGATGATTTTGCCTCTTCATGTAATTTCTATTGCCTTTCTTGCATACCTCATAATGTTGAAATGGGTATGATTTTTTGGGTAATAGCAACTGGGTTCTATAGTCTTTAATGTCAGTTTTTATATTAATCTTTCTTGGGGATCTACTGAGTTTAATGTTTGCTATAACTGTAGGTGCCAGGGAGTTCAAATTCCTCTAGAGTTCTTGCTTTTGTTTCCTTTATTGATTTTAGGCTTTTTCAAGTACTTCTCTGGAGAAAGCATCTGAATGTCACAGCTCTTTCCGCTTGTAATCTGTTGTTATTGTACAGGAGTGCTACTGATGTTGCTGCAAGGCATAAAGGAGGGGAATCGTTCTAGAATTATGATTAAATCTGTCTTTCACTGGGCCTGTGTCTCCAGACTCTGACCTTCCTAAGGTTGTGCAGTGGTATAGCTCACCCTCCCTCTCTTTAGGTTAGATAATGAGGCTAACAGGGCTGGAGTTGGATAAATGCCCTTCCTGCAAGTGAGATAAAGGTCTCCTAAAGGCTTTACCCCTGAAGAGTAGGCCTTTGTTAGGGAACACTTAGCACATTTCACAGTGATTGCTTTTCTCTGCCTCTGCCAGAGCTGGGAGGAATTCTCAGATATTTATTTTGAAAATCTGATGCAATGCCTAGTTTTTCAGCCCGCAAAAGTGTGGAGACCTCCTTAACACTTCTGACCCAGTTTTTTCTCTCTCTTACACTAATTCTTATTCAGCCTCCAATAATTCTTCAAAATTATCATTTAAGTGTTTCTGAGAGTTTATAGTGCCAGCAGCTCCAAAAAAACAGATGTCAGTTGTGATGCTCCAGCTTCACCTCTCTTCCCAGATTTTGGGGTGATGCTTGCCTTGTAATCTCAGTTCCCTGATGGATACAGGAAAAGTTGTTGATTTTTTGTTGTTATTGGAGGATAGGAGTGACACTTTTAATCTCTTTAAATGTCAAAACTGGCAATATATGTTTAACATTTTTAGTACAAAAAATTTCAAAGATTTATTTGTGTCATTGTAACATCATAAGAGGAACATTGCTTTTTGTTAAAGAATAGTTACCATTATTTTTAAACTTACCTTACTATTTTTTTAAAGTAACTAATGAGAAGATTCACCTCCGGTGACAAGAACAAACTTACATCTCTAATGGCAGTCCTTTTTATTGGTATTTTTCACAGGTGTTATACTTTTCAGCTTAATCCTCTTTTCAGTAAGCCATCAAGTTTTCTCTAGGATACAAGTAGCCTTATTTCATCAAAAATCAATTTGCAGTTTTAATGTGGGAAATTTGCCCCACAGCAATGACTTCCTGTTGTGAAGCAGAACTAAAAAGAATAATCTGTCTATGTGCAGTTAAGTTCTCAAATTCTGAATCTATTTGTGTGCAAAAATCCCGCTTTATAAACTGTTACTTCTATCTTGATAGTGTAAATTGGGGAGGGCAGCTTGGTGAGTTGTTTCTTAATTTAATGGACTAAAATATATCACCACCAGCTGCCAAATAATTTGTGGAAATGCATTATCCTTTGTGTACGTTGTACTAAGACAGACAGAAGTAAAAAGGCTGCTTGTTAATTATGTGGCAAAGAAAAGTAAACATCATCCCCTGAAATACAATTATATAAGATCATCCTTCTTGTGTATGGATTAATTAGCACAGAAATAAAAGAACTATTTTTATTAAAATTAAAAAGTCCCCAATTAATGTAGAATTTAACCATAATTATTTGGCAATAATTTGTTGCTTCTTACAAATTTAAAAATGGCAACAATGACTATATAGTAACTATGGAGAGCTTTATTCTTAGTTTAAAGTGTCCAGGACATAGCATATTACAGCCAAGATATTTCTAAGTTCTCATGTTTGCACATTCATGTGGGAGTTCAAAGCTACTCTAGATTTAAAAAAAAAAAAAACTTGAGGCCTTTTCTGCTTTCTTTGATTTATGCTTTTGTTTTTTTTCTTGCATGATAATTCTCAAAATTGGGAGTTTAAAGCTTGTCTAACTGGACAGTTTTGTATCTCTACACTCTTACTTGTCACCTAGTTTTTGGACGTGTCTATTTGTGGGGACATATAGCTAGCACGGTGTTAGGAGCAAAGAAAGGTTAAACTTGAGAAAATGTCACAGAAATGACATCCATAAGAACCATTTCAAGAACTTGGAAATGTGGGATACAAATGGAAATGCAAACACTGCATTTGTAGGGCAGGAGGAATTTCCTTTACATCCTAATACGTCTTAGCATGCTTCATTCTAGATTAATCGGTTAACTGGAGAATTTGTTAACAATTGTAACAGGACATTTCAGCTACTTACATGTCTTTGAATGCCTCATTCAGATTGCCCCTATGTTTCGTCTTTGAAAACAGTTAATATATTTTTCCTCGCACACAATTGCCTTCCTTCTTATTTAAAGAGTCTTAGTTGCAAAAACCATCATGAATTCTTTATTTTTATGTTTTAAGTACACTTTATAGCTTGGATGCTCATCACTGGACTATCTCCATGATATCACTATTTCTTTAAACATGGGAGACATAAATGAACGAACTCACTGCTGAGTCTCAGCCTTCAGCACATCACTGAGGTCCCATGGCTTTTTCCCTGCTGTACATGATAGCTACCACAGCTGGCCTAACTGCTTATCCTTAAATAGGGTTGCTTACAAGGTTGGCCCTTTGCTGGTGTCTGGGAACTTGGATTTCAGGAAGTTTCAGCCATTCGCAGAACTGATAAGAGTGGCTTGCTATGCTTAAACTGTTTCTACAAACAATGTGGTTTATGCTTATTAAAGAAAAAATATTTAATGAAATTTTTTAAAGAGTGGTAAGGAAAACTTTATTCAAGTGGAGGATTATTACAGTAGGCAAAGAGACTGCTGTGATGGAACTCTGCAGTGGTGGAGAGAGACTACACTTAATGTCTGAATATAGCATGGACAAGTGGGAATTTATAGCCAAGGAGTAGAGTGAGAGTCAGTGGGTAGAAGAGTCTTCATGTGTTAGGGTGGATCTGGCTAAGCCAATTCAATAGGATTCTTGCTGAAGACAAGCCAGCGTGATCAGACTTCAGCTGGCACATGGTGGAGGATGAGGAACACAGTTAAGATGTTGAGAGTGATCAGATATGAGGATGAAGGATTCTTGCTAGACTGACTTAGCAGGGTTCTTGCTAAAAATAGATTTCATAAGGGGGAACACAGATGGGCCCAGGAGAAGTTTCAGGATCCTGACTAAAATTTTGTGAAGTAAAGAATCTTTGTCATGCTGAACATGCTTTCTTTCTGGATTTCTGAAATTTTGGTATGTGCCATGAAGAAGATACCAGCCCCCAGTAAAAACTCCAGGCACTGAGTCTCTAACAAGTGTCTATCAAGACCCTGTGCCTCCACTGGGGTAGGACTCAGAAAGCAAGCCTGAGCCTAATTTCCCCCAGACTTAGTGTCATACACCTATTCCCTTTGTTGATTCAGCTTTATATCCTTTGGCAATAAATCTTAGCTGTAGTATGAGCGTATATTGTGTGCTGTAAGTCCTCTTAGATAATTATCGAAACTGAAGGTGGTCTTGGGACCCTCAACACATCTATATCTTGAATTTTTATTAATTTAGCCTAGAACAACATCAGCTTTATCACTCTGTCAAATTGCCAGCTCATATGAAGCTTTCCTTTAAGTTATTCAGCGTAGTGATGGTGTATTTAATCTATTTGATTCTGAGATAGATATTTCTGCTTTACTATTAGCTAGTTTGAGGTCTTAGATAAGTAAGGAAACCTCTTGAAGTCACGATTTCTCAACCTGCATATGAAAGAATGAATCTATAAGGTCCCTTTTTCAACAAGCTATAGATATCAGAAATATGTTTTACTCTTGTTGTCATAGAGTCTTATCTTTTTTATTGCATAACCTTAAAAACATGAAAAGTCAGTTTAAATGTAAACATTTTCTTTAGCTTTCATCTTACCTTCTTGACATACAAATTTTTGACTGTTTTGTTGTAGCTGTTATCACTTGGAGTGCTTTTGGCTGTAACTAATAGATTACCTGGAGGAGGAGTCAAAGTCTTAAACAATGGAGAGTTTAACATCATAGATAACAAAAAGTTCTAGGAAATATGATTCTAAGATTGGTTAATTGAACAATACACCCAAATAACCAAGGGCCCAGATGTCATTGATATTTCTGTTTTCTACCCTCAACATTTTAAATGTTTCTTCAGGCTTATCCTGTCATGATTAAAGGATGGTTTCTGCAACTCCGGGCATCAGATTCTCACAATTTCAAGCAAAGTGTAGAAAGGGTAATATTTCAAACCACGCTTTCTTTTCTCAGGGAGAAAAAATATTCCTTACATAACATGCAGAAGAGGCCATCATATATTTTATTGGCCAGGGTACTAATTACATTGGCAAACATTGTCAAAAACATTCTATGCCAAGAAAAAGGGAATTATCATAACTTGGTTTAAATTGAGCAAAAAATTACCCATTGGAGCGAGGAAGGGGCCACCTTCCATGTGAAGCAGAACATCAAAAGAAAAGTCCCAGCTTCTGTCAGAGAGAGAACTGGGAAGATGCCTGCAGAAAAAGCAAAAAATTGTGTCTACCATGGAACTTCAATCCAATAAGCTTCAATAGTTGTAGTAGTTGTCAACACACCAGAAAACATGTGTGTATTAATTACAGAACATCTCATATTAACACATATTCCTCATAATTCTTTACTTTTGTAACAATATTACATGTTCTTTAGTTGGAATATCATAATTTCTTCCCTACTATTGTCAACTTTATGACATTTTTATCTAATACTTCTAAGGAACAATGCATCTTTAAATAATATAACATTTATTTATGAAAATATCTTGATAAATGTTTTCACATTTGGAATAAAAGTGCTCTATAGCACTCTTTCTATAATATTCAATAATTTGACTAAATTATTTTATTAGTTTAAGGAATACTAGCTCTTTAAATCTTGTAACATAACATGTTTTTTGTATCCTACCTACTATTTACTCTCAAATTATGATGTATTGTCCAGAAATTTTCCAAACTTTTAGAAAATTAAGAGGCAATGAAGAATGTGTTTAATTTTTAGTTTAAAGGAAATGCGATCTTAAAAGGCATGAGATCTTTTTCTCTATTTAAAAAACAGTAGTTCTTAATCTAACATATACAATCCTTAAAATGATTAAGAAACATACATTATTTACTCTGAAATGTAATACTTTCTGATGAACAAAATCAAAGAAGAACAAAATTAATGGAGAGATATTCCATGTTCATGGATAGGAAGATAGAATATTATCAAAATGCCAGTTCTTCCCAAATTAATCTATAGATTCAATGCAATCTCAATCAAATTTCCAGCAGCTTATTTGTGAATATTGGCAAACTGATTCTAAAGTTTATATGGAGAAGCGAAAAACCCAGGATAGACAACACGATGTCAAAGCAGTCAACAGGATGTTAAAGTAGTGTCAGTTGGAAGACTGACATTACCTGACTTCCAGACTTACTATAAAGCAGCAGTAATCAAGACAGTGTGATATTGGCCAAAGAATAGACAAATAGAGAAAGAGAAAGGAATAGAGAGCCCAGAAATAAATCCCCATAAATATAGTCAATTAATCTTTGACAAAGGAGAAAGAACAATACAATGGAGTGTAGGGGAGGAAGACATTTCCTCTACCCACTGTGTTCTTCTGGCCAGAGAACGAATTAAATTCACATGACACAGAATAACAGGAGAAAATTAAACAATGCTTTATAACATGTACACATGGGAGAGGCTCAGGCAAGCTGAGAAACTTGCCAAAATGGCTGAAGCCACCACCTTAAATATCATATTCAGCTAAAGACAAAGGAGGATGTTGGCAGTGGGGGGAGTCAGTTACAGGAGGTTGCCAGACAAGCACAATAAACAGGAATAATATTATTATGCAGATTTAACTCCTTGCCTTGTGCATTGATAAGAGTTTCTAGAGATAAGGTCATCCCCCCTTCTTCCTGGTATGGAGGGAGACACCTTTACAGATGGAGATTTCCTTTACAATATAAATGTCTCTTACAAGGGGTAAGTAAATTCTACTTTTCAATTGCTTTCCTGTCTGCTGTTTATTAAAAGTAACCAGCCGCAAATAATTCTCATGCCAAAGAGACATACCTTGGGGTGGCCAATTCCAGGCCCCCACAGGAGCAAAGACAGTCTCTTTAGCAAATGGTACTGGAAGAACTGGACATCCACATACTAAAAATGAATCTAGACACAGACCTTATGCCCTTCACAAAAATTAACTTGAAGTGTATCATAGACCTAAAAGTAAAATTCCAAACTATAAAAGTGCTAGAAGATAACATAGGAGAAAACCTAGAGGACCGTGGGTATGGTGGTGCCATTTTTGATACAACACCAAAGACAAGATCGATGAAAGAAATAATTGTTAAATTGGACTTAAATAAAATTAACAACTTTTAATCTGTAAAACACAATATAAAGAGAATTAGAAGACATGTCACAGACTGGGAGAAAATATTTGTAAAAGACACATCTGATAGAGGATTACTATCAAGAATATATAAAGGACTCTTAAAAATCAATAATAAGAAAACAAATAACCTGGTTAAAAAATAGGCCAAAGATACCTCATCCATGAAGATATACAGGTGGCAAATAAGCATATTTTAAAAGATGTTCCACATCACATGTCATCAGAATATTTTACGTGTAACTGAGATTTCTAAATAGTTTATATACAGATATGTATTAGTATTCTCTTATCATTATTTTTTGTAACTAGATCTCAATTTGCTCTCTTTGAGTTGGTGATTTTCTTATTCTATATATCTTGTTTCCATGTTTTTGATTTATACTTTTTCTAGATTGTTTTACTAAATTTTGATTTTTCTAGTAGCTAGTAATTTTTAGATACATGTGCTGTGGAGTCTTAAACTTGTATAATTGTGAGCAGAAAAACAATTTGTAAACTGATCACATCTGAGTAAATATATCTGTCTTACTATAATACACATATATATATATGTGTGGTTTTTTCTAAATGCTTCATAGATTCTCATTTGCAAACAATGTAGGACTCCCAAATTGTACTACGTTGAAGTTATATCAGCAAAAACTAACTGACACAAGGTGAAGGTTTGTTAACTTGGCACAAAAAAAGACTAATTTTGGAGACATAGTCCTTAAGCAAGGCAATTAACAGTATAATTCAGACTAGAAGATTACTGGAAAATTAATGACTGTCCATACCAAGGTGCTTAAGTGATGACTAGAAGTGTGTATCCATAGATACATCATTGCATTTACAGGGAAAACTTTCTTCTCTGTTTTAGCTCTCCAGAGCATGGAATGTAGAAAAGAGACCTGCTTAAACAGACGAAGTTGTGGGAAAAATCATCTATTGTTATCTTTCTTAAATCCAACCAAAATCTCTTACTTCTCATTGTTTTTATATTTATTAAAATTGGATTTAAATAAAGTGAGCATTTGACACTATCATTCACTTTATTGTCTTTTTCTCGATAGTTTCTTTCTCTTTTGTTTGTTTAAGATAATCCACTTTAAATGCAATTTCATGTGCTTTCATCTAATTACTGATAATTTCAACTTCATCTACATTGATGCTTATTTCTTATTTCTTAGAGAACCCAGTTTTCCCTGCTGTTCAAGAAAATTCTCATCTGGAAAAACTAGATCTTCTTAGTCCCTTCTGTTGTTTGTTTACTTTTACAACATTTTTCAGCAGCTTTTAAGCTCCAAGAAGTCAGGGATAATCTCTTGTTCATTTCTTGTATTTCCCACAGCATCTGTTGAAGTATAGCAGAGAGTTCAAAAAATTGTTGACCAAGCATAAATTACTTTCTTCGTTGTCTTCACTTTTTAGCTTTCTGGCTGCTTATTTGTTAGCCAGAATAATCTTTATCTATTATCATTACATATAAACTGTTCTTACATTGCTGCCTGATATTCCCGTTTTCCAATTTCATATAAAATAATCTTTATTTGATTTCAGTTCACAACTGTTCCTGCATCATAATATCATGTGTGTAAATTTATCACTTATAAGGTTATGAAATGAGACTTTCTGATATACCATACATCAATTTATTAATTTTTTTGTATGGCTCAATCCATGTTTTCTCTATTCTTTGTTTCTTTAAATTAATTACTTTACTAGTTTCATGGGCACAAAATATGTTCATTATAAAAATAATGAAGAAATTGAAAAATGGAGAAATAGCAAAGCAACAACACCTCCTAGAATGATAAACATTGACATTTGTTTACTAATATTCTAGCCGTGGTTACATAAACATTTACAGCAGAAGGTTGGATATAATAGGAATGGACGGAAGCATAAAGACTTTTTCCCAATGTATTATTTCAATTAAGTAATTACACTCTTTTTTTAATCATAAGAGAATACAAATCAATTCATTTTTTTCTTGTATCAGGTAAGGCCAGGGTTCATTTTTTCCCTGTATGGATATTTAATATCCATACAGAATTAGAGATTGGCTAAAAACAATTTATTGAAAAGCTCATCCTTTCCACAGCATTACTTTACCATTTTGCCATAAATCTGCTGACCGTGTTTGTATGTGCTTTACTCTGTCTGGACTCTCTATGCCTGTCCTTACAGTCAGTTTGCTATTCTTGTATCAATATCACAGTTTTCAATTCCAATACCTTTCAAATGTGTTAATATTGAGTGATGTAAATCAAGCTATTTTCTTTCTTTTTTTACTATTGCCTTGGGCATTGTTGGACCTTAGTATTTCTATATGAATTTTAAATCAGCCTATCAATTTCTGCCAATATTTTGCTGGAATTTTCAATGAAGGTGCACTGAATTTATAATTTGTTGATATTTATTCTAAGTATTTGATTTTTTCTTGCTATTTTAAACAATATATTTAAAATTTTAATTTTGTTTGTTGCAGGAAAATGTAAACACATTAAATTTTTAATGCATATTGTATCAAAATCTTGCTAAATTCTGTTAGTAACTATAATTGTATTTTATAGTCTATGTACATAGTCATAAAGTCTGTCAATAATAATGAATTTTATATCTCTGTTCACAATGTGATTTTGTTCTTACACCATTTGCTAAAATTCCAGCATAATATACAGTTTTTAAAATTTTAAAATTTTAATTTTTTTATTGAAATGTATTTGACATATAACATTGTGTAAATTTAAGGTTTATGGCATATTAATTTGATACATTGATATATCTTGATTAAGACTACAAACTTACAATGAGCAGTAAATAAGTCCTAGAGATCTAATGTACGGTATAGTGAATACAGATGACAATATTGTATAATAGTCATCAAATTTGCTGAGACTAGAATTATTCTAACTACTAAAAAATGATATTTATGTAACATAATAGAGGTGTTAATTATCATTACAATGGCAATCAGAATAAACACTTTTAAATACACTTTATTTTTAGAGTAATTTTAGCTTCACAGAAAAATTGAGCAGAAAATACAGAGTCCTATGTACCTCCTGCCCGCACGTTTACATACCTGCCCACTATCAGCATTCCCCACCAGAGAGGTACATTTGTTAAAATCAGTGAACCTACAGTGACACATCATTATCATCCAAAGTCCATAGTTTACATTAGGGTCCACTCATGGTATTATATGTTCTATAGGTTCTAACATGTATAATGACAAGTATCCATCATTATAATATCATATAGCATAGTTTCACTGCACTGGGAATCCTTTGTGCTCTTCCTATCCATTCCTCCCTCCCTCCTAATTCCTGGCGACTGCTTATCTTTTTACTGTCATCATAGTTTTGCCTTTTTGAAAAATTCGTATGGTTAGAATCGTACAGTATTTAACCTTTTCCGGATTGTTTTGTTTAATTTAGTAATATGCATTCAAGTTTCCTCCATGTCTTTTCATAGCTGGATAACTCACTTCTTTCATTTTTTTTTTTAAAGGTTGGCACCTGAGCTAAAATCTGTTGCCAGTCTTCTTTTTCTTTTTCTTTTCCCCAAAGCCCCCTGGTACGTAGTTGTATATTCTGGTTGTGAGTGCTGCTGCTTGTGCTATGTGGGATGCTGCCTCAGTTTGGCTTGATGTGTAGTGCCATGTCCCCGCCCAGAATCCGAACCGGTGAAACCCTGGGCCACTGAAGCAGAGAGCGCGAACTTAATCACTCAGCCACGGGGCTGGCCCCCAGCTCATTTCTTTTTAGCGCTGAATGATATTTCATTGTCGAGATGTATTAATTTATTCATTAATTTACCTACTGAAGTACATCTTAGTTGCTTCCAACTTTTGACAATTATGAATTAAGCTGCTATAAACGTCCATGTGCAGATTTTTGTATGGACATAAGTTTTCAATTTCTCTGGGTAAATACCAAGCAGCACAATTGACGGATCATATAGTAAGAGTATGGTTCATTTTATAAAACACTGTTAGATTATCTTTCAAAGTGGCTGTTCCGTTTTACATTCCCATCAGTAATGAATGAGAGTTCCTGTTGCACCACATCCATTCCAGCATCTGGTGGTGTTAAGTAACTTTGATTTTGTCCATTCTAATAGTGGCATCTTGTTGTTTTCATTTTCAACTCCCTAGTGGTATATGGTGTTGAGGATCTTTTCATATACTTGTTTGCTATTTGTCCATTTTCTTTGGTGAGATATCTATTCAGATCTTTGGCCCATTATTAATCAGGTTGTTTGTTTTCTTATTGTTGTTTTATGAATTGTTTGTATATTTTTAATAATAGTCCTTTATCAGATATGTCTTTTCCAAATATTTTATTCAGGTTATTGCTTACTTTCTCATTCTCCTAAAAGTATCTTTTGCAGAACAGAAGTTGTTAATTTTAGTGAAGTCAAGCTTATCAATTATTTCTTTCATGGACTATGCTGTTGGTTTTGTACCTAAAACATTATTGCTAATCCTAAACTCATTTAGATTTTCTTCTTTTCATTTTCTAGGAGCTTTATAGTTTTGAATTTTACTTTCAGGCCTTTGATACATTTTGAGTTAATTTTGTGAAGAGTGTAAAGTCTATCTAGACACATTATTTGCATGTGGATGTCCAGTTGTTCCAGCAGCTAACAGACTATCTTTGCTCCCTTGTGTTGGCTTTGCTCGCTTGTGAAAGACCAGCTGATTATATTTATGGGGGTCTGTTTCTTGGCTCTCTGTTCTGTTCCATTGATCTATTTGTCCATTCTTTTGCAAGACCACACTGTCTCGATTACTGTAGGCTTATAGTAAGTCTTGAAGTTGAGTAGTGCCAGTCCTCCAACTTTGTTCTTCTGCTTCAATATTGTGTTGGCTGTTCTGGGTCTTTGCTTTTCCATATAAACTGTAGAATCAGTTTGACAATATCCATAAAATAACTGGGTCAGATTTTGTTTGGAATTGCCTTAAATCTATAGATCGTGTTGAGAAGAACTGATATCTTGACAATATTGATTCTTCCTCTCCATGGACAGGGAATAACTCTCCATTTATTTAGTTCTTCTTTAAATTTACCCAACAGAGTTTTGTAGTTTTCTTCATATAAATATCATAGATATTTTGTTAGATTTATATCTAATTATTTTATATTGAGGATATTAATGTAAATGGTAGGGGCTTTTTAATTTCAAATTCCACTTGTTCATTGTTGTTTCATATGAAATTGATTGACTTTTTCTTATATTAACCTCATATCCCACAAACTTGCTATAATCATTTATTGTTTCCAGGAGGATTTTTTTGTAGATTCTTTTGCATTGTCTACATAGATAATCATGTCATCCATGAAAAAAGACAATTTTATTTCATCATTCCTAATTATTATAACTTTTCTTTCCTTGTCTTATGGCATTAGCTAGGGCTTCCAGTATAATGTTGAAAAGGAGTGGTGGGAGGGAATATATGTGGCTTGTTTCTTATCTTAACAGGAAAGGTTCCAGTTGCTCACCATTAAGTATATTAGCTGTAGGGTTTTTGCAGATGGTTTTTGTTAAGTTGAGGAAGTTCCCCTCTATTCGTTGTTTACTGAGAGAGCAGAATATACCTTGGAAACAGGTAGTAGTGTTATCCTCATCTGCTTCTTGCTTGTAGGGGAAAATTTGAATATTTTGCTCTTGAGAATGATGTGAATTATAGGTTTGTAATAGATGCCCTTTGTTAAATTCGGATAGTTCTCTTTTATGGCTGGCTTACTAAGAGACCCTTTTTTAATCACTCAAAGAAGAATTTTGAAAACAGTATTTTTCTTCACCTCTTGGAATTTTCATAAGATCTTTTTCTCTTCTTTTTTGCTAACGTGGTATTATTTTATTGATTGATTTTAAAATATTAAAACTTGCATTTCTGGAATATACCCCACTTGGTCCTCACGTAATATTATTTGTATACATTGCTGGATTTATTTTGAAACGATTATATTTTTGGATGTATGTTCATTGATTCTGCATCTCTGTTCCTTTCCTGTAATGTTCTTGTCAGATTTTGGTATCCAATATATGTTGGCTTTATTAAAAGAATGCAAAAATTTTCTTCTTTCTCCATTCTCCAAAAGACAATACAAAATTGGTTTCCTCCATAACAATTTTTGAAGAATTTGTTAGTTAATTTTTTTTTGAGGAGGCCTTTAAGAAGAGATTGAAGTTCAGATGTGTAATTTCTTCTCTCATCTGTGATAAGTTGCATTTTTGAACAAATTGCTTAATTTCATTCAAGCTGTCAAGTAATTGGTGTAATTTATTCATAATATGCTCAATATCTTTTGATGTCTTGAATCTGCAATAATATACTTTTCTTCCTTCTTGTACTGGTTTTACTAGCTACGCACCTCCTCTTTTCTGATTTATCTCTTGGGTGGTTGTAGTTTGTTTAAAAAAATTTCCATAAATACATTCCATGATATATCTCCTGATATCTTAGATGTTTGATTTTCAGTGCATTGTTAAAAAACAATTTGTGGTGCACTTAATTCCTAGAATTTTATGGAGCATTCATTATTTTGTTAATAATTGAGCATAAGTTGTGTTTAATCTGAAACCAGTCTGATTATTTTCCTCTTATAGGAGAATGATGGTTTCTTTCCAAATGCTTGAATAATCATTTATCTTCAAATTTCACTTCATAGCCAAGATATGAATCATCTTTTTATAAGTACCTTCCATTTTTATTTTATGGAGATTCTCCTGTATTTTATATCTAACTTTTTTTTACTTTCATTTTTTTTAATTAAGATTTTATTTTTTTCCTTTTTCTCCGCAAAGTCCCCTGGTACATAGTTCTATATTCTTAGTTGTGGGTCCATCTAGTTGTGGCATGTGGGACGCCACCTCAGCATGGCTCTATGAGTGGTGCCATGTCCGTGCCCAGGACTCAAACCGATTAAACACTGGGCGACCTGCATTGGAGCGCATGAACTTAACCACTCGGCCACGGGGCCAGCCCCTACTTCCATTTTTAATACTCCTTTTTCAGTGTCACTAATTTTCCTTATTGTATGTCATGACTCTCTTTCCTAAATTCCATCATTTTTTTCTCATATGTTTTAATGTTTTTCTTTTCTCTTTGCCAGAAGACAACCAAATGGCAACTGATAATTCAATGAAAATGTTTAATAGCTCAATTCAAAGCTATTAAAACTTTTCAATAAGTGTTTGGTCAGAATCTTCCAAAAGTACTAGAAACTACTCATTAGCAACGGGATCCTACACTCTTTCTACCCAGAAAACTAGCAAGATCCTCAAAAAATGTTCCTATATAGTGACCCAACAAAGGCAGCCGTCAGAGGAAACATTCTCAGCACAATGAAAACTCTGCTATCACTTTGTCTCATGTCTTTCCAGGATCTGGAAGCCAATCAATTTTATAAAGATGATATTTCCTATAATGTGATTTCTAAGCTTCAGTTTACATGAGAAAGATAAATGAATTGTCAAACTTGTATTAGAGTATTTCCCTAAAGAACATTGCAATATTTTCTCTTGGAAAAAACATAAATAGTGTGCAGGAGCTAATAATGATCACTGTTAAAAAAGTAAGCAAAGTGTAATTTAAAGTTGTGCAATATTTCAGAGATATGTTTATGCTCTAAATTTCGCAGAGAAATAACACAATGTGGTTCAATCAACTGAATATCAATGCTTTATTCTACTATCTACCTCTTGCAACCCTTTACCATATCATCTGTGCAACCTATCTCAAAGTTATTTTGCGTGAATACCCATAGGGTGGAAATGCCCATGAGAGGTTAATTTTGGTGCACTATCACGATCTGGGGGTTGGGTGGATGGTAGATAGAGGATATGTCTGCCTCCGTATACATCTACCCATTTAAGATTATAATATCTGATACTCAGCTCAATTCTTCTCACAGTGTCATTAAGAATAAGCCAGGCAATAAAATTTAGGACTCAGAAGCAGCCAAGTTATAGTCCAAGATGGGCATTAACAGCACATAATTTCACACTGATGTCCATCTTCAAAAGAAGTGCCGAGATTGCAATATGCGTCTACCTCAGAATCAGCAGTGAAAAATGAGGTGAGAAAACATCAATACAATTTATAATTCTGTGTTCTTTTCACCAAAACAAAAGAAAAATAAACATTGCTTTTCCTTTTAGTTCTTAGTACTGGGAAGAATTTAAAGAGTTTATTTAAACTGATGGCCAAGGATGTCATTCAAAGCATTTCATCACACTTCCCATATCTGTCACTCTCTGTCAACGCCCCAAATTCAATCTCTTCTATTCTTTCCTATATTCTGCCTAAATCTTAGTTTTTCTGCTGTTCATGCTCTCAATCTTTTAAATATCTCTTCTGAATCCCTTGAGGTCCTGTAAATAAAGTCTCCCTAATCTTCAAAAATTTTTAGTCAGTGAATTCAGTTAATATTTATTGGCTGCCTATTATACCAGTATTCAGAAATTTCCAAACATATTCTTGACTCAGCTACTGTGGGTCTCTCTTGTCACCCTTTTACATGGACTTTATACCATTGGACATCTGTCTTTTAGTTCTAATTGCTGCCTTTATATCATTATTCTTCTTTCACTCAAATAGCCTCATCCATTTGTAGACAGTTATACAATTTTGTTATTTGGTTGCCAGCATCTATGGAAAATTTATTTATGCTTTTTAAAAAATTCTTCCCTCTTTAATATTTGTAAAAGATCAGTTGAGTTTGCTAACAGAGATATAAATGTAGAGCAGTAGCAGTGATTAAAAAAAAAAAGTAGTTATCTTTTCAAGTATGGCTGTAAAACTGTGCCTGGTGTGTATCTAAGGCAGAAACGTATTACACAGGACCCAAACACTTGATTAAAAATTGCTAACATTTTAGCTCTTAGCTTTCTGGAACAAATGTTAGCATCTTTTACTCAAAGCATATTTTCAGTGACAATTTAATAAAATTTACACATTAAGAGATTAAATACAGTTACTTTAGATAGCAATGGAGTCATTACAAAATCAATTCTCAGAACCTAAAAAGTTCTAAATTATTTAGTTTGATTTACAAAATGTAAAGAGCGCCACTTTTCCATTTTCAATTATTTAGAAAAATGCATAATTTTTTAAAGAAGTAGCTAATGACTTTCACATTATAAAACTGAGATGATTATATTTGCACACTGTTCTCGTGGGCACAAGAAAAGACAAGTATTTTGATTTTCTTAGAAAAAGAATGCTACAGAAATACAAAGTAATAAAATTTTATTATGAACCAAATGCAACATCATTACTCATCAAAAATGAAATAATCATACTGACAATTGCAGTATTTTTTTGTAGCCAAAAGTCCTTTGTTATTCTAAACCAAAGCAACTACTAATTATTACTGAATCTAATGTTAATGGGAATATTATCCATCTAAATATGAAAAATAGCATATTGTACTAGAAAGTGAAATATGTAATTAAGTACATAAAAACCTGATTATAGCAAGTGAATTACTCGGGTTTCTTATTTAATGAACTAATATTTTTACTTATATTCCATTATTAAGACATTTAAAATTAACGTGCTAGGCAGAATACTATATTACCATCAACATTTCAATACCTTTTGTCCTTTATTAGTGACAAATAAGAAAGGCCCATTATTTTCATTTAAAATACTCAAATTTTTGAATGACGTTGAAAAAGTGATATACAACTTAAAAACTCAATAGCTCTCATATTTATTAGAAATATTTAAAAATTATTTTGAATTTGAAAGGGGCAAGTGAATGAAGAAACAGTACAAATGACACCAACAGCTCAAGTTTTCTCTTTTTTAATGTAGACAATTAGAGCTCTCGCTGTAGTATTGTCTGCGCTGACATTTCATCCTGTGGTCCTTACTCCCTGACCAAGAATCACAAAGAATAACGATGCTCGCTGAACTCAGTCAGCAAGAAATACACTTTGACTTTTGCTGTTGATCCCCCAAGAACACATTTATATTTTCACAATGTGAGACAAGAGGTCATACAGAGTCAGAGCCCATAGAACACTATTCTGGGAGAAAAAATAAAGCATCACTTTAGCCAATATTACAATGTCCTTGCAACTCTGATCAATACCTCACTGAGTACAGAACTGTGGGGAAAAACACCGCCTCCTAGGCAATTAGCTCAAATTACCAAGATAGTTTATACCCTCACAGAAAATGCTTGGCAACTTGGAATGCTCTGTAGGACCATCCCCAGCTCAGTGATGCATCTGAGATCTGTAAATCTTTAGTGAAAGCTGCTTGTCACTTAGATGACAATGAGATATACATTTTAAATATTTTAAAATTTATCAAATGCTTTTTCTCAAATGATAATGCAGACCCTGCTTTTTCTCCTATTATTTCCCATTTATCTGTGTCTTGATGTTTCAAAACCAAAATTAGTGACTGCATCAAGCTTCAGGGAAATATATTGTCTTGCATGGGGATCCTTTCCTTGGCTCAAACATGGCTTGGTTATCAATCAAGGAAAGAAAATACCAGGTGGTAAGAAACATAGAGCAAAGCCAGGGCAACTTTGCATTGTGCAGACTTCCGTCATCTGATCTCTGCCTACTTCTCCAGCTTCAGCCATTCTGACCTGTCCTCCCTTATACTTCAGGCCTCCAAGTTGCTGGATCTATTGTAGTCCTCCACTGCATCCCCTAAGACTGAATTTTACTAACAGTACCACTTTGCTAAGCACAATGCCTGCTCTAACCTGGCTGAGTCTTTCAGTACTACTGGAATCAGCCCTGCCAGATCCAGGTCTAGCCTAGTGGAACATTTTAATGCCTACATCATGGCACTTCTGCTCACTTTGGCCATGTACACAGACCTAGACTTAGTGCGTACTCAGGAAATCCCTCTCTTCTAGCAAGAAGGATCTGGACAGTTCTGTGCTTGCCACATCTGATGTCCAGAAACAGATTCATTCTCCTAGGCTTCCTGAATGTGAACCCAGAAGGAGAACTCTAAAGTAGCTGGAATGGAGACAGGGGGCAGGGAAAACCCAATCAAAATAAGAAGAGTAACATCATAATTTTGTGATAGCCACCATTTGGAGGAAATGCATTCAGTGTTGCAGACATGGTAAATAAGCGATACCAGGAATCCTTGTCGGACTGAGGGTTTTACTGAGCATGAAGGGAGTAGAGTGTCTGTGTGACAGAGGTAGAGAGCAAGGTCCTCTCGTTTCAGAATATATGCTTCTTCTTGCAGATTGCCATGCTTGAAATGGTCAGATTCGATCAAATTTGACTCCATTGAGCAAGGCATGTCCATCATTTCTTTTCCCTAAGGAACGGCACACTTTAAAGAACCCTTATTTTGTTTGTTTGGTAGATTGTTTAGTTTTCATTGCCTTAAGGGGCTGACTTTTTTTGGTTTTTGTTTGTTTGTCTCACTTGATCTTCTGAAGTTCATTCTAGGGCTGAAGAACAGGTAAAAAGTAGGGTTTATTTTTCTCATACTTTTTGGTCTCTACTAGTGATAGTAGAAGAATATTATAAGTGAATTGTTCTCACCTATTTTGGCTTCCTATTCTCTATACCCAGTGAAAATCAAGACAAAGGAGTCATTAAAACAGATGATACTTAGATAAATTATCTTCAATAAGCTGTCAATGCCAAGTATCTGAGGAAAACTATAATCTAAGCTTAGATGTTGTACAGAATGCTGTTTCTTCCCTTGATGTTAAGAGAAACTGTAAACCCTGCTTGTATTTTAGAAGATTGTATTCCCTCTCATCATCTTTCTTGTCCTTGGTTTCCTAATCAAATTTGTGTTGGATGACATAGACTAACACCCAGGAGTGATTTTAAGCAAAAGAAGGAAATATTTTAAAGTCCTCGGTGCATCTGAAGTTACTCAGGGAAGGTTGCTGTTCTGGGAGCTGGCGAGGGATGGGGAAGTAAGGCAGCTGCTCCTTAGACCTGGTTTTCACTCTCTGTCTGACGCGTCACCCCACTCCTCTGCACAGACGTACTTGCCCATCAGCCTGGAGGCTTACAAACAGCCTCCAAATCACGGGGGTCTCGGCTCACAAATTCAAATTTACTTACTCAGCCAACATTTACCACCAAGCCCCTATCTCCTCTGTCTCAACTGCAAATATAGACCAAAATTTTATGCTAATAAATAAACTGGCTCTACCTACATCGTGTCCAATTCTGAACTAATCATTTTTATCCAGGCAAGAACTGGGTCTGTTGAACAACTATGGCTTCAGGGGATCATTTCTTTGACTGAATTGTGTCCCTGCCAGGTTATATGCTGAAGCCCCAAGCCCCAATGTAGCTGTATTTGGAGATAGGACCTTCAAAGAGGTAAGTAAGTTTAAATGATGTCATAAGGGTGGTCCCTAATCCAACAGGATTGGTGTCCTTATAAGAAGAGGAAGAGACGGCAGGGATACGTGCACAGAGGAAAAGTCACGTGAGGACACAAATAAGAAGTGCTGCTGCCTACAAGCCAAGGAGAGAGGCCTCGGGAGATTCCAACCCTGCCGGTACCTTGATCTCACATGCATAGCTATCCTTATTGTATCAGTAACATAAATAACAAAGAGCCAAATATTAGTGTTAAATAACATCACTTAACAATATGTGAGCGGACATTTTATAAACATTTGCAAGGACTCACAAAAATGACTTTGCAGGACCAATTAGTGCTAATACATTTATTACACAAATGCTAAACAATCCCTAGGTAACCACAGACAAGCAATTTCTAGCTCATTTCTACTGCACAGCTAATAGTTCTAAGGGAAAAATTTATGGTCGCTAAGGGGGAACAAACAAAAAAATACACAAATAAACAAGAATGTAGCCATTGCACAGGAATTGCTTCTGTTTCTCTCCACTTTTGTCTCTTGGATTCTCTTGCAAGATGGAATTACGCCAACGATGAAATATCATTCAATGTTTCAGATCAACTCACAGGGTAGAAAAGTGGCTGTCAAAGAATGTGGCTATAAGTTCCAGACTTGGGAAAATATATGATGCCAAGCCATCCTAAAATCTCTGACCATCCAGAGTAAAATCTGGGCATGTTAATATGTTAAGGAAGTTTTTGTTGTGGGGGAAAGTGAGATGAGGAGACACAAAAGAAAGATCTCAGAGAATCCATAAATAATGGGGCTGTACAGACTTGAAGAGCAGTAGATCCTATTACCTAAGATATACGGTAGTGGTGGTCTGGCCAAACTTGATTACTTCTCTGGCATAAATTATTTGTTTCTTGTTATTCCCGAATATCAAGTAGATGTGTAACCTCTATTGCCCAACAATAAATCTCATATGAACAAATGAATTTTTAGAAAACTGTATTTGTTTCCTATTTCTGTTGTAACAAATTACCATAAATTTGGTGATTTAAAACAATACAAATTTACTCGCTCATAATTCTGCAGGTCAGAAGTCTGAAATGGGTCTCACTGGACTAAAATCAAGGGGTCTGCAAGGCTGAATTCCTTATGTAAAGAAGCTCTAAGGGAGACCATTGCTTTGCCTTTTCCGGCTTCTAGAGGCTGCCTGCATTCCTTGGCTTGCAGTCTCCTTCCATCTTTGAAGTCAGCAAGACTGTTGAAGCTGTCTCATACTGCCATCCCTTGGGTTCTGACTCTTCTGCCTCCTTGTCCCCCATTTAAGGACACTTGTGATTTCATTAGGCCTATTGAGGTAATCTAGGGTAATCTTATTTTAAGGTCAGCTGATTAGGTAAACTGAAACTTAATCCCCACCTGCCATGTAACATAACATGTTCACAGGCTCTGGAAATTAAGACATGGACATCTTTGGGTAGCATTATTCTACTTACCACAATAGCCTTGACCATTTTGTTTAACTGAAGGATTTGGTCCTTTCTGATCTTATTCTTGACATCTGTTCTATTACCATTTTTTAAAGACTTATCCACTCATCTTTTTTTCTAGCTCAACTGCTGAATCTCAGAGTATTGACACCTACATTTGGAAAAGTGTCCCACATTTCCCCTTATCAATCTCCTCAGTGTAACATGGGCTCTGGAAGCAGACATAGCCAGGGATTCTAAGGTGGTAGGCAGGAAAAAACACTGCTGGCACACCAGTTCTCACCACAGTCTCGTTCAATATTTCAGATAAACTCACTAGGTAGAAAAAATGAAAGATAAGGTTTACGTTGGATTTATCTTATTCCATTCAAATTAGACAAAGTGGCTAAAATGTTTGTTTAATGAGTTCAAATTGACCCTGACAGCATCCCAGACAATTCTCCATTTATGAGAGAGAACTTTATGGTGAGGGGAACTAGACAAGGGTTCAGGAAGAATATGGTTATAAATTCAGGCCCTGGGGAAGCATCTGAGGCAAGCTGTGGTGAGAACGTTTGTAACTCAAGTTGTTAAATACCTTTTACTGAATAGAAGCACATGACCCCATTCATCAGTTTTCTTCACTTGTGATACTAAACTATCCATTTGAGGAATGCTTTTCCTAAATTTAGAGTAAAAGCCTAAATCCACAACTGTACCCAGTTGAAGTTGGCCATAGGTAGGAGTCTGAAGGGAATAGTGTGTGAGAAGGATTGCTCAAACAGAGCTGACTGCTAGCACACCATTGCAGAGTGTGCCTTCTGGCGCTCATTCCTGTCTCTACTATAGCTTGAAGTCTTATCCCTACACGTGAATTATTTTCCAAAACCTGCAGCATGACCCTCATTAAATTCAGCCTCTATACTATTTCCAAAGTGTCAATTTTAACCCCGATTAGGTAATTCTCCATGTTTAAATGCTTCATTGGTTGCCTGTAGCTCTGTAGTTTCCAGGATAAAATTCTAAGTCCAGACTTTAGCTTATAAACTTTTTCATGAACTGGCACTTGCCCTCTTGGATGGCTTCAATCCCACTCTGTACCTATCATAATTCTTTCTCCTACTATCCTGAACTGCTTCTAAATTTGTGAGCACGTTACGCTATTTAGATACCTGTGCCTTTGCACTCAGGTCCCCAGGCAGTATGTCTATGGTCATCCTCTTGCATGACTGCAAGTTGCTTTTGTATTTATGTAACTCCTACTCAGGCTTCACACCTCAGCTCTAACACTATTCACTGTTGGAGCCTTCTAATTTAGAGATTCCTTAAGTGCTTTCATGTGCTTCCTTTGCAAATGTCTCTCACAGGATTTAGAATTCTGTAATTTCATTGTTCTTAACCTTGATATTCTTTGAGGATAGAGGACATTACCTATCTAGCTTTGTATTCCCAATGGATTGCAAAGTGGCCATCACATTGTAGGTGCAGAAATACCTGTGGATTGATTCTGATAAACAAATGGCAAGCAATAGGTTATATTGGTGTATATGAGGAAGCCATTTGGTGTAAAACTTATTTGGCCTGACCTTATTTTTCCAAAAGGAGCTGACATGGTCATTGAGCATGCATTGTATATCTACTTTAAGCATTTGCTATGTCCAAAAGACAAGAACAAATGACCTTAAGATAAAGGTGCAACTTCCCCCACATTGGCATTTCCTTCAGGATAAGCCTCTCTCCCTAGGCTAACAACAGATTGCTGCACTCACCCTGTGACCATCCAGCTTGAGACAGCAGACCTGCTACCTGCTGTGTCCATCAATCACTGTGCCAACAGGGCAATCTTGTGACTATTGTAAAAGGGACATTTCAATCATATGTGATACATGCTCTTTGACTATGTAGAACCACTCTGTACACTCCCACTTCTTTGGAGTGCTCCATTTCTTTGTGGAAGGACTCTCCCATGCTATATGGTCCTCAAATCTGGCTCATAATAAAGTCATCCAAATTTTGATTTATAGATTGGTTATGGATTATTTGCATTGACAATCCACATATACTGCATTTGAAGGTAGACTTTCATATCTTCCAGCTTTTAAAAAATCTCCACATTTTCCATTCTCCATACCTCAGGTCCCTGAAAATATCAAATTTACCTCTAAGGCTATTGTGCTGTGATGTTGAAAATAATAAACCAATGAAAGCATTTCATAAACAATTAATTTGTAAAGCTTTTTACTAAGAATAGTATAAAACTATTTTTTAATCTGTCCTAGTCACATGTTAAAAAAAAGTGACAATTACACTCTAACTTAGGTTATCATGTCCTGATAGTGTTGGTTCTTAAACTTGAGTCAAGTTTCCACTTAAAGTACTTTTAAAACAGGTCAGATCCTCACCAATTTGTTGGAGGAAAGAGAGATGAATGCAGCAAACGATTTCTCAAGACCCTCACAATCTTGTGATTCTACTTGTTACTAGCATAAAATAAGTCAGAAAACAAATAAGCTCTTTCTTTTACCATTTCATTAACCACATAGGTTTACAAAGTTTTCTAGCCTGATCTCTCCACATTCATTGAACATCATCCAAATTCTGACTGGGAGTTACGTATTCATAGCACTTCTAGGTCTTACCACTGATCAGAACAATGAAACTGAGCTTTAGTCCCAATAAAAAATAAAATATAACAATGTTCCTGCAGTGCAGGATGACAGTTGATTTAAATTACAATAAGGCACAAATAAAAGGGAGAAAACTAAAACATTCTGTGAGGTTTGTTGACTACAAAAGCTTTAGTCTGAGACTACTTTTTCATCAGTCATAGCATCACCTAAGCAGTGTCAAAGAGTAGCTTTCAGTACCAGTAAATTCCAGAGTTAGTTGAGTTCATTTCACACCCAATCAAAGGAAACTGAATCACACAATGTTAGAGTTGAAAGGAATGTTTCAAGTTACTGAAAGAATCACCTTACTTTGTGGTACAAAAAACTCGACTCCCAAACTCTCCCCACCTCTTGAATCCTTCATCTATGTCCTGTCAGTCCATAATAAACACACTCCCCTACATTTTGTATTTGTTACCTATTCCTACATAGAAGATTTTCACAACTTAGTAGTTTAACAAAAAGATCAATAATCATTTATTATTTCACACAGCACTATGAGAGCAACTCACCTGGGGGGTTCTCATGAGGTTGCAGTAAGGATGTTGCCCAGGGCTGCATCGTCTGCAGGCTTCACTGGGGTGAGGATTCTGCTTCTTAGGAGGCTTGTTCAGGTGGTTGGAAAGCTGATGTCGGCTTTAGAAGAAGGCATCTGGCCTTTACCACGTGGACCTCTTGGTAGGGTTCATGAAATGGCGACTGGCTTCCTTGGAAGTAAGTGACCCAAGAAGGAGCAAGGCAGAAGCCATGCCCTTTTAGACCTTGCCTCGGACACTACACATAATTATTTCTGTAATATTTTATTAGTGACACTGTTCAGCCCTATTCATTGTGGGAAGGGACTACGTAAAGGTGTGAATACCACCAGACAAGAAGTGTGGGAGCTGTTGTGAATCTGGCAACCACAATTATAATCCTTTTTTCCTGTGTTTCTTATGTTTCCCTGTCTTATCTGATTTCTCCCACAGTCATCACTTCTACTAAAACCTTCTCAAATGATGACAGGTTTCCCTGCTCACATTTTTAATTTCTATTCCAAAATTTCTACCAATTATAAAGTTGATTAATGGGTCAAAGACCTTCTTGCTCTACATTTCTGTTTCCAAACAATTACTCCTCCATGCTCATATAAAAAAGACAATGCTACTCTAGTTCTTGTCATCAACCAAAATGTCAGTCACTGCTGATTTTCCATAAATTTTCTGCAAAGAAATCTTTGATTTTACCTCAAGTCCTACCACCATTTGTGAGGATGACAAATAGAGTTTCCTGGCTTCTCAGTTCTTTAACCTTCTTGCCACCAAATAAACTAGTCCATTCCATTTAAGCAACGCATTCACGGGACCACAATGTAAAACTCCAAAATCAGGTCCTTATCACCCAGACAATTGTCTTTCCCCTATTTGCTCACTTTTCTTAAAAAATAAGCTTTTGAGATAATTCTATTTTGGGATAATTATAGATTTACAAAAAGATCATAAAAATATTACAGAAAGTTCCCATATCCTACTTCACTCCATTTCAGTGTTACCTAACATTAATCATCTTAGATTGTTGCAGCAATTTGTCAAAATTATGAGACTCACATTGGCACATTATTTTTAAACTAGATTCCAGAGTTTACTTGGATTTTACTAGTTTTTCCATTAATGTTCCAGTGTTCAATCCAGGTACCACATTGCATTTAGCCACTGTGTCTACTTAGTCTCCTTATGTTTCTGACAGTTTCTCAGTCTTTTCTTGTTTTTCATGACTTTAGCAATTTTGAAGGATACCGGCCAGGTATTTTGTAAAATGTCCCATACTTTGGGTTTAATTAACATTTTTCCCGTGTTTAGAGAGGTTTTATGGAATTCCAGAAAGAATATTACAGAAGTCAAGTGCCCTTCTCATTACATCATCTCAGGAGGCAAATGACTTCTACATGTCGACAGTGGTGAACTTAACCTTGGGTATCATAGTATTTGCCAGGTTTTTACACTGTAAAGGTATTATTTTCTCCCTTTCCATACCACATTTTTTGGAAACAATTAGCTAAGTCCAGCCCACACTTACGGGGTTGAGAATTAAGCTCCACCTTTGGTGGGATGAAGTATCTATGTATATTATTTAAATTTTTCTGTAAGGAAAAGTTGTTTATTCTCTACTATTTATGCATGCATGGATGTGTTTATATCATTATGGCCTCATGAATTTTTTTTTATACTTAGGATTATAATCATGTTAGCTTATTTTTTCAACTATTCCAACTACTACTGTTACCAAACCAAAAGTGGGTTTGCCTCCTGGCAAGTGAAAATCAGACTCTTGACCAGAGATAGTTTTCACACAAAGTAGAACTTATTTGAAGCAAATAAGAAACCATGCAGAATAATTTCCAAATTCTTGACTATCCCCGAACACAGGAAAGCAGGGGCCTTTTATTTTGGATGGGGAATGAATATTCAAAAGAGAGAGGTGGGTTTTTGCTTGCACAGGCTCAGTTGGAAGACATGCTTTCACATACACTGCAGGTTAAGGTAATAAGGCCTAAGCTCCTCCTAGATAGGAGCTCTTATCATTAAAACTGAAGCCTGCTCTTGTGGTGGGGCTTGGTCTGGTTCAGGGTGGTTGGTGATTGCATCTCTTAAACAGTTAAATGCTTCCGAACCCACCGTTGAGTTCCTTGGGGCAATTAGTCTGTGACACTACCATCCTTTAATATGATGAGCCCCTCCAATCGACTGGATCTTTTAATTTCCCTCTAATCTCCATTTTCTGGCTTAGCTATTATGGTCCATTTTTTCACTAAATTCTTACAAGCATCACAATTCCTCTTGCTGTATTTTTTTGTTGTTGCATTCATCTGTTAAATCCACAGGTCTGAAAGATTTCTGTCTGCTTTCACTGTGCTTAGTATCAGGAAAAAAAACGTTACAAATACACAAAAGACAGACTGAAAATAATACAAATTAATTGTTACCAAAAAAGTGAACTTTCAAAATTTCAGAATAAAACGCTAAGTTCCTCTAATTGATTTGCCATTTATCTTAGCAATGACTTCTTTTTAAAACTAGGCATTATTTTTTAAGGCAATTTTAAAAATTGTGCAGAAAGTACAGGGACTTCCTAAATATTCCATCCTCTTCCTCCACCACACACAGTTTCTCCTATTATTAACATCTTGGTGAGGTACATTTGCTACAATGAATGAACCAACATTAACACATTGTTATTAACTAAAGTCCATAGTTTACATTGTGTTGTACAGTTCTATGGGTTTTGGCAAATGCATGATCGTATCATACAAAATCGTTTCACTGTCCTAAAACTTTCCCGTGCTTCACCTATTCATCCCTTTCCCCCTCCTCCTGAACCCCTGGCAACCAGCAATCCTTTTATTGTCTTTAGAGGTGTGCCTTTTCCTGAAGTCATATAGCTAGAATCATACAGCATAGAGCCTTTTCAAACTGACTTCTTTCACTTAGAAAAATGCATTGATTACTCTACATCTTTTCATAGCTTAACATGTCATTTCTTTTATCACTGAATAATACTTCATTCTATAGATTTACTATAGTTTATCAATTCATGTACAGAAGGATGTCTTGTTTGCTTCCAAGATTTGGTAATTATGAATAAAGTGCTATAAAAATTAGTGTGCAGGTGTTTTTGGACATAAATTTTTCATTTCATTTGGTAAGTATTTAGGAGCTTTACTGGATGGTATGGTACACCTATGGTTAGTTTTGTAAGTGACTGCCAGATTGTCTTCCAAAGTGGCTGCACCATTTTGCCTTCTTACCAGCAATGAATGAGAATTTCTGTTGCTCCAGATCCTCGCCAGCATCTGGTGTTGTCAGGCCTTTGGATTCTGGCCACTCTAATAGGTGGTTTTAATTTTCCACTCTCTAATGACATATGATTGGGTGTCTTTTCATATGCTTATTTTCCATCTATATATCTTCTTTGATGAAGTGTTCATTCAGATCTTTTGCCCATTTTGTAATTGAGTTGTCTTCACAGTGCTGTTTTACATATTTTTTTGTATATTTTGGATACGAATCCCTTATCAGATACATATTTGGCAAAGATTTTCTCCCAGTTTGTGACTTGTCTTTTTATTCCCCTTATAGTGTGGTTTTCAGAACAGCTTTTAATTTTAATGAAGTCCAATTTATCAAATTTTCTTTCATAGATCATGCTTTTGGTGTTGTATCTAAAAAGTCATCACCAAACTTAAGTCATCTAGATTTTCTCCTGTGTTACTTTGTAGAAATTGTATAGTTTTGCACTTTGCTTTAGATCTATAATCCATTTTTGTGAAAGGTATTAGGTCTGTTTCTGTATTCCTTTTTTTTTGCATGTGGATATCCAGTTGTTCCAGCACTATTTATTGAAATAACTATCCTTTCTTCATTTTATTGCTTGTGCTTCTTTGTGAAACATCAGATGTTTACATGTATGGGCGTTGATTTCTGGGCTCTCTACTCTGCTTCATTGATATATTTGTCTGTTACTTATTACACTGTCTTGATCACTGTAATTTTGTAGCAAATCTTGAAGTTGGTAGTCCTCTGACTTTGTTATTTTTAAGCAATGGGTTGGCTGTTCTGGGTCTTTTGATTTTCTATATAAACTTTAGAATGAGTTTGTTGATATTTACCAAATAACTCTCTGGGGTTTGGACTGGGATTGCCTTAAATTTATAGATCAAGTTGGGAAGAATTGACACCTTAATAATAGTAAACATTCCTATCCATGTACATGATGTAACATCCATTAACTTAGATCTTATTTTTCTTTCTTTCTTCAGATTTATATAACTTTTCTCATATGGATCTTGTACATATTTTGATAGGTTTATACCTAATTATTTCATTTTTTGATGTTAATATAAATACTGTTATCTCAAATTTCAGTTTTTTGTTGGTGTAGAGGAAAGAAATTGAATTTTGTAAATTAACATTGCATTCTATGACCTTCCTATAACTCCTTATTAGTTTCAGTTTGTAGTTGACGTTTTTGAGATTTTCTAATTGGCAATCATATCATCTTTGAACAAAGAGAATTTTATTTCTTCCTTCCCAGACTAAATTCCATTTATTTCCTCTTTTTTTCTTATTGCATTAGCTCAGATTTGCAGTTGTTGAATAGGAGTGGTGAGAGGAGATATCCTTACTTGTTCCTGATCTTAGGGGAAAATTATCTAGTTTTTCACTATTAAATATAATGTTAGCTACAGGTTTTTGTAGATGATCTTTAAAAAGTTTTAATCCTAGTTTGCTGAGGATTAAATTAATAGGTGCTGGGTTTTGTCAAATGATTTATCTGCATATATTGATATGATCCAATCACATGATTTTCTTCTTTAGCCTGTTAATGTGATGAGTTATATTAGTTGATCTGCAAAATTTGAACCAAGCTTTTCTAGTTTCCTAAGGTGGAAGCTTAGATTATTGATATTAGATCTTTCTTCTTTTCTCATATATGCATTCAATGCTGTAAGAGAAAATCTACATGACCTTGAGTTTGCAGATTCTTTTCTTGGCCATGTCCAGTCTTTCAATGAGTCCATCAAAGGCAATTTTCATTTCTGTTATATTTCTTTTTTCATTTCTAGCATTTCATTTTGATTCTTTATTAAACTTTCTATCTCTCTGTTTACATTACCAATCTGTTCTACAATGTGGTCCACTTTTTTTCACTAGAGCCCTTAGCACATTTATCATAGTTATTTTATGTTCCTGGCCTGATAATTTTAAAATATCTGCCATATATGAATCTGGTTTTGAAGCTTGCCCTGCTGATTCAGACTATGTTTTTTGCCTCTCAGTGCATTTTAATTTTTTATCAAAATCTAGGCATGATATATCAGGTAAATGGAACTCAGTGAAATAGGGCTTCAGCATGCTGTTTTATGTTAATCTGGCTAGGAGTTAGGCTGTGTTTATTGTTTTATGTAGCTATAGGTGTCAGGGCTAAAATTGTCTCTGAGTCCTTTTTTTTCTGTCTCCTGTTGTCTTTAGGGTCCCTTGAGGCTCCTTTTTAAATAGGGGGTGAGTTTTTCAATTCTCTTCACCTGTAATCTCTTGTTATACGGGAGCCCTATCCATTATAGTGGTATGATGTGGGAGTAGGGAAAGTGTTCTAAGCTTTCATGATTCACTCTCAATATTTTATTAACCTTGTGCCCCTGGACTACAACTTTCAGCTATTTTTTCACCCCTTATGGGAGATAGAAAGTTTAGAAGGGGCTGGAGTGGGGTATTTTTTGATTAGCAGACATTTATTCCTATCCAAAATGTCCATAAGACATTTGGTCCACACCAAAAGGTCCCTGATATTTGGTTCTATTTGGTCCTGTCCAAAATGTTCATGTAGACATTTGATCCATGTCAAAAGGTCCTGGGCATTTGGTCCTGTCCAAAACCTCCATGAGCATATTAAACCCATGTCAAAAGGTCCTTGATATCTGGTCATATTTGGTTCTGTCCAAAATATCCATGGAGACATTTGGTCCACACCAAGAGGTCCTTGATATTTAGTGTCATCCAAAACCATTTAGCTTGGAACAAATATATTCATGGAAATTTTTTGGACAAGTCTGAATATCAAGGACCTTTTGGCATAGGTAAAATGTCTTATAGAGGTTTTGGACAGGACCAAATGTCCTGCAAGCGTATTTCTCCTTCCCCACGTTGAAAGGTAGAGGGGCTAGAGTTGTTTATCTCTTTCTCCCCTATCAGTTAAGCTCTGTTAAAATAGTTTCCCTTGAGTGCAGTCTTCTTTCTTGAAAACAGAATACTCTGGGCGTATTTCAAAAATGGCTACTTTTCTCGTTCCCCTGACAGAAACACGAGTGGATTTCCCTCTTATTTTCACAATGAGAACTAGCTGTGGCTGCTGGAGGTAAAATTCATGAATGTATGGGCTCCTTAAGTCTGAGCCTTCTGGAGTTTTTGCTCTCCACACTCAGTCTCCAGCAATTTGCCAATTATCCTATAAGTATTTCTACCCAATGCTGGCTCCAGCATATTTTTATGGGTGATTTACACCCCTGATAAGCTTTATTCTCAGTATCCACCTGTCTTTCCAGTTTTAAGATTGGTGGTTTGCACCAAGATGTCAATTCTTTGATGGATCTGAGGCAAGTTGTTGATTTTCAGCTTTTCCTTCTTATGAGGCTAAGAGCAATGAATTCTAAACTTTGTTCATGTCCGACTATAAACCAGAAGTCAAAGTGACATTTTCAAACTTTCTTCACACTCTTGAAATGACCAAATCATCCCCTCATCACAGCTCAGTTTCAGACAAATAAGATGGCTTTAATTTCATACCCTTTATCAGATACAGACAACTACTCTTATAGGTACTCTTTCCATTTCCTTCCCATTTTTTACAGTTGTGAAACCCTTTCTTCTCCTGTCTAAAGTCAGGGCCAACCCTTGTGATTTGCACCCAATATTATTCTCTAATTATGTTCCAATATCTTGAGCCCTTTCTCTATATATTCAGCCAGTTTCTTTCATCTGGTTTAAGAGCATTTACTTTTTAAAAAAAAATAAAATATTCATGCTTATAAAAGAGATATACAAACACCTTAGGTACAATATATAACAAAATGAACCAACGTATACCCAACACTTAGCTTAAGAAACAGGAATACCGATATCATTGAGACCCCACTGTGCCTTTCTTTATCATGGTCCCCCACTGCCACCCACAAAAAGGAAGTAGTCATTTGTGTGTCTGTGTTTATCATTCCTTTGCTTTTGTTTAGGTTTATAATGCATGCATTTTTGTGTATTGTTATTTAATGTTGACGGTATATATGCTTTTGTGACATTTTTCCCACTTCATATTACATTTCTGAGAGTCAGACACATTTATGTGAATAGAGTTTCTTTCATTTTCATTAATGTATTTAATTCCATTGTATGCCTACCCAACAATTTGTGTATCCATGTTCTTCTTTATAACCATTTCAAATACCTATATGTTTTTAATTTTTTAATTATATTTTTGCTATTATAGACCAAGGGTATTAGCTTATGCATGCCACCAACTTTACTAGATATTACCAAATTGTTTTCCAGTGTGGTTGTATTAATTTTTATTAACACCATCAGTGTGTAAGAATTTATGTTATTTCACATTCTTAACAATACTTAAAGTGTTTTTTTCCAGTCTGATGGTTGTAAAAGTCTGATGGTGTTAGCTAGCTCACTACAGTTTTAATTTGCATTTATTTGACTACAAAAGAGGTCCAAACTATTTTGATATATTTATTGGACATTTCCTTCTCTTCTCAACTTTTATTCATAATTTTTACCCATTTTTCTATTGAGTTGCTAGTATTTGTGATAGAGTCAATGTTGTATGTTCACCAAACTCTCTCTTTCTTCACCTGAAAAAATAGCTAGAGTACATATATATAAGATATATATGTACATATATATATGTACATATATAAAGAGTGAGTAGTTATATATAGAGAGAGTACATATATACAAGATATATAATCTTGGGGAATGGAATGTGGGCAGACATATACCACTTCCAAGATTTGTCTTTAAAACGTCCTGCATGATTCTTCACATTCTTTCATTTCATCATCATCCAACAGAATCAAGAAGATCTAGTGGATGATTTCAGGTCCCAAGTAATGAAGAGCCATTTAAAAGGAGCTTAGTCTCTGAGTTATCACTTTGAAGGCCAGGAGTCAAATAAGAAATTGGACTGAAACATGAATGAGAAATAAAGCTTTACTGCATCAAGTCACTGAGTTTTTAGGGTAGTTTTTTATAACAGTAAGCCGACACTAACTTTTGCAATATTTTTCTTTCTCATTCCTATTCCTATAACCTGGATGCTGGAATTTTTGTTTTGTTTACATGTAAGAAATATCATATTTCCACCTCAGATAGTCTTACACATTCCTTAAAGGATAGTTTTATAGCAGAAGTTATTAATTTAAAGAGAATCATATTTGACAGTCTTTTCTTGATGGTTTGTCCTAACGGCATTTTGTTTAGAAATCTCACATCATCTGAGATCACAGAAAAATATACTCTTATTTTCTTCTAAATATTTTAAGGTTTTACCTTTCACATTTAAATGTTTATCTACCTGGAAGTGAATTTTGTGTTTTATGTGAGAAAGGATCTAAATTTATTTATTTTTTCATATGGATAAAAATTGAGTACCATTCATTAAACGGTACATTTTTCGGCTTTGATCACAATGATCCATGTATAAAATATTCAAGTTTCATTCATATGAGTCCTTTTCTGGAATCCCTTCTCATTTCATTTATCTTTATTCATTTCCTATGTCTTTATAAAACTGATTTATTTACTATAACTACATATTAATTGAATAGTTGTTATAGAAAACATCTTTTTAAAATTATTCTTTAGAAATGTCTCTTTACTTTTTGAGTCTTGTCTTTCCCTGTAAGATTGTAATTGGGATTTTGATTGCAAATGCATTTGAGAGATTATAACAAATTGAAGAAACTAATACCACTAAGAAACTGAATTTGTCTATCATTAAACTTGCTAAAACATTCCATTGTTGGAGATTCTTTTTTCTTTTTAAGATGTTCAACAAGTTTTAGAATTTTCTCCACAGCTTGTGTTTAATTATCCTTAGATATCTTACAGTTTGATATTATAAATACATGGGGTTTTCTTAGTTTGCATTGTTTTTGAAGTTAGTATACAGAAATGTAACTACTATTTGATTTTTTAGGATTTATCTTACTTCCAGAAAACTTGTAAAATTCTCCTTTTAATTGTAATAATCTATGGATTATTTTGGAGTTTCTTGTGGGAAACAATTAAATCAGCTTGAAATGAAAATTTGTGGCTGATTTGGTTAGGTCTTCCAGGACAACATTGAAGAGGAGAAAAATTAGTAGGCATACTGTCTGTCTTTGTTTTATAATGTCCTTGTTTTATGTACAATGCTTGCTTTGGATTTGGGTTAGTACTCTTTATCTGTAAAAGAAATTTTCTTCTGTACCATTCACTAGTATTAATCTTTATCAGATTTTTTCTCCACTTACTGACATGGTGATATATGTATATATTCTATCATATATGTATATAATATGTGGATTTATTATACAATAGATAGACAATTGATCTGTTAATACAGTGAATTGCATTAGTAGATTTTCTAATGACATACCAACCTTGGTCACAAAAAATATACTTCTGTACATTGCTTGATTTAGTTTATCAAAATTTAGTTAAAATTTTATATCCGTATTTGTGAGACTCAACTATAATTGACTTGTTTTATTCATAATGCTTTTAATATATGTTTCTTCTCTTCTCTATTTGTATTATTACCAGAGGTTTACTTAGTTTTAATTTTTTAAGAAGTTTTAATTTTTAATTATTAATTTTCCTATTATTTTTCCTATTTCTTTTCATTTAGTTCTTTATTATACCCTATTTTATGTCAACTTATTCGTTTGTTAGTCTTCTAACTTTTATGTTTGAAGCTTAGCTCACTGATTCTTGCCATTTCTTATTTTTCAATCTTTTTAAGAGTATAAATCACTAATACTACTTCAGCTGAATATAGTTTTAAAATGCTTTATTTTAATTATTAGTCCTAATTATACTTTTAGATTTCTATGATGATATGTTTTTATCATGAAATTACTCACAAATGTATATTTCTCTTTTCAATTTACAAAGATTTGTTTTTATTGTTGATATCAATATTAATTTTATTGTGATTAGTAAATATGGTTTGTTTTATACCTATTTTTGAAATATGTTGAGATTTATTTATGGGAAAACATGGACAATTTTTATAGATGGTTCACAATTGCTTGAGGAGAATCTGTGTTCCATATTGAGTGTAGGAATAATATCAATTATATTAAACATATAAATTTTTTAGTCCACATTTCCTATGTGTTTTACACTATTATTTATAGAAAAGCTTGACAATCAAGTTGACTCAATGACCACTTTATATTTTTTTAAGAAGATTAGCCCTGAGCTAACATCTGCTGCCAATCCTCCTCTTTTTGCTGAGCAAGACTGGCCCAGAGCTAACATCCTAGCCCATCTTCCTCCACTTTATAAGTGGGACACCTACCACAGCATGGCTTGCCAAGTGGTGCCATGTCCACACCCGGGATCCAAACCACGGAACCTGGGGCCACCGAAGCAGAACGTGAGCATTTAACCACTGCGCAGCTGAGCCAGCCTGATCAATGATCACATTAATAGTATATGTTTATAGTATGACTAAAATATTTTTCATTCCCAAATGGCATTAATTTAATGTAGACACAAAATTAAATCCACTGTCAAGTTAAATGTAACATCATAGGAAGGTATTAACAAGAGAAGACAGTGGTTGAAAAAATGATTGAGAAACACTGCTCTCCAGACGTCTTCCAGGCATATGTCACTCTCCATGCTTCTAATGTAAAGTTCCCAATTGGTCCTGCTTCTACTTCAACACCTACGCCACGCTTCTTTTTCCCGTTCTTTGGGAGACTTATTCAAACATTGCCTTTCAAGCTAATGACTCTCTGTGATGAAATCTTAAAGAACTTAATTGTGATTTTCTCAGTTTTCTGAGATCTTGGTCAAATGAATCTCTGTGCCTAAGTTTTCATAAAGTAGGATTAATAATAGTATCCTACCTCATGGGATTCTTGAGAAGGCTAAATGGGATAATACATGCAAAGCACTTGGAAGAATGCATGGAATATAATAGTAATAATTATTCTTAGTTATTATAAGTGACCAGTCTTTTTTATTGTCATCCCTGAATGATTTCTGTTTTCATTGCTTCCTATAGGCATCATGACTTCTCAATAAGATATAAAACACTTGCAGACAGGAATTGTGGCATATTTCATTTTTAAATTAGCTAGGCTTTGTGGGACATTACAAGTTTAGGGACATCAAGTTTCGGGTCTAGAAATAGTCTACTGTCTTTCACCTAATTGTGAATCTGTCCAAGTATTGAGCTGTAGTTTTACTTCCTAATGAAACCTAGTGTGCAGCCATTATACCTGACTGGGTCTGATTCATAATTTATTTTCTTACTGGAGTTTTATAGGTGCTTTGGAAAGGACTGACACCCTTGAGCAGTTTTTACCAGTAACTCTGTCTTGCTCCCCTGAGAGTGGGCATTGTGTCTCAAAAGATAAATAAGTCTGGTTTAGTCATTTCGTTTGCATGTTCTTTTGTGAGCCTGTGGTTCTCTGCTGCCAGGACAGAGTGATTTTGAATTGCATGATGCTCCAGGATTTCTGTTTCCCAATCCAAAAACTAGCTCTCCCTGCATAGAGTCTGACCCACAGGAGGACACTGTGGAAGGAAGAGAATTCTACTGGGGCAGAGTTCAAAGGAGATTGGAATTGATTTTCTAGGGTAAAAAGAAAATGAGACAACAGAAACATCCCAAGGAGCACAGGCATAAAGGAACTATAACAAGAGCCAATGTTCAACCCGGGCTTCTTTCCAAATGGGCCTAATTTCTCTCCACAAGCAGACCTCACTTACAGTGGAGTCCAACAATGGAGCTGGGCAGAAAACTACCCCAACGACTAGCCATCCCTCTGCCTCCTTCTAGGCATTCTTTGGAAAAGTGATCAGCACGTTTGCCTTGATGTCCCAAAATCCTGGCCAATTTTTTCAGGAAGGGAGCAGAATTTAATTGATTTCATTGGAAGTTGTCGGGGTGCAGGATATATATCTAGTGTTCTGTTTGGCTTGGAAAGCATCACAGATCCACGGTGTAATGATTCTCATTCAGAAACCTTCCAAGTCCAATTGCAAATCATTCGTTTCCATTTAACTGGTATGATTTACTTCCTTTCTTTAAAGTCGAGGGAGAATTATATTTTTTATTTGAAGATGCCAAATCAATTTTTCAAAAGGCTTTAAATGTAAATGAATTAGTTGCTGTAATTTTAGAGAAGAAGTAAAACATCTGGGAAGGAAATTTTATTGCTTAAACATATGGTGTTTCCCTAATGGACAAAAACTATATTAGCAAATGATACAACAGAAAAGCTATAATGTATTTAAGATTAGGAAAGAGAAATAGAATATTTTGAATTCAAGTGAAACTAGAGACTTTTCTATTTAAAAAAATGAAACACAGCCATAGAATTTACATTAGTAAGAAGTATACATTAGCAGAGAATAGGAATATAGAATTGTGTCTTGGAACAGAGTTGCTATCACACTTCGAAAAGTGCCAAAAAGCTGTGTATTGCACTTCGACCACCTCCAGTAATTATAGGAAACAGCAATTCCTTTGGCTTAGCCATTGCTATTCACTGGTGAAGTGGCACTGAACAGAGCAGACAGACTGAAGAAAACATCACCTTGATCATGAAGTAATTAGATAATAAT
This sequence comes from Equus quagga, assembly GCF_021613505.1. Classification (NCBI taxonomy): domain Eukaryota; kingdom Metazoa; phylum Chordata; class Mammalia; order Perissodactyla; family Equidae; genus Equus; species Equus quagga. The sequence goes on along the minus strand of NC_060274.1, from coordinate 48,212,609 downwards.
AGACTGCAGTGTTGCTTCTTAGGGAAGTCGAGAATAAAATGAGTTGACAATAAAACCCTCCTCTGCAAACTTAGCAGTTCCAGGAGAGAGTCCAGTCAGCAAGAGAACCCGCATTTCCCAGTCCCAACTGCTTGCAGGCACAGCCAGATACAGTGAATGGAAACTACAGAACCATTCATTCAGTCATCTAATTCAAGACAAAAGATCATCGTTTCTTTAAAAAATGAACAAGTATTTGTCATTCTGCTAAGTTTGTGAACTGCCCAGTGCACACATACGTCTCAACTGGCTGAGGGCTCATTTCTCAGAGTCACATCTCACCTGCCACCCGGGGATGCACTGCCACTCAGAGTGTATGATGTTTGTTTGTTATATTAGCTTCCATATTTACAGACCAAGATCAAAAGTATTCACCTTCTGATTGTAAAGAATGGGAGAGCATTCATTTTCCCAGAGTTCAGGCCAAAAATCTCAACTAAATCAACTAAATCAACTAAATCAAGATAATGAGAGGAATCTTGGATGAAGAATTAAAGGAGCAGGATAGGGATGATAGAAAGGAGTGCTGAAAGAACTGAGGGAAGTTAACCTGGGAAAGAGAAATCTCTGGCCACTCACAACCATCTCTGCTTGCACATCTGTTTTGCAGAGGAGGGATGTCCTTGCTTTGGGTCCCAAGTTCAAGTTATAACCAGTGGGTAAATAAATGTCATACATGGATCGTTTCAGCTCACTGTAGGAAAGAACTTTATTGTAATTAGAGCTACTTAAAAAATAGAATGGACTTTCTCCTAAGATTAGGGCAATATTTGGCACTCATGGTGTTCAAAGATAAGCTAGAAAACAATATGGAGTCTTCCAAGAATTTTGTGACTTCCAGGATATTTTCCACTGATTGATAGAAAATAAGTGTTTCAGAAATCTTCACTGGTAGTGTTAGAAGTGTCAGAATAATCAGATGCTATTGAATAGGTACTTGGTCCCAGGAACCAGACACTCAGCTGCATGAGGTTCTTGTGGGAAATTTCTGCATGAGAAACAATGGCAAAAAGAACAAAGTGTCATTTTAACTGCACTGACGCATTGCCCTCAAAGTATAAAATGAGAAGACTGGTGGGCAGGAATACAGAGAGCACAGCCGGTTTCCCAAAGGAGTTGGGTCTGAAGATGTTTCCCCACTGCAAGCCCTGGAGGCAAGTCCTGCCTGTGTCCTGTTCCTCTGGATTTTGCCCAAACCAAGGAATCTTTGCTCCTTTAGTTGCATGTAATGAAGAACCAGTAAAAAGTGACATGAAGTTTAGACCTGTAGGAAAGAGAAAATGCAGGTTACACACTGATCGTGGGCACCCTGCTGTGAGAAGGAAGAGAGAAAAGAAAGTATCATATCCGTGGACTGATGTTTCCAGTTTTTATCATCTTACTTTTGAAAGTTATATGCTCAGAAAAATAATTGACAATAGAGATACATTTAAGACAAAAATTTCAATCCACCCCCTCCCCATATATGTGCATTCCACTGGCAACTGCTTCCATGTCATTCTTTTCTAAAGATACATATTTGCTTACGCATAGGGTTGGGGCTCTGTTTTTACTTTTAATGGGATCAAACTGTATGTATTTACATGCATTTTCAAAAATTTAATGCTATGCTTTAGAGGACTTTTCATGAATGGCTACATACAGATATATACCAACCCTAAGATCTTCTTCTAAAGATTGGCACCCGAGCTAACGACTGTTGCCAATCTTCTTCTTTTTTTTTTCTGCTTTTTCTCCCCAACTCCCCCCAGTACATAGTTGTATATTTTAGTTATGGGTCCTTCTAGTTGTGGCATGTGTGACACTGCCTCAAACTGGTCTAATGAGTGGTGCCACATCTGCACCCAGGATCGGAACCAGTGAAATCCTGGGCCGCCAAAGCGGAGCACGTGAACTTAACCACTTGGCCACTGGGCCAGCTCCCCAACCCTAAGATCTTAATAATAGGATTTTATTATCTTCTAAATATTTTCTTCAAATGATTCGAAGTATTATATTTCATATTTTCTTTCATTTACTTGGAAGTGACTTTTGAGTTTCCTGTGAAATGAAGATACAACTTCATTTTTTCCATGCAGAAATCGTTTGTCCCAACACCGTTTACTGAGTAGAGTATCAGTCATTATTGATCTACAATGCCCACTCTAGCATGTATCAAGTTACCATATACAGGCATCTATTTGTAGATTCTCTTCTCTCTTCCATTTTATAAAATTTAGAAATTTATGTTGAGATAGTGTCTGGTACAGGTAATGTGCTCTTGTTATTCTTTTTATGAATGACTTTGGCCTATTTAGGGACTTTCTCTACTCTATCAGGGATTGGCAAGCTTTATCTGTAAAGGGCCACATAGTAAATATTTAGACTTTGCAAATCATATAATGTCTTTACAACTACCCAGCTTTGCCATCAGAGTGTAAAAGTAGCCAGAGGCAATCTGTAAACAGATGGTCATGGCTTTGTTCCAATAAAACTCCATTTACAAAATAAGACCGTGGGTAGGATTTGGCTCAAGAGCCAGAGTTTGCCAACCCATATTCTATATAAAGGCCTTGTTGGGATTTTGAATGGAATTGCACTAAATCCAAATATCAATTTGTAGAAAATTGTTAATACTGAAGTATTCTTTCTGTTTTTGAACATGATATAACATTTTATAGTTTTGTTAAAAAGAATATGCAATAAAATTTTAAATGAACTCCCTAAAAGACTTGGCCCACTTCAACTATGTTTATTCCTAGATAGCTTTAGTTCTCTGTGATTCCTTTCGGGTCTCTAGGTAGGTAATCTTATGAACTACACTAATCATATTTCGTTTTTTCCCTCATTGCCCCAGGTTTATAGATTACTGTTTGAACTCACCTTATTGCACTGACTAGAATGGGCACATCAGTGCTGCACAGCTTTGCTGACATTAAACATGCTCGTCTGTGGTTTCCTTCAATGTTTCAACATTAAGTATAATATTTGATGTAGGTTCTGGTAGGATTCTTTTAACATATTACATTTTCTTTCTAGTTTGATTATATGTATATTCAAATCTGGAATGAATGATGAATTCCATCAAATACTTTTCAATATCTATGATGAAGAGGATAACTTTAGGCTTTTCCCTTTTAATCTGTTAATGAAGAAATTCAACTTGAATGCTTTAAATAAGACTTAGTTTATCATAAACTATTATTTTACTATTTTACTACTATTTTAATTTTCAGCATCTAGATTCATAAGTGTGATTAATCTATTCCTTTTTCATGCTCTCCTTGTCTGATTTTTCTATGAGTTTAATGCTGGTCTCATTTGGAAGTTTAAGAATAATTGTATTTTCTATCATGCCCTGGACAAGTTTAACTAATGTATCGATACTAATAATTTACATTAGTAATTTCTGTTGATTATAAACCAGACATGAATATGCCAAAATATGACCAGCTCATAGCAATTACTCCCTTATAGCAGAAATGGAGAATGAGGGGGCTGGCCTGGTGACGTAGAGATTAAGTTTACTCGCTCTGCTTCAGAGGCCCAGAGTTTGTGGGTTTCAATCCTGGATCCAGACCTAGCACTGCTCGTCAAGCCATGCTGTCGTGGTGTCCCATATGAAATAGAGGAAAATTGGCACAGATGTTAGCTCAGCAGCAATCTTCCTCAAGGAAAAAGAGGAAGATTGGCAACAGATGTTAGCTCAGGGCCAATTGTCCTCACCAAAAAATAAATAAAATAATAAAAAATGTAGAAAGAAATGGAGAATGAAATTATGGCCAAATCATTTATTTATTCATTCATTCAATTTTGTTGTGGAGGAAGCAGATACTGAATAAGATAAACAAGTAAAGTATGTGATATGTTAGACGGCTACTAAACATTAAGGAGAACAATAAAGCAGGTAATGAAAATAAGAAGGAATTGACATTTTTGATATGGTGGCCAGAGAGAATCTCAAAGAGAAGGGTCACATGTGAAGGAGCTAGAAGTAGTTCAAAGATGAAGTTATGTAAATATCTAATGGGAAACAATGAGCAAAAAGGCACTGAGATTAGAGGAAATCTGGTTCATCCGAAGGGCAGCAAAGAGGTGAGGAAGACTGGGAGAGTAGTAGAAGATGATGTCTGAGAAATGAGTGGGGGAGAGACTGATCTGAAAGGAGTATCTACAATTCCTGCTGCCATATCATCACACTTACCTTTGTGGCCATATATTTTCACTTTCCTCCTGTGACCAGATATGAATTCCTCATGTTCCCTTCAAAGCCGGCTCCTCCACTTGTGTGCTAGTCTCATGCTCTCCCTCCCACTCAAAGACATTACAATAGAAATCTCTCCTCTCTCTTATTTCATCAGTTTCTCCTTGAATGTTAGTTAATTTCCATCAGCAAGCATACTGTGATTTCTTCCATTTTGAAAAAAATATTTCTAAATTTTCCCACCCACCTCCAACTACTACTCCATCTCTTTGTTCATTTCAGCACAAATTTTTGTCTAATCTCACTGTATCCAAGGCGTCACCATCCATTTACCCTTAATGTCATTACACTCAAGGTTCTGCCCCACTACTGCACAAAATTCACTGCTGTCAGGTTCACCAGTTGTTTCCACACTGATAAATCCAAGGGTCACTTTCCGTCCTCATCTTACCGACCTGTCAGCAGCATTTCATATGGCTGATTATGTGGAAGGCTTTCTTCTTCACCTAATTCTGTCATAATTTTTTTTTTTGGTCCTTACTTTACTGTTGAATCCTCTTGGTCCCATATTGCTGGTCTTTTTCCGTTTCCTTGAAGTTTAAGATCAAAATGCCTCAAACCCACATTACTGAAAGAAATAAGTAATGAGATAAAGAAATGGAAAGATATTATATGCACATGGATTGAAAGAATAAACAGTTAAAATGTCCACACTGCCTAAAGCTATCTACAGATTCAGTGCAATCCCAATCAGAATTCCAATGACATTCTTCACAGAAATAGAACAAAAAATCCTAAAATTCATATGGAGCAACAAAAGACCCTGAATAGACAAAGCAATCCTAAGAAACAAGAACAAAACTGGTGACATTGTAATCCCTGACTTCAAAATATATTACAAACTTATAGTAATCAAAACAGCATGGTACCGGTACAAAAACAGGCACACAGATAAAAGGATACAATGGAGAAAGGTAAAGCTCTTCCCACATGCAAAAGAGTGAAAGTAGACCACTATCTTTTTCCATACACAAAAATGGACTCACAATGGACAAAAGACTTGAAGGTAAGACCTGAAATCATAAAACTTCTGGAAAAAAACATAGGCAGTATACTCTTTGACATCAGTCATACAAAAGGATCTTTTCGAATACCATGTCTACTTGGAGAAGAAAAACAAAAGAAACAATAAATAAATGGGACTTCATCAGACTAAAAAGCTTCTGGAGGGCAAAGTAAACCAGGATCAAAATGAAAAAACAACCGATCAAATGGGAGAAAATATTTTCAAATCATATATCCAACAATGTGTTAATCTCCATTACATATAAAGAACTCACACAACTGAACTACAAAAAAAAAAAAAAATCAAAGAACCCAATCAAAAACTGGGCAGAGGATATGAACAGACATTTTTCCAAAGAAGATATACACATGGCCAATAGGCACATAAAAAGATGCTCAACATCACTAATCAACAGGGAACTGCAAATCAAAACTACACTTAGATAGCACCTTATGTCCGTTAGAATGGCTATAATCACCAAGACAGAAAATAACAAATGTTGGAGAGGATATGGAGAAAAGGGGACCCTCATCCACTGCTTGTGCGATTGCAAGCTGGTGCAGCCACTATGAAAAATGGTATGGAGATTTCTCAAAAAATTAAAAATAGAAATACCATATGACTCAGCTATCCCACTACTGGGTATTTATCCAAAGAACTTGAAATCAACAATACAAAGATACTTATGCACCCCTATGTTCATTGCAGCATTATTCACAATAGCCAGGATATAGAAGCAACCCAAGTGCCCACCAACTGATGATTGGATAAAGAAGATATGGTATATACATACAATGGAATACTACTCAGCCATAAAAAAGACAAAATTGTCCCATTCGCAACCACATGGATGGACCTTGAAGGTATTATGTTAATTGAAATAAGCCAGACAGTGAAAGACAAACATCATATGATTTCACTCATTTGTGGAACATAAACAAACTTTCTGACAAATAGAACAGTTTAGTGGTTACTAGGGGGAAGGAGCGTGGGGGGATAGGCACAATGGGTGAAGGGGCACGTTTATATGGCATCTGAAAAATAATAATCTACAAATGAAATTTCACAATGTTATAAGCTATTATGACCACAATAGAAAAAAAGCTAAAGGCTAAAAAAAAAAAAAAAAAGCCTCAAACCCAGTTCTTGGACCTCTAGTCTTTGTCTACATTCATTCCCTTGGTGGTCCCCTTCACAGTGTTAAATATCAAATATACTTGCTGAGAACTGCTAAATTTTTATTCTAGCCCAGACCTCATCTGAATTTCAAATCATATAAACAATAGCATCCCTGTCATCTCCATTGTAACATCTAGTAGGCATCTCAAACCTTACAAGTCCACAACCAGAGTCCTAACCTTTCTACCAGGAAACGGGAGCTCTATCTTTCTGGTTGCTGAAGCCAGACAAATTTTCTGTTCATTCTTGATTACTCTCTTTGATACTTCATGTCCAACTCGTCACCAAATCTCATCAGTTATATTTTCCAAATATACCTAGACTCTGATTATTTCTCCATATCCCCTCCCTCGACACCAGCATCGTTTAGTCTAAGCCACTACAGCCACTTCCGGTTTGCATGGTTGTTGGATCCTCCTCCCTAGTCTTCCCCTTCCCAGCTCACCTCCATCACCTGACTTATATCAGAGTAAAACTTTAAAAACATAAGTCCACTATCAGCATTCCTCTGCTCAAAACCATTCAACTGCATCAGACTCACGCACAACTGCTGTCCTCATGCCCTTCAGGTCTCTGTGTAAGTTACACTCTCTTGCAATGTCCTTCTTGACAATCTTCTTTAAAGTAAGCATCTTGCACACCACTCACACTTACGTTCTACCTTGACACTTTCTATCTTCCTAGTTTTGTGATTTTTTTCTTTCCTCCATTGTACTTATCACTAAGTGGCAGAATATGTTTTATTTATCTGCTTGGTTATTTTCTGTCAACCCCGACTAGACGATAAGCTCTATGAGCAGAGACTTCTCTTTATTTGGTTTGCAATGCAAGCACCTCCCAATCATTACCTCTTTCCTCTTACTCAATGGCACTGTTTTCCTAACTGCTAGGCCCATAGGTTGTGTACTGCTGTTTAAACTTTACAAAAATAAGGACTAGTAAACTATATACACTTTGGAGTCTGGCTTCTTTCACTCAAAATTAATTCGTAAAATTCTTTCATGTTGTACATAGCTGTAGTTTATTTTCAATGATACATATTATTTCATTATAAATATAACACATTTAATTTATCCCATCTTCTATTGATGGCATTTGGTCATTTCCCTTTTTTGTTATGTCAATTAATGCTTTTAGATTTTTGTTATTCATGTATTTTGGTGTATACATGTTTCATCTCTGCAGAGTATATGACAAGAAGTAAAATCCTAGAAATAAATTCAACATTATTGCGATTGATACATTCCTGTTTTATGCATTTTGTTTATGATATTGGAATCTGTGTTTGTGAAAAATCCTGGCCTATAGTTTTCCTTTCCTAAAACACAATTGTCCAGTATAAGTATCTAGTGCATGTTGGTTTCATAAAATGAGTTGAGAAGTGTTTCCTCTTTCACCATTATCCGCAAAAATTAATGTAAGAGTAGTGTAATTTTCTTTTTAAACATTTAGTGGAATTCACCACTGTCATTAAAATAATATAACATAAATAGTAATACAATAATCTGTTTAATGGACAGATACATCAGCTTTATAGGCATTTTATGTTTTTATACATATTGATCACGTTTTCTATTATAATCCAAGGTTGTTGCTGACCTTGACATGGACACGTGCATGTGATAAGCTTATTGGTCATGCTCTTGGGAACTGTGCTCTTGGGAACTACACTCATGAAGAAGTTATGAAAATAAATTTGAGGGAGAAGCTGCGCAGGGATACAATTGCCTCAAAGATCTCAGCTGACTCTACGTAAACTTGACATGGCATTCAGAGTTGTCTTAAATTCAGAAATTGCAAGAAAGGGGCTGAGTCTCTGTACTGTCAAAACAGACCTATCACTGGAAGCCAACTGCCTCTCGGGAGAATTAGCAACCTTTGGCATAGCAGCTCTCTTTAATCTAGGATGATTCCTGGGGAGACACAAGACCCTGAGTGGTCAGCAGCTGCTTGAATGAGCACCTCTGGCCTAAAGTGACGTCATATCTTAGCATCAACTACAAGCATTTTAATTCTCCAAAAGTACAAGAGTGATACCAGCAGTGACCAGATTTAATAAGGAGAAACAGAACATTGACCTCTGCTATTTGTACTGAAAGAAAAGACATTGCGCTCAAAGTAAAAGAGGGTTTCCTTCTTACTGGGGTGAATATCCACCACCTTGTTTGAATTCATTTCCACATTGATAAGGAAACTAGAATGAAATGTTTTCAAAGTAAATTGAGCTTGGTCAGAGCTAAAGTCGGGGCAGAAGATTTGGGGAGATGAAGTTGAAAGAAAGAAAAGCCAGGTCCTAATGTCCCAGGAATTGAATAACAGACAGAAATATCAAAATCAAAGGGGAAAAAAGCTGTCCCCTAATTCTAATAAAATTCTCTCAAACCCTTACCCCAGTGTGTTTTGGATATTTACATGAGATAATAATGCAAACAGCTAAGAAATGGATGCCACTCTAAGTCTCTGTATCAGGGTTGAGACAACCTGGGTCTGCCTTTGGAAGCGGGTGAAGGAAGGAAGTTACCATGAAGTTAATTGGAAGAAATTTACTGGGAAGTGGGTAATTTAAAAAGAACTGTATAGGTGGATTTCCATAAAAGGAGATGAGCTATACAGGATATTTACTTTTTTTCTTTTTAGTAACATAACCTCTTTACTTACTAAACATCCAAACTGTTATGTTATTCAGTAGAAGGAAGGGTGATTCTTTGCATTCTAGAATCCAATAAAAACAAATATTTGCCTACCTTGAAACCTGGAAGTTGGGCAAAGACTCATAACTGAATCTGGACCACATGAAAGCTCTGGGATAGAAATTTCCATCTGGGGCACAAATGCAAAGAAGCTGAGGCTGTTGGGAACTCTTCCTGCTATCAGAAGCGGTGAGTATCCAAGGTCCAACAGAAGTTACAATTGAGGAGCTTGGTATGCAGCAATGACAGCAGCTGCCTCCTGTCCAGGTTATTCCTTTCACTGGACCTGGACTCCCTTGATTCCTGATCATTTTCCAAGCTTGTTTCTTCATCCTTCCCATTAATTATTTTAGTTCAACCATAATTTCTAAGTTTACTTTTTTTGTTGAAGTTACCAATGATTATTGTTTTCAGACTGATGTTATTGCTTGCATCATGAGTCTATGAAATTGTTTACTCTGGGGAGGTCTCTGCTACAGTTCTGAGACTATGATCAATGTGGTCCCACCAAGTTAGATTGGCATGGAGAATGTTAGCTTTCAGACTTCTGATTCCCATGTCAGGAGGACTTTGGTCCCAGAATTGTTAATGCATTAATTTTTTGATCCATCACATGGAATATTGTTAATCTCTTTGTTTTATCAAAAATTCTAACTCTCAGGGAGAGCCTGGTGGCATAATGCTTAAATTTGCACACTCCATTTTGGTGGCCCGAGGTTCACGGGTTCAGATCCCAGCTTTGGACCTATGCACCATTCATCAAGCCATCTGTGGTGGCATCCCACATACAAAATAGAGGATGTTTGGCACAGATATTATCTCAGGGACAATCTTTCTCAAGCAACAAAAGAGGAAGAGTGACAATGGATGTTATCTCAGGGCGAATCTTCCTCACCAACATATATATATAGAGGGAGAGGGAGAGAATATCTATATATATGTATATATTCTAACGCTTAAAAATATTTACTTAAAAATCAAACATCATATGGGTCAAGGCCAGAAACGTTAAGCAGAAATATTTCCAAAGAGTATTTGAATTTTAGGGTTTAGAGTTTTGGGTAAAATTTTTTCTAATACACATGGCGTGTGCTTTTATTTCAGGCAATTTTTAAAATATAGCATATAACAAAAATAAAGAAGCCCAGAGCATTACTACAGGGTAAGTCTCAAGGTCATTTTATTCCATTACAGAGCCATTGAAGAATTTGTGATGGTATATCCAATTATGAGTTTAGAAATAACACTCTGTGATAAATTATGGGGACAAGACATAAGGTAGGGAGATTGTTTTGAGGACAATTTCAATAATTCAAGAAATTCATTATATTTTCCAAACTAAAGTCATGCCAATGGAAATAAAGAGAAATAAAATAATAGACCATTTTAGGTAAGACAAATACTGATACTGGTATTTCTATGAGAGATTAAGTCCTAATATCTTACATAATTCACAGAATACAATTAATTAACTGTGGCCAGTACATCTAAAATGGTTTAGTTATGTATCATTGAGAAAATGAAGAAAATAGTCACTAAAATAATTTCTTACATTCTGTAGTTCAGATGAGGGCCCTGATTGAGAAAAGCTATAATTAACTGAAGGTCTGATATTGGGTGACTTGGTGGATGACAAATGATTTACTAAGCCTGTGACTACAGGAATAGAGCAAGTTTGGATAAACAAAGATAGCAAATTTTGAGTTGGACTTGGAATTGCTAACTAATGAGGCAATATTCAGTAGCCAAACTGTATGGATTTGGAAAGCATTAAGAAACATGAGTTGTAGATATAGGTTTGGAAATTACTATTATGCGTAATTGTTGAAGTCAGGGATCAGGAATGAGATCACAGAAGGAGAGTAGGTAGAGAAGAAATAACAGCCTACAATCCAAAGTTGAAGGAGTGGATAGAGGAGAGTGTTTGTTAAGGCACTAGTAAGAGATCTGAGAAAATGACATGTAAAATGCAAAGAAAGTTTTTCAGGATGGTAAATTTTTATAATCTATATGATATGAGGAATGATTAGAAGAGCTTGGAGAAAAAGACTAAGACTCTATAGCCACAAATATCAAAGGGCTAACAATTTGAAGAGAATAAATCTACATAAAGTTGCTCAATTCATATTGCCAGAATCGAAGTCTAAGGCACTGAAAAGCTGAGTTATATTCAACATGATAAAAGCTCAAGATACTCCAGCTGCACAGATTGATCCCCAAATAGAACCAGTTTAAATAAAAATGAAATTTATTGAGCTCCTATTTGTCAAACTTGGGAAAGACAAAGCAATCCTGAGGAAACTTCAATATTTCCAGGATTCTGTAACATACACTGTTGTCTCCAGATACAGAGTAACCCATAGAAAAGAGGAATGTGGCAACATTCACTATCATGCTTCATAAAGCAAAGCTTTTTTCAAGAAGAAGGGTTGAATGTTTCTCACTGACTCCTGATCAAGCACTTCTTGGGAGTTTGAACTGGCCTGCACTGTGCACACTCTCTGAAATCATGACTCAGGGTATGTGAGGCAGGGACCATTGTTTTCTGCCTCCATTAGAAATAAATGATTGTAGTTTAAAAACAAAAAGAGCAATTCCCCAGAAGAAACAGAAGCAGCTCCAAGGATGAGCATATAAAGCTGGACAGACAAACCAGCAATCGCCACTAAGCACATGCTACTGGAAGTGGCTAACCACCATTGAAGGGGCTTCCATAAGTATGCTTAGCTCCCTATCTCCAGATGCAGAAGGCATTTAGATTGTTCACTGGTTCATTTTCATAATACAAAATGTAAGGAATAAAAGAAGAAATGAAGAGAGAAAAGGAAAGGAATATTTACTGACTAGTTAGGATATGTCAGCACGGTTTTTGTAATTTTTTTTTTTGGTAATTTCACTGATATCATCTCATCTGGTTCTCATTATTGTGTCATCAGCATTACTATTCACATATTTATGTGTATCCCAGACTTCAGAATGCATTGCTATCCCACATCATTCCTAGGATTTTTTTCCCTTTTTTGTATCTATTTGACTCTAAATATAATTTGTGGTCTTCTGGTTTTTTTTGGATCTCTTGATTTTTCTCTCAACGGTTTTCGTCATTTTTGTCTCTCAGCTCCATGCCAAGTCAGACATGGTACTTAGTCCCTTTTTTAATTTCACACACTCAGGCCCATGAATATGTGCATATATATTAAACAAGAGAGAGTCACTACCACAAAATATGTTTGGGCTGACATCTCAGAAACTCAAAAAGTTAAAGTCAAATATATATATATATATATATAATTATTCATTATAATAACTTTAACTATAATAATGAGCTTTATGGTTACCTCCTCATTCCTCTTCTTTCTCTCCTTAAGCCTTCTCTCCTTGAGTCTCTGTACTTTTTATTCTTCAGTTTGCAACAGCAAAGTTGGTGCACGGGACAGCAGCACTCAAGCTTATGGAGAGTCACTGGGGAAACACAAGACCGAGATGGCCCCGGAAGCAGCGGAAGTGCTCACAGCCTGGTAACCCCAGTGATGACACCCAAGACTGCAGTGGCGTCTTATACAGCAAGGCACCAGGAACCTCAGAGGGACAAGCAACACAAGGAGGGCACCGATGACACCTCTGGCAGAAGCAGTGGAGGGTGAAAAGTACAGATTTTCAATACAATCAGAAACATCTCAGAATCAAAGTAACCAAAGCCTTACCCAAATAGGAAAGGTGGTTACTACCACAAATGTGCTGGTAGCGGATCAACTCATGAATCCCCATGAAGAACTACAGTAACACGGTAGAAGAGAAAGAAAATAACAACTCTCCAGAAACCAAACTTGAAGTCACAGAAGATTATAATCTAACTGAGAGAAAATTCAAAATAGCTGTCACAAAGAAACTCAATGAGTTACGAGAAAACTCAGAAAGACAGTTCAAAGAGCTCTTGAGTAAAACTAATGAACAGAAGGAGTATTTCAGCAAAGACATTGAAACTCTAAAAAGAAAAGAGAAATTTTGGAGATGAAGAATGCAATTAATGAGAGGAAAAATAAAGTAGAACACATTGGAAATAGAGCAGACCATATGAAGAGAGAATTAGTGAGTTCAAAGATAGAAATCTAGAAATAATTCAGGTAGAATAGGAGAGAAAACTAAGAGTTTTTATAAAATGAAGAAATTCTACAAGAATATCTGACTCAGTCAGGTAAGGCAACACAAGGATAATGGGTATCCCAGAAAGAGAAGAGAGAGACAAAGAAGCAGAGATCTTATTCAAAGGAATAACAGCTGAGACTTCCTAAACCTGGGGAAAGAAGTGGGTGTACAAGTAAATGAAGCTAATAGAATACCTCATTATCTCAATGAAAAAAGACGTTCTCCTAGGCATATAATATTTAAACTGTAAAAAGGCAATGACAAAAAAGAATATTAAGGGTGTACACAGAGAGAAGAAAATAACTTACAAAGGAACCCCTATCAGACTATCACTGGATTTCTCAGCAGAAACTCTACAGGCTAAGAGAGAGTGGAATGATATATTCAAAATATTAAAAGACAAAAACTATCAACTAAGAATACTCTATCCAGCAAAGTTATCCTTCAAATATGAAGGCTTTTCTAGAAAAACAAAAGTTTCCTAGACAAACAAAAGTTCATCACCGCTAGACCTGACTTACTAGAAATGTTGAAAAGAGCCCTCCTACCTGGAACAAAAAGCCAAAGTTTTACAAAGCTTTGAGCAAGGTGATGAATAGAAAGAATTAGAAAATTACAGCTCTGTCAGAATCAGTTAGTAAACAATTATAACATAAAGGCTAAATGGAAAGAAACCATAAAAATAACTATTACCATTTCAATTTGGTAACAAACTCACAACACAGAAAAGGGTAATTTGTGATAATAAAAACATAGAGTGGGAAGGCAAAAAAGACAAAACCTGCATAAGTTAATGGAGATAAGATGCTATCAGGAGAAAAAGGACTATCCCTTCTACGAAATCTTTTATACAAACCTCAAGGTCACTACAAAACAAAAAATCAGAGCAGTGTCATAAAACATAAATAAAAAGGAAATTGAGAAATGTATCACAGAAAACCGCCAAACTGAAATGGCAGACAGAAATACAAGGAAAAAGAAAAAATGGAAATATAGAACAAAAAGAAAACAAAAGAATAAAATGGCAGCATTAAGCCCTCATATATCAATAATTGTTCAAAATGCAAATGGATTTAACTAACTAATCGAAACACACAGAGTGGCTGGATGGATTAAAAAACAAGACCTCCAGGAAACACATCTCAGCTCTAAAGACAAACAAGCTCAGAATGAAGGGATAGAAGATGATACTCTAGGCAAATGGCAACCAAAAGAAATCAAGTGTAGCCATACTTATATTAGACAAAACAGACTTCAAGCCAAAAAAGATAATGAGAGACAAAGATGGACATTATATAATGATAAAAGGGACATTCCACCAAGAAGACATAACACTTATTAATGTATATGCACCTGACATAGGGGCACCAAAGTATATAAAGCAACTATGAACAGATCTAAAAGGAGAAATTGAAAGAAACATGATATTAGTAAAGGACTTTAACATCCCACTTACGTCAATGGATAGATCATTCACATAGAACATCAACAAGGAAATATTGCCTTAAGTGAAACACTAGAATACAAGACCTGATGAACTTAATATTCTGTCCAAAAACAGCATAATACACATTGTTCTTGTAATCTTCCTGCACATGGGACATTCTCAAAAATAAACCATATGTTGGAAAACAAAACAAGCTTCAAAAAATTAAGAAGATTGAAATCATATCAAACATCTTTTCTGAACACCATGATATGAAACAAAGAATCAACTACAAGAAAGCTGGAAAAGTCATAAATATGTGGAGACTAAACAACATGCTTCTAAACAACTATTGGATCAATACATAAATCAAAGGGGAAATTAAAAAACACCTGGAAACAAATGAAAATGAAAACACAACATACCAAAACTTATGGGATGCAGTAAAAGCAGTATTAAGAGGAAAGTATATAGGAATACAGGCCTACCTCAACAAACGAGAAAAATCTCAATAATAATCTAATACAGCAATAAATAATCTAATGCTAAACCTAAAAGAAGTAGTAAAAAAGAAAGACAAAACCCAAAGTCAGTAGAAGAAGGAAATGATAAATATTAGAGCAGAAATAAATGAAATAGAGCTAAACAGACAATAGAAAGGATCAATGAAAGTAAGAGCTAGTTCTTTGAAAAGATAAACAAAATTGTCAAACCTATAGCTAGTATTACTAAAAAAAAAGAGAGAAGTATCAAATAAATAAAATCAGTAATGAAAGAGGAGAAATTACAAAAGATACGACAGAAATATGAAGGATTATAAGACAATACCATGAAAAATGAAACACCAACACATTGGATAACCTAGAATAAATGAATAAATTCTTAGAATCATACAACTTCCAAAAACTGAATCAAGAAGTAGAGAATCTGAAAACACCAATCACAAGGAAAAAGATTAAGATGGTAATCGAAAACCACCCCCCCCAAAAAAGTCCAGGACCAGAGAGCTTCTCTTGTGAATTCTATCAAACATTTAAAGAATATTTACAACTTAGCATTCTCAAAATTTTCCAAAAAATTGAAGATGATGGGATGCTTCCTAACTTATTTTATGAGGCCAACATTAACCTGGTACTAAAACCAGACAAGGACAACACAATAAAGGAAAATTACAGACCAATATCACTGATGAACATAGATACAAAAATTCACAACAAACTATTGGCAAATTGAACATAACAATACGTTAAAAGCATCATACACCACAATCAAGAGGAATTTATTCCAGGGACACAGAGATTGTTCAACATCTGCAAATGAATCAATGTGATACACCACATTTTCAAAATGAAGAATAAAATCACATGATCACGTGAACAGATGTAGAGGAAACTTTTGACAAGACTCAACATCCATTTATGATAAAAACTCTCAACAAAATGGATATATAAGAAAAATACCTCATTATAATAAAGGTCATATATGACAAACCCACAACTAACATCATACTCAATGGTGAAAAACTGAAAGCTATTTCTCTAAGAACAGGAACAAGACAAGGATTCGCACTTTCACTGCTTTTAATGAACAGAGTATTGGATGTCCTAGCCAGAGCATTTAGGAGAAAAAAAAGAATAAAAGTGATCCAAATTGGAAAGGAAGAGGCAAACTGTCACTATTTGTGGATGGCATGTTTCTATACATAGAAAACACTAACGAATCCACCAGAAAAGTATTAAAAATAATAAGCAGAGTAAAGTTTCAGGGTACAAAATCAACATACAAAATTCAGTCACATTTCTATACACTAACAAGGAACTAGCAGAAAGAGAAATCAAGAATATAATCCCATTTACAATCACAACAAAAAGATTAAAATATCTAGAAATATACTTACCCAAGGAGGTGAAAGACATGTACATTGAAAACTATAAGACATTACTGAAAGAAATTGAAGACATAATGAAATGCAAAGATATTCCCTACTCATGGATTGGAAAAATAAGCATAGTTAAAATGTCTATATTACCTAAAGGAATTTACAGATTCAGTGCAATACCAATCAGAATCCCAATGGCATCTCTCACAAAAATAGAGCAAAGAATCCTAAAATTTACATGGAAAAACAAAAGACTCTGAATGGCCAAAGCAATACTGAGGAAAAAGAATAAAGCTGGAAGTATCACACTCTCTGATTTCAAAATATACTACGAAGCTATAGTAATCAATACAGCATGGTACTGACACAAAAACAGACATATAGATGAATGGAACAGAACTGAGAGCCCAGAAATAAACCCCGACATCACTGGAGAGCTAATTTTCCACAAAGGAGCCAAGAAGATGCAATCAAGACTAGAAAGTCTCGTCAATAAATGGTGTTGGGAAAACTGGACAGCCGCATACAGAACAGTGAAAGTAGGCCACTATCTTACATCATCCACAAAAATTAACTCAAAGTGGACTAAAGACTTGGATGTGAGACCTGAAACCATAAAACTCCTAGAAGAAAACATAGGCAGTATGCTCTTTGACATCGGTCTTAGCAGAGTCTTTCTGGATATCATGTCTCCTCACGCAAGGGAAACAAAAGAAAAAACAAATAAATGGGACTACACCAAACTAAAAGGCCTCTGCACAGCAAAGGAACCATCAACAAAATGAAAGGAAAACTCACCAACTGGGAAAAGATATTTGCAAATCATATATCCAATAAGAGGTTAAAACACAAAATATATAAAGAACTCACACAACTCAACAACAACAAAAACAAACAACCTGATCAAAAATTGGGCAGAGGATCTGGACAGACATTTTTCCAGAGAAGATATACAGATGGCCAATAGGCACATGAAAAGATGTTCAACATCACTAATTATTAGTGAAATACAAATCAAAACCACAATGACATGTCACCTGTCAGAAAGGCTATTCTTAAAAAGACAAGAAATAAGAAGTGTTGGAAAGGATATGGAGAAAAGGGAACTCTCATACACTGGTGGTGGGAATGCAAACTGGTGGAGCCACTGTGGAAAACAGTATGGAGGTTTCTCAAAAATTTAAAAATAGAAATACCAGGTGATGCAGCTACTCTGCTTCTGAGTTTTTATTCAAAGAACATGAAAACACTAATTTAAAAAGATACATGCACTCCTATGTTCATTGAAGCACTATTCACAATAGCCAAGAGTTGGAAGCAACCTAAGTGTTCACCAACAGATGAATGGATAAGAAGACGTGGCACATATATACAATGGAATACTACTCAATGGTAAAAAGATGAAATTGTGCCATTTGTGACAACATAAATGGACTTTAAGGGTGTTATGCTAAGCTAAATAAGTCAGATGGAGAAAAACAATTACAATTATGATTTAATTCATGTGTGCATAATAAACAAACAATCAAATACATAGGTACAGAGAATGGACTGGTGGCTACCAGCAGGGAAGGGGGTGAGGGGAGGAGAAAAGGGTAAAGGAGCACACATGTATGCTGACAGATGGCACCTAGACTTTTGGTGATGAATACAACGCAGTCTATACAGAAACCGAAATACAATGATGCACCTGAATTTACATAGTGTTATAAACCAATATGGCCTCAATAACAAAAGAAAGAAAATAGACTTTCAATATGTGTACTGTTACTGTCTCTTTTAAGTGGTTTCACTCAGGAATTTACATTTTTATTCACTGTGGTAGAATCAGTGAGTGTAGATGCCATCAAAAGCAAAAATAAAACAAAATAAAAAAAAAACAATGAAAGGTAATTTTAAAAAGACATAGTTAACATTTAACCTTAAAAGACATTTGGCATTTTCAAGAAGCTCTCTGAGGAACAATGTGTCGTACACTTTAGGTCACATAATGCTATTTAAATGGGAGTCACTCTGAGTGATTTTAGTGTTTGCTATTTAGGGAAAATGAAGTTAATGCAGTAAAATCACAAATAGCAGTTCTTTCTAGAATCAGACAAAGATCTACAAACTCTGCAGTTCCAGCTCAGACAGTGGAAAGCTGACTAGCAATTGATACCACTCAATCTATTTCAAGTTACAGAGGAGAAGGGGGATTCACCTATGATGATGTCATGGACACTCAGATTAGAGCTAAAGTCCAGAAAATGCAGAATAAATCACTAAATTAGAAAAGTTATATGCACATCCTTCACAGAGGAGTTTATTTAGACAAGAAGAGACTGGGAAGACCAAGAGTTTTTCCTGGAACTCCTCAACTAATTATTAAACACCTGCTATATTGCGGGCCTGGAACCAAGGCTTTTACAGACATAATTTCTAATCACAGCATTCTTTCAACATAGATATTCTATATGGGTGGTTATGTAATACACAGGGGGAACAAAGAAAACTGCAGAGATATTAAGTGAACTGAAGAAACTTGCCAAAAGTCACACAAATTATACATGACACATACATGCATACATTCAGGGACTCACGACTGAACATGTAGTATAAATTTTGGCATGAGAACTTCCTAATTCTGTATCCCTGGGCCATTTATTTAACATTTCTGTACTTCAATGTTTTTTGATTTTAAGAATTAGTATTGGATGAGTGGCAAGGGTGTTGATAGTACTATGTCCCCCATGAACCCTGGTAGGAAATGAATCTTAAATAAAAGCTGCTTTTCCTTATTTCATTTTCCTTATTTCCTTATTCCTGTCCTTCTGTTTCCCATGCCTCACTATGAGTGTAATCTTGTCACTCCAATACTTTCTCCCCAAATGTGAAATGTGAACATTCACTGTGACTCCCATCCAAGTAATTCTCTCATTCCCAAAGATTACATATCACTCCTGCCTGTTATTTACAACTGTTCCCTTAAAAGATTTTCTCACATCCATGTCACTATTTCCCGCATCAAGGTCCTTCTTCACTTGTTTAGTTCCTGCTCATGCTTCTTTTCAGCATCTGGCTCAAAATAATCCATCTGAATTTCCCTCTATTTCCACAGATAATTAAAATTCATTTCCTCTGCACTTTTCTCTCATATATCTCAATGTTTTATCATCACTCAAATCCACTAACTATAAAATGGGAGAAAAGGTGGTCTTCTCTATTAATTAATGCCACTCCTGCACCATCAGTCATTTTGTCAATGCTTCTGTCACTTGAAATGAGGCTATATACTACAGCTGAATGAAAAATTTTAAACATTTTATCTGCTCAGTCTAAGTATCCAAAATGGACATGAAATTCAGAATCTATAACAGCAAACATGCTTCTGCTTGGACATATAACAATTGTAGGGGAGGAAGACATTTCCTCTTCCCAAATGTGGGTTCGTCTGGCCAGAGAATGAATTAAATTCACATGAGACAGAATAGCAAGAGAAAATTAAACAAAGCTTTATGAGGAACCATGGCCCGGGGCCTTTCTTCCCAAAGGAAGAAAGGGCACCGAAGAAGTGGGGTGCACATAGTGGTTATATACCCCCAAACAGGGTGTTTCACATGTGATTGAAATGTCCCTCCCACAATAGTCACAAGATTGCCCTGTCGGCACAGTGCTTGATGGACACAGCAGGTAATGGTCTGCTATCTCGGTGGGCGTAGCAGGAGGCAAGTCTGTTGTCTGGAGCTGGGCGGTCACAGGTGAGCACAGCAATCAGTTCCTTGCCTAAGGAAAGATGCTTAATCCTTAAAGAAATGCCAAGGTTGGGAGGGGGAGGGAAGTCAGTTACAGGAGGTTACCAGACTAGCACAATAAAATGCAGATTTTAAGTCCTTGCCTTTGGTATTGATTAAGAGTTTCTAGAGAGAAGGTCATCTCCTTTCTTCTTCCTGGTACAGAGAGGGAGGCACCTTTTACAGATAGAGATTTACCTTACAAATGTAAATGTGTCCTAAGAAGGGCAAGTTCCATTCCTCAGAGCCTCCTTCCCTGTCCCAGTTTATCAAAAGCAATCAGCCTCAAATAATCCTGATGCCAAAGAGACATATCTTGGGGTGGCCAATTCCACGTCCCTACACAATCATACACATTCTTATAACAAAAACAGTTAAAAACTGTGTAAAAAGTACCGTTAGTGCTTGACAGTCTGAAGCTTACTTCCCTAATGGTAAATGAGCTCTCTGAGATCAGGAAGAAACTAAACCTCCCCACACCTCCCAATTTAGCATTCATATGGCCTTTATCTCAATATTTTCCCCATCTGTAGAAGTCTGCCAGTGTTCTTGTCTTTTTCCAATGAAGGGTTCAGGATTGCCTGGTTCCCTCCACACATTTAAATCCTGAGATTGGTGCTCAATTTCTGGTGCCTTAAAGAAGCAGAGGCATTCCATCTGTGGATACGCAGATCAAAATATGGGTAGATGTCAGTAATACTTAGGTGGACTCAATCGTGGGGTTCTATTCAACAACAGCAGCAATGGTGGATGTGTAATGCTCACTCCCTTCATGGTACACCTCACATCTTTCACACTTTCTGCATAAAAGGAACTGATTTTAGTATTGCATACCCTTTTAGGAAGTTTTCTTTGATCTCACATTAGGTTAGTTCACCTTTTTATGTCTTTCCTTGTTATTCTGTATTTCTCCATTCATAATATTCATCACACTTACAATTGTCCTAAGTGTTTCTCCCTCCATTCTCTGTATATTCTCCTGCTCCCCTGTGAGGCTCCTCTACGCCATATGCTTTTCCTCAGTGCTTGTTTCCCTTCCTCTCCTCTTCTACTAAGTCCATAAAATTTCCAAAGGAAGTACTTTCTAAAGAAAGACCACCTTTTGTAGCTAAAAATTCACAAATAAATAACTTACGGTTATCAACTAGGAAGTCATTGCTGATTATTTCAGAGAAAAACATGGCTGCTAGAAAATAACACTGCTGGATCTCAGTGATAAGCAATATCAATAAAAGTAACAGTCTTTACATTGCAATACATGGACCATACGAGCCCCAAAGGTTTAAACACCAATGACAGAGGCATCGCATCATGGGTTAGTGGATTTGTTTAAAATGCTGGTCCAGGGGAAAGGGGGGTGTGGGGGGATAGCACTAAGGGTGAAGTGGTGTACCTGCAACATGACTAATAATAATGTACAACTATAATTTCACAAGGTTGTTAACTATCATAATCTTAATAAAAAAAAATTTAAAAAGAAACCATCTAGGGACATAAACAGTAAAAAAGAAAAATGCTGGTCCAGCAAAATTCTGGTTCTGAGAAATTACCACAAATTCCATCTATCTTAGATTTTACATTATTTTTTTAATTAATATACTTTATCTTTTGAGCAGTTTTAGATGTACAGAAAAATTGAGTGGAAATTATAGAGTTCCCGTATACCTCTTCTCTCTCCTCCCCTAGTTTCCCCTATTATTAACATCTCTCATTAGTGTAGTACGTTTGCTCCAATTGATGTTTTGGGGTTTTCTTGCAGTTGGGACTGACTCAGCAGGTTGGTGAACACTGTGAGCAGAACTGCATATGTGTGGGGTGGAGATGGGCTGTAAGTGGAGAGTGGTTATTTTTGAAATTGTGCCTGTGTGGAAATTCACGTCGGGCTTTATGCAGAGCCACACCAATTTATCAATATGCCCTCTAAACCTGATCACCCTCCGTTTATTACCCCACCAACTTCTTTCCCCTCCTGGAAACTCCCTCATTTCCACTGCCTTTTGCTCTCTATAACTCAGTGCCTTTCCATATTCTCACCTCCTCTGTTTCTATAACGCCTCTATTAATCGACCCCTCAACCTCCCTGAATGTTCCCTCCTCAAATGCTTCCTTCCTTAACTTTCTGAGTCTGTAAGTGCATTGACCAGCTTAGGTGCCAACAGTTGTCGTTAGTTTTCAAATAAACTTCAGCAATCAGTATAAACGTTATTTGGGGACAGAACTTCACCAAGAAGTTGACATATTTCTTCATGCTCTTTTAAGTCAAATCATACACTTGGCCAACTAAAATGTCTATGTGTTAGACAAATTTAGGTTTGTATTTATATAAGAGAACTAGAGAATATTATTAAAACACTATGCTCTTTAATAGACAGAACTTAACCAGATTAGAAGATTTTTCAGGGAGCTACAAATGCTAAGAATCAAAGTTTCTTCGTGTTGAGCCTCCTTCCTGCCCTTCCCTGAGCCAGTTTCCCCAAAAGCAGCACAAAAAAGTCCCGCTGCTCCACCTTGGTACCAGACACCACCATGACATAAATAGCATTTTACACAGGAGAGATAAGCTTGGTAACTGTCACAATTTCTTGCTTATTGTTTTCACAGTTTTGTAGAAACTCCTGACTTTAAAGTCTGCATTTTTGACCAGGGCGATAGTTTAAATTTTAGGCGTTGCAGGCTGAAAAAGACCTTAAAGCTCTTGCTCAAGTCAAACAAAAGTTCCTGCTGGAAATGACATCTTTATAGTAGGAAAAGAAACGCTCAGGGATTCAAACGGACAGAGTCATGTTTGCTAGGGCCCAAATTATTCTTTGGAAATATAAAATACTCGAAACTGATATTCAGGACAAGCACAGTCCAACTTCAGAAATAGAGACTAATGAAATGGCAGTTTGAATTAGCTAAAAATCTGAATTAAATGAGAATGGAAAGCAATCTAATCTTAGAATTCTAGGATTTTAAATAGAAGCAACGTCTAAGATCATGCCATCACAAAGGCATATCTGAAGAAGTTTTCCCTAGCAGAAGTATTTAGAAAACCTGACTTAATTAACAGATATGAATCACAAAGATAATAAATCGTCTTTTACAGGAAATATATAATAACTTAATTCTCACAAATTACTGATATTTGTATAGCTTGATCAGACTAGTCACTGTGTTTGAAAAAATGTTTTAGTACACACAGTATAATATGACATACAGTGCATAAAGTATGTCAGGGTACATTATATTGACAAATGGGATCCACCGCATTTAAATTAAACTAAAAGCAAATGGCAGAAAAAGAGATACGTGTATACTGTACACATATGCATGTGTATATGTTTATATTGTATTTATATACTATGTCTGTGCAAAAATATGAATATATGTATAAAATTTTGCTCACAGGGCTAGAGACTAAAATATGGCAAAACTACTAATTATCAGGATTAGGTAGTGGAAGATACCTCAAGAACTCTATTACAAAGTCCACATGTATCTTTCTATCATTTGACTATTCTTAACCTCTTGAATTTTTCCTCCAGCCTGTTCTACTGTAGTGCCATCTTCTTAGAAGTGAATGATATTTGACCATTGAAATTGATGAGATTTTCACAAATAGAAAAAGTTCTAATAGATCACTTTCCATCAGTCCATTATGATTGGCAACATCATCCTCTTCTCCCTATTGCATAGAATGGGCCTCTGCAACATTAATAATTTGCGGTGTGTACCCTGTTGGATCATACATTCACTATTCACGTTATTGTAGAGTAAATCTTGTTAAAATTAGCATTACAGTGTGATTTTTAAAAATATCATATATAAACATCCTTTTAGGAAGATTTAGTTCAAGATAAGATGGAGTATTTATAATCTACCCTGCCCTTCTCATTGAATACTGATGTA
This sequence comes from Equus quagga, assembly GCF_021613505.1. Taxonomy (NCBI): domain Eukaryota; kingdom Metazoa; phylum Chordata; class Mammalia; order Perissodactyla; family Equidae; genus Equus; species Equus quagga. Next base: position 48,188,340 of record NC_060274.1, on the reverse strand, counting down.
AAACCTGTAAAGAATGCATGGAGACACTATTTGAGGAGTCTGAAAAGCAAACGGTAGCAGACAGAATGTTTCAGCAAAGAAATAGAGCAGAAAGAAGAACCAAATGGAAATATTTAGAACTAAAACATACTTGATTTGAAAAGGAAAACCAAGAAAAACAAACATTCAGGTTTCCTGTGGCTGCCGTAACAAAATAACACAAATTAGGTGGCTTAAGACCATAGAAATGTATTGTCTCATAGTCCTGGAAGGCAGAAGTCGGAAATCCAGGTGCTGGCAGGGTCATGGTTATCAAGAAGCTCTAAGGGGATATTCCGTTCCTTGCCTCCTCCAGAATCTGGTGCTTGTAGCCACAACATAAAGCATGAAAAATAAAGGGCCTACGGATTAGAAAGAAAGGGATAAAAGTGTTGCTCTTCACAGATAACATGATTTTTCTTGTAGAAATTCTTGAGCAATATATAAAAACACCTTCTAGAACTAACAAATGAGCTGATCAGGGCTGCAGCTTACAAGATCAACACAAAAAATTAATTCTATATTTTTACATATTAGCAACAAAATTTTAAAATTAAAAATATGACTACAATTTACAATAGTTGCAAAAATAATGGAATAGTCAAGAACAAATCTATGAAAATATAGACAATATTTATATACTGAAAACTACAAAATGCTGATAAAATAAATAAAGAGGATCTGAATAAATTAGAAGACGTATTTTTTCTATGGATTGGAACACACAACATAATATTGGTGTCAAATAACCCCAAGTTGAGCTATAGATTTATCACAATTCTAAACAAAATCCCAGGATGAATTTTTATAGACATAGACAAGGTGATTTAAAATTTATGTGAAAGCGAAAGGGACTAGTACACCCAAAACAATTCTAAAAAAGATGATTGTTAGAAGGTTGTTAGAATGTGTGTCACACTCACATTCACTTCACCTGCCTTTAAGACTTATTACGTAGCTACAGTAATCAGGACAGTGTGGCATTGGTGAACAGTAGACACATTGATCAATGGAAGAGAATAAAGCATTGACAAATAGACCTGTGCTAATACGGCCAATCGATTTTTGACAAAGGTGCAAGGACAATTCAATAGAGAAAAGTATTCTCTTTAACAAATGGTGTCGAAACACTTGGACAGCTGTCCACACACCCAAAAAAGAACTTTAACCTAAACCTCACAAATTATACAGAAACTAACTCAAAATGGATCATGTATTTAAATGTAAAATAAAAACTGTCAAACTTCTAGGAGAAAACAAGAACATCTTACTACTTGGGGTAAAGAGCATGTGACAATATCAAACATACAAAACATTAAAAAAATAATACAATAGATTTTATGAAAGCTGAAATTGCTTGTTCTGCGAAATGCCTGTTGAGAGAATGAGAAAACAACCTATAGATGAGGAGAAAATATTTTACAATTATTACATATTTGAAAAATTTCTTATATCCAGAATAAATAAATTGTTAAAACTCTCAAAATTCAACAGTAAGTAAACAATAACACAGCTTTTTTTTTTTTTTTGGCTGAGGAAGATTTGGCCTGAGCTAACATCTGTTGCAATCCTCTTCTATTTGCTTGAGGAAGATTCACCCTGAGCTGACATCTGTGCCAGTCTTCCTCTAATTTGTGTGTGGGTCACCACCACAGCATGGCCTCCAACGAGTGGTATAGTCTGCTCCCAGGAATTGAATCAGGCCACCGAAGCAGAGTGTGCCAAACTTAATCACTGGGCCACAGGGTCAGTCCCATACCATACTTTTGAATGAGCAAAAGTATTGAACAGACTCTTTACCAAAGAAGACATGTGGATGATAAATAACCACATGAAAAAATGTTCAACATCATTAACAATGTAAATTCAATACCACAATAAGATATCATTACACATCCATTAGAGCAGCAAATATATAAAGCACATACCAAAAATGCCACTGATGGAGATGTGGAGTGATGGAAGTCTCACATTAGTGGTGAGAATGAGAAATAGCACAACAACTCTGAAAAGCAGTTTAGCAGTTCCTTGTATAAACACATACTTATCACATGACCCAGCCAGCTCAGGTATCTATCCCATAGAAATAAAAACATGCATTCACACAAAACTCTGTTCATGAATGATTATAGCAAATCTATTTATAACTGTGCTAAACTTGAAACAAACGGTGAATAAACAAATCTAGGAACTCCATACAATGGAACACCACATCTCAACAAAAAGGAATAAACTATTGAGAAGATAAGTAGCTTCAATGGATCTCAAAGGCATTGGTGTTAGTGACGGGAGCTTGTATGGGCAGGTTGATATATGCTATATAATTCCATGAGAGCAGATCCCTGGTTGCCAGGGATTAGCAATGGAGTTTGACCGCAAAGCGATGGCATGGGGATGGAGGCAGCTCCTGCAGTTGTGGAACCGTTCTGTATCCTGCTTGTGGCAGTTACATGAGTCTGTACATGTTTTATGATTCATAGAACTGTACACGAAAAGGTCAATTTTACTGTATGTTAATTTAAATCAATTTTAAAACTCCTCTCATAAAGCCATCATTTTTCTACTCTCACTTTAAGACTTCTGGATGACAATCATCTGTTGGGCTTAGAATGTTGTTTGTAAGTAAATGGCTACTTTGCATCTTTATATATGCTTGTGGAAAAGATACAGTAATAATTTCATACGAACTGGTACGAGAATTATAATATCTACAGGACCTAAACAGAGGTCACTCATTCTGAATGAGTAGGGTTTGAAATAATGAGATTTTCTCCACTTAATGAAACAACTTCTGCAGGCTGGAATTTTACATTTTTTTTTCTAATGCTCATGCCAAAATTGAATCTTAACTCAGGCACCAGGCCTGATCTTTTAGATGAAATAACTCTGCTAATTGGTAAGGTCCCCCCTCTACCATCTGCTGTGCCTGTAACTCCCAGCATTTTATGAGAAAGCTACACAGTTGTCTTTCTTGTTAACCGTTAGTCACACACAGAACACCAGAGAAGACAGTCAGAATCTTGTCCACAGAGAATCCTCAGGATGGTAGAGGTTTAGAAGAGGCTTCAGTATAGAATGAATCTTTCTCGTGCTCTGTCCATGGACTGCCCTGTGGGCTGCCCCCTGCATTCATCAGGCACATCCCTAACCTTCTCCTGCTGCCCCTTCACTTGCCCACGCCCAGTGCTCCTGAGTCCCTCTGTGATGGTTTGTCATTCCCTCCAAAACAAAACACAAGGCAACCTACTTCTTCCAGCGTCCTGTGGCCTGGCTTGAAGGACGTTACTTCCCAGTGGTATCCAGTTCTGAGGATGTAATATGGAGGGACTAATGGGTGAAGCACAGAGCAGAAGGGAACCACATGGAGTACTGAGCAGGAAGAGGTGGAGAAGAGGACCTCAAGTTGTATACAATTGAGGGCCATTTTAAAAGCTAAACATGGGGCTGGCCCCGTGGCCGAGTGGTTAAGTTCATGTGCTCCGCTGCAGGCGGCCCAGTGTTTCGTTGGTTCGAATCCTGGGCGCGGACATGGCACTGCTCATCAGACCACGCTGAGGCAGCGTCCCATATGCCACAACTAGAAGAACCCACAATGAAGAATACACAACTATGTACCGGGGGGTTTTGGCGAGAAAAAGGAAAGAATAAAATCTTAAAAAAAATAATAATAAAAAAAAGCTAAACAGAATGGTCACACTTCCAATACAATCTGCTAGCAAATTCTTTTTTTTTAAGTTCCTTTTAAAGATTTTATTTTTTTCCTTTTTTTCCCCAAAGCCCCCCACTACATAGTTGTATGTTCTTCTTTGTGGGTCCTTCTAGTTGTGGCATGTGGGACGCTGCCTCAGCATGGTTTGATGAGCAGTGCCATGTCCACACCCAGGATTCGAACCAACGAAACACAGGGCTGCCTGCAGCAGAGTGCTCGAACTTAACCACTAGGCCACGGGGCCAGCCCCTGCTAGCAAATTCTTAATTCTTATTTTATAAACAATAAAGAAAAACAAAAAAAAAATCCTCTTTCTGTGACATGAGTTGTATAAAAAAGTCTATTTGCTATTATTTTTTTGCCATTGGATGCGACTTGCTTCAGCCAAAGTTCAGGGAAGAGTGAGTTGGATGATAAAATTTATCCCACCACCTTCCCTGGAAGCTGACAATGCTCAGATTTAGCTGAAGCCGTGAAAGCTGATCAAAGAAGCAAACTAATGACAGGCTAGCTAAAGGCAATATTTGGTGGCAATCGGGTCTCTGCTAACTCAAAAATTGCAGCACTTATGATATTCTCAACTATATTTGTGACCAAATTAGGCCTATTTGTCATCCATACCAATGTTCCTATAATAGTCATGATATTTGGAAGAACCACATTAAAATTACAATAAAGCTGTACCACAACTAGAAGGACCCACAACTAGAATATACAGCTATGTACTGGGGGGATTTGGGGAGAAAAAGCAGAAAGAAAAATAAATGAAGATTGGCAACAGCTGTTAGCTCAGGTGCCAATCTTTAAAAAAAATTAAGCTGTACAGTAATATGTGGCATCAGGGTTTTTCTTCATTGTGGAATAGATGAGCTGGACATTGTGCACTGACATCAAGAATATGCTACTTGGCATAAGTGACATAGTTCCAAGTTTACATAAAGTTCTAGAAAAAAAATAAATTTAGAACTACTGTCAATTTTTACCTCCACATGTCATTTGAATGTTTCAGTTTTTTCCTTTCTCTAACGTATCTCTTTTTTGCCTTCTGCCACTACCATCATTTTTTCATTTTGCCCACTTGTTTGTCTCTTTGTCTGCATCTATCTCCCTTTCCATTCTACTAATTCTCAATCAGGGAGAATTCCTCTTGAGGGATTTGAAGACTGGAGGGGGTGTTTAGTTTATGGAGCAGTACTACAGGTGTTTTTAAGCAAAGTCAGGACATCAGACGTCTGCAATGTGGAGTCTTTTCCACAGATCAAGGTATTTTTTGCATCCCTTGTAAAAGTGATTGTATAGCCAGGCAATAATGTAGGTGAAACTGTGTTTATAATTATCCGTGTATACAGGCAAGCTCTATGTTTCCACACAAGCATGAAGCATCTTGCACAATTTTAATCAATTGAATATTCCATGAATACAAATAATACGAAAATTGAGGAAAGTCTGTACTTTGTTTTATTGCAAAATTTTAACAACTATCAGTCATTATTTCACAATAAAATCACGCCACTGGCAGAAATACCTTCTACACTTTGTGTCACCTGTTTGCACATCTGAACTGGTCTTCCTTGTTTGATACTTTCTGTGCTTCTTGTATGTGGATGTCTGTTTCCTTCTCCAGGTTAGGGATGTTTTCAGCTATTATTTCTTCAAATAAACACTCTGTTCTTTTTCTTTCCCTCTTCTCCTTGTGGGACACCGATAATGCAAATGTTACCACACTTGATGTTGCCCCAGAGGTTCCTTAAACTGTCCTCATTCTTCTTTTTTTCTGTTCAGCTTGGGCGATTTCCTCTACTCTTTTGTCCAGATTGCTGATCTGTTCTTCAGTGTCATCTACTCTGCTGTTGATTCCCTCTAGCGAATTTTCCATTTCCATTATCATATTCTTCAGCTCTGATTGGTTATGTTTTGTCTTTTCAAATTCTTCGTTGAAGTTCTCGCTGTGTTCCTCCATTCTACTCCCCAGTTCAGTGAGCATCCTTATGATCATTAGTTCATACTCTTTATCAAGTAGATTGTTTTCTGTGTTTTATTTAGTTCTTTTTCTGAGGATTTGTCTTGTTCTTTTATTTGGAATACATTCAGTTGTATCCTCACTTTGTCTACTTCTCTGTGCTTATTTCTACATATTAGGTAGACTAGCTCTGTGTCCTGATATTGAAAATGTGGCCTTATATAGATGTCTTATGGGGCCCAGGAGCATTCTCCCCTCTTGACACCCATGCCAAATGCTCCAGGGGGCTCCCCTGTGTGGGTTGCATGTGCCCTTCTATTGTGGTGGGACTGTTATGGCTGTGGTCACATGGGTAGGCTGGGTTGGTCCCCACATTGGCTGGTTGCAAGGCTGGGCCAGATGCAGCTGCTATGGGAACATTATTGGGTGGGGCAAGCCCCCAGCACAGCTGGCTGTGCGATTTGGTAGTGCACAATTACTGTAGGTTTGCTCGTGGTGGAGTCAGGCCCTAATGTGGGGGGTTGCTAAGTCCAGGGGCTTACAACTGCTGCAGGCCTCTTGTGTGGCTGGCTGCACAACCAGGCATTGCTGGCTGCCTCAAATATGATCGTGGGTAGAGCAGGCTTCCAGTGAGGCTAGCTGCATGGTATGCAGCTGTTGCCAGCTTGCTCTTGGGTGAGGCAGGCCTCTGGCAAGAACTGGCTACACTTCCCTGCATGCACAGGTGACTTTGGTGCATTTATGGGCAGGGCAGGACCCTGGCATGGAAGCATGCAAATATTTCAGGTGTTTGTAAGGGGGAAAAATTCCCCATGTGGCTATTTGCAAAACCTAGCTGTTTAAGTTGACTGCTGGTTTGATGGTGGGTAGGGCCATTTCCTGGGCTGAGCTGCCTGTGCTGCCTGGCTACACTCAATTGTTTCAGGTGCTCTAGGGAGTGGGGCAGGCCCCTGTGCTAACAGGCTAGAGGAAGGATTCCAGTGATGCCTGCCAATGTCTGTCTAAGCATGGCTGAACTAGTGACAATAACGGCTGCTGCCAGTGTCTCGTCCCTGGCAGGTGGGCCCAACCCCCTCCTGCCTCTCCAAGATGCTCCATGCTTAGTAAATAAGTCTAAAAGAGATGGACTATGCACTTTTCTATTTTTTTCTATGTTTTCGCACTGGTTTCCAGGTTGAATGAGTCTGTATGTGGACCCTTTAAAAGCAGGCTTTACATTCCCTGAAACTCCGTAGTTTTCCAGGGTGTATTACCCGTTGGTTTTCAAAACCACATGCTTTGGGATCTCCTCTCTCTTATGCTGAATCTGAGGGCCTGGGTGCCTAATGTGGGGCTCAACTCTCCTGCTCCTCCAGGAAAGGCTTCATGCCTTCGAGATTGCTCTTGATGATGAAGAGCAGTGGCTTGGCTGTGTTTAGTTTTCCCTAAGCAAAGCTGTACCTCAGCCTACCCCCCACCCCTGGGTAGTCCCTTGTTGTGGAAGTTCTTTTCATCCAGTTTCCAAATCTCTCTTAGCATAAATTGTTCTACAGGTAGTTTTAGGTTTGTTGTGTCCATAGGAGGGAGTGAGTTCAGGATCCTCCTATTCCTCCGTCTTCCACACTCCTCAGTGTTCATCACACACGTCCTTATGTTGAGATACAAATATGAAAACCCCATTTACCCTCTTAAGGAAATAGGCATAACTTCCTATGGCTTAAGTGCAGGATGTACCTAGTGACTTTCTTCAAAGAGTAATAAGGAAAAAGTTAAAAAAAAAAAAAAAAAGGATAACTGTGGCAGATAAACCTGACAGAAACTCTCTCAGCCAGATGATCAAAGTTAATGTCAATTGTGATAAGTCGTGCCGACAATATTTACCCCTGATGTAATGTGATAAGAATAGCATTCTACCTGTGTGGTTTTCCGCCTAAAAATCCTTCCCCCCAGTGGATTCATGAAAAAAAGAATAAGATAAACCCCAGTGGAGGGGCATTCTACAAAACACGTGATCTGTACGCCTCAAAAGTGTCAAGGTCATGGAACATAAGGAAAATCTGGGAAACTGTTACACTCTAGAGGAGCATGAGGAGACATGGCAACTAAAGGTAATGTGGCATCTTGGATGGAAATCTGAACAGAGAAAGAGCATTTGATAGACCCTAAGGAAATCTGAATTAATTTATTAATTATTGGCCTTATTTAATAATAATGGAGTATATTTGCTCTCTACTCAGGACTAATGAACCGTACTAACGTAAGATGGTAACAATAGGAGAAACTTAGTGCAAGCTTACACAGGAACTCTCTAATACCTTTGCAACTTTTAGGTAACTCTAAAATCATTCTAAAATAAAAAGTTTGTGAAAAAATTCTTACCCTTTCTCCATTTTTGATGTTTCTATTCTGTTTTTCTATATCCATTAATAGTTAAATCTCTACCAAGTAAACAGAAAACTTTGGGGTAAGCTGCAAAACTTATTTCTCCTTTGCCTCTCTATTCTGTCACCGAAATTCCTGTCAAATCTGTAAACAGAATGTCTTGTTTTATAAGCATTTCATCATCTGTATTAATCCTCACTCATTTGTCTAAGTAACAAAATAATTTCTTTTTGTCTGTACCATAGCAATGTCCACCAACCTCCTGCTTTAATCATTTTCCCACATCAGATTGTTCTTATTAAATGTTGATATACGTTGCTTCTCCTTTTGGAAAAAAGTAACGCCTGACTGACTCAAGGCTTCCTGTCCCAAGTTGACTTTTCTTCTACTAGACCACTACTACTCTATGTGCCTTCTGCTCAAACTGATCCAATTTTGATGTCTTGCTAGATCTGTACTTTCTCACCTTGAGATGATGATTATGATAACCTGTCTGTCTGGAGCTCTGCTCTTTCTACACAAATTCCACTTCTGAAATGTCCCTCTCCATAAAAAACATTTCCAATGTTCCTTGCCAAAAATAGTATATCTCTTTTCTTTTCTCATATTGCTTTATATTTTTATTATCACTTAACATAGCCAAGTCCACATCTTCTTGTTAAACTGTTTCTTGAAGTCAGGTTGTCTCTTACAATTTCCTAGTGCACCATGCACATAATTGCTTCCTAACAAGTGTTTATTGAAAACAATGTTTAACACATCAATAGTTAATAGTTAAGGGGTAATAATCATATGGAGGACTTTGGCTTACTGATTTATACTTTTCTGTATTTTGATATATTTTCTAAGATTCTAAAGTGAGCATTTATTAACTTAAAATTAGAATTAAGCAATAAATCTCTCGCAGACTCAGCTGTATGCTGTGTAATGCACATGTCTTACCTGAGGCACAGGTTCCATGTTTTTGGATGGAAGAAAATGATCGAGTAGAAGGAGGTGGGGATGGGAGGTAAACACAGAGGGAAGCATGGTCAGAACCTGAGTGAAGGAACCATAAAGTAGACTCAAAAATGTTACCAAGTATATTGATACCTGAGAGTTCCTTCTGCATTAGTCTTACTGAGTTATATTTGTACGGGCCCTACTGAAGAGGACGGATTTCATATAATGTACTAAAAACAACTCTTGTCTCTCTAGCAATCCTTTTCATATCATTTTGAAGTTGTCATTTTATATCATCCAATTCAAAATTTCTTCAATGAATAACCGTTCAATATAGTCTTTGGAAAATTAGGCTCTAAGGACACAATTAATCTTAATATATAGAATCATATATTGTGATATTGAAAATGACTTTGCTGTTGTTCAAGACAACATTGTATTGCATGTTTTCCCAACTAAAGCAACAATTTCAAATGGATACAAAAGTTTTATAGTCAGTTCTCATGCTGGAAAGAATTCTCTTAGGAAACATCAAAATGCTGATGAATTATTCAGAACAATCCTGATTGTAATACTTTTTCATACATAGTGTTTAGGAATATTATTAATTCAAGTGGAAATTATTGTTCAATGAAACAGAAAATGCTCTTGATGGACCAGCATTTGGCTTACAAACCCATGCTGGCCCCAGCAAGAGATGTGATATGGGAAAAGTTGCCTGACGTTTGTAGCATCAAGAAACAAGTTATTTTGCTTCTTTGATTTACAGTCTGATGACAGTTACCTGTTTAATCTTCTCCGCATTACTGCACATAATTTGCCTGCACTGTACTGTCTTTGGGAGTTTCCATTAATACAGATATCTCAAACTTGACACAATCACAGTAGCCCCACTGGAGAAAATTCTGCTGCCCAAATATAAAAACGGAAAATGACAGAAGAGGCTTTATTTTCCATTGAAATAAAAAGCCAGGCACATGACCACAAAAGCATTGCATCTTATTGTTTTTCTTCCAAGGGTGCACGTGTGACAATCCTGCTGATTTTCAATAATTCCAGCACATGGAGCTTCCTGAATATTTTCAAAGAGCACAGGCAAGTTCAAAGAGCAGGTAGGGCAATAGTCATGATTCTGCTTCAGTGACCTGGTTTTTCCTTCTGTGCTACCTACACTGAGCACTAAAAGCTGATTTGGAAATTACAGTGAGTCCACGCTGAGTTTCAGGAATTAGGTGAACCGTACATCTCAAATAACCTCCCCTTTTCAAAGAATCACATCTGCTACCAAAAGAGAAATTGGAAAATTTTAAGGGTAAGGGACTAGATATTGACTAAAAGAATATGGATCCTGCTGCTATAAGAAAATTGGTACAATTTCTTTCCTTAACCAGATGGTCTGAGAGAGAGAGAGAGTCCTATTTCTTTAGTCTTTATGTAACGTGAGGGCAGAGCTAGGTTACTTTACTTTGATATGCCACATATGATCAAAAGTAGGAGTTAATGATGAAAAAGCTCAGAATCTCAATCTCAGAAGACTCTCAGAAAAAAGCATACCTGTGGGGCAGGCATAAGTAGGGCCTGTCCAATACAGGAATGTGAACTCACGGTAGGAACAGAGGAGAGTGGGTCTTACGGTGCTGTATGCAGCGCTGATGTGCAAACACTTAACATCCTTTCTCTCTCCCAGCCTGCTATCCCAGGTGGTAGCTTGATTTAAAATCATGTAAAGACTTTTTAATCTCAGTGTCTTGCACCATCTTTTAAAATTTTTTCCAAAAGTATCAGCCCTCCTTGTTTCCTTCCTTTCCTCCTTTTTCTCTCCCTTTCTCTCTCTCTCTCAACTAGCTAGCTCATGGATGTGTTATCAGAAAATCTCCCTAAATCTAATTTACAGTGTTGGTAATAATATGTGGTGAGCCAAAGTACTGTTAATACTTCTCTTTTCATCCTTTACCAGGAATCAGGAACACTGCATTGAATGTCCAGAGGTCTGCAGCCTCCCAAGAAACCAACGCGTGATTGCAGAGGACAATTCAAATGCCAGAAGTCGCAGCAGGGAGAGGGAGCCACAGATGTGGAGGGCCCAGGGCTGTTAGTCTTGCAGAGCCTTGGAATGTGAGGAGGAGAGCCAAAGAATGGGACCTTACAAAGTCCTTTGGTACAGTGTAGAAGACACAAAGAAACAAATGAAAGAGAAGAGAAATAAGAATTTGACAGACTGGCAAGTGCAAGTCTTTCATAGCTGTACCATGCCAAAATATCACCAACACCCCTAAGCTGCTGAAAACTCGCCAGGACAAAAGAATGTTGGTTTTAGTTTTAGGAAAAAAAATCCAAAGCGTGAGAAGCACAAGATAACGTTATACCATTGAGAAGATATTGTTACTACCTCTCACGTCAGCTATGTGTGTTGAAAGAAAAACTTACTTCACAGCACACAGAATAACCTGTTTGGACCCAGGGAGGCATGATGGAAAGGACTCTGCAATGGACTCCAGCAGTGATGACAACTCCAAGAATTTATTTGAGAAGTATTTACAGGTTCTTCTTCAGGAAGCTGGCCTTCCAGGACAAGGAGAATCATTGCAAATAAAAGCAAATAGAAAAGCAAATATTTGCTCATTCGCAAGACGTCTAGTTCAGGTGAAGGCAAACCTACCAATAATGTCTCACCTAGAACTGAATCTGTCTCCCTCAGTTTAAAGAAATGGATATGGAAATGTGCTACATTGCGTACCTTTGAAATCAATTATTTGGCAGGGGAATCTTCTGAATTAGTAAAATCTAGATATGCAGGTTTTCTGGTAAACATATATGTGCCTGAAAATGTAGAAGAAAATGTTTGTCAATGAAGCAAGGACCAAATTAACTTATCCCCAAAGCTAATGTTCCCAGGAAGGATTATGAAAAGAGATGATTTTAGAGTCTAAATCTGAACAAACTAGAACTAAGTGTAGAGATTTACAAGGAAGAAAAAGAGGAAACAAAAGCTACCAGGAGGAGGAAATATTGGTCTATATCAAGGCATAGCAGGAGAAAAAGTGAAAATTAAAAAAAAAAAACACTATTTCCAAAAAAAAATTGGGTGTATCTATCAGTTCAAGCAAAGGTTATGGTTTCAATTTGACAGTGGATGTTCATCTCACTCTTTTCAGGCAAAATAAAATGAGCAAGGATTTTAAAAGAGAAGAAAGCAACAATACGTCCGAAATGAGCATGTGTGAATCAGGTCGTTCTGGAAGTGATTCTGGTGACCTCTATTTGCCTTCTAAAAACACTTGCAAGTACATTCAAAATCTCACCAGCAAATCACATAGAAACCCAATCTCCCAAACAGGAGACTGGGAGTGACTGAGGGAGCCCTGGCCAGTGGCGTCCATCAGAAGCTTTCTACAGGACCCTATAGGATCACATAGGTGACTTGTAACCTTTTTAAAAGACTCAGACTTCTCTGTGTTGTCAGTATTGAAAATGTAAAAATGCATAAATTAGAAACAGAGACAGACTAAAAAGAAATTTCATTGGGAGAAATTCAAAGGCTAATTAGCAAATCAGTATATTTGATCTTATTTGTCCATAATGCCTATTCTACAACATCTCAATAAAACCCTAGAAACTTTCCTAGTGAAATAACTGCAATGTTCTATGTCAAAAGCATCAGAAATTACTTAGGCATATCCTTTTCAAGATAGGCACTAGTTGCTTTGCTTGGCAAATCCCAGAAGCTGTGAGGCAATGACTTTAGCAAACCACTTGAGATATTTCGATTCCTTCAGTTTAAAACATTTGGTGTTCAGACTGTCTCTGAGCATGACTCACATCTATGGAGAGGCCATTGTGCTGCCCAGGACGTGGTCTCAGCTCAGTGCTCTAGACATATTTTACAGAAACGAGAGAGATCTGTCTGTCTGAATATAAACTAACAAAAAGAGATGGAGGATTCCAAGCCAAAAAATTCCTGCTGGAGCACCACCGAATATTCACCAATCACCTCACCTGAGCCCGAAGGCTATTACCAATGTGTCCTTCTCTCCTGTGTGAAAATCAGAAAACTGCTTTTGTTCTTCCAAAAAAGAATAAAGAAAGCCCAGTAGTGTCTTTGCCTAAGAATAGGTGCACAGCCAGCACAAACTATACGGAAGACACACTAGCATTGAAACAGAGAAGAGGGGATCCTTCTGTAGATTTGTGTTTCTTGAATTCTATTTTCCAGCAGAAAAAGAAAGTAACATTAAACACAGTTCTTTAAAAAAAAAAGTGAATACCATGAAGCCTTTGTTGGATGTCATTGGAATTCATCCTATGTACCCCCCACCATTTCTCAGAGAGGTTCTGTGTGGGGGCTGGCCTGGTGGAGTAGTGATTGTTTGTACACTCTTTCTGAGTGGCCCAGGATTCACAGGTTTGGATCCTAGACATGGAATTACACACCGCTTGTCTAGCCATGATAGAGAGGCATCCCACATACAAAATAGAGGAAGATTGGCACAGATGTTAGTTCAGCAACAATTTTCCTCCAGCAAAAAGAGGAAGATTGGCCACAGATGTTAGCTCGGTGACAATCTTCCTCAGAAAAAAAAAAAAAAGAGAGGTTCTGTGAGAGTGTGCAAGTGGGTCACATTATTGCCATAGAATATTCTCTTGACAGAACTCTATAGATGATGAACATTTCTTCAAAGATATAGTTAAATCATGGTTTTTAAAAAACCTTTAATAAGTTTAGGCCTATTTTGCTTTTGAATATATAAAACTGTCATAAGCACCGTAATAATTTGGATTTCTTATAATGCCCCAAACACCTAATTTTAGTTGAAATTCATCTTATACCACTGTTTTGGAAAGCAATAATGATTATTAAAATGAAGATTGTTTTAATTACAAGTTTTTGACATCCTTATTTTTCTCTTAAGCAGGGGATACCTGAGTGAATGATTTTTCAAGACAGGTTGAGGATCTTTGAGACTCTTTACCATAGTTGAGTAAAGTGAGCCCTTGGTATTCCCAGTATGGCACACTCTAAGTTGTTAGCAGACCCCTCATACCATTGTTTCATTTGACTTCTCAGACAAAATGTGTATGAGATTGTTAGTCATCTTGGTCTGCCATAACAAAATACCACAGACTGAGTGGCTTAAACAACACAAATTTATTTCTCACAGTTCTGGAGGCTGGAAGTCCCAGATCAAGGTGCTGGCCTACTCAGTTTTTGGTGAGAACACTCTTCCTAGCCTGCAGGCAGCCACCTCCTTGCTCTGTCCTCAGAAGCCTTTGCTTGGTGCGTGTGCTCCCTGAGTGGGGGTTGGGTGGGTAGGCATCTCTGATGTCTCTTCTTATAAGGACATTAATCCTTTTGGATCAGAGCCTGACCCTTATAAACTCACTTAACCTTCGTTACTTCCCTATACCAAATACAGCTATGATTGGAGTTAGGGCTTCAACATAGAAATTTTGGAGGGAAAAAACATTCAGTCCACAACAGAGATCATGATTAGAGAACTGAGCTCAGACTTGGGAACTAGTAAATGACTAGCTCTGAATCCCAAGATCTAAGTGTTCATTGTTCAAAGTGAAGCCTTAGCAAAATTTGCAAATTATATCAAGACCTTCAGGAGAGATCCCTGATTTAGGTACAGATTTCAAATATGAAACATGTGTTTGCCAAGGGCTTTTGGATTTGTTTTATGTAAAGTTTTTGATCAACCAATGAGAAGGGATTCAGTTTAGAAAGTTTGAAGCTACATTTGTATATCTCTTTTTAAACTTTAAAGCAACCATAGTTTGTTCATTTTTAAAAGGCAATATAGGGGGTGGCACCATGGCGGAGTGGTTAAGTTGGCACGCTCCTCTGCAGTGGCCCAGGGTTTTGCCGGTTTGGATACTGGGCCCAGACATGGCACCTCTCCTCGGGCCGTGCTGAGGTGGTGTCCCACATCTCACAACTAGAAGGACTCACAACTAAAAATATATACAGCTATGTACTGGGGGGCTTTGGGGAGAAGAAGGAAAAATAAACTCAAAAGGAAAAAAAGGGCAATATAGTTTTGTATGAGATTAAAAAAAAAAAAAAACACCTATAGATCATGGTCCACCACATGGGAAAAGTTGCCACCTCCTGCCTGTAGCTTCCATTCTGAGATCCATTGCTGGACTGTGGGGTCCAAGCCCCGCTCCTGACTCCTCCCATCTCATTCTGCCTTTTCTTCTCTCTAGATTGCATTTCAGCTTCCTCCCTTAGACCTCTGATAAGCTTTTGCTGTTGTTATGTTATGTGATATATAAATAGAGACTCATCTAAAGAATCAGATAAATTGTTGTATCAGTATAAAAAGCAGAACTTGAAAAGTTCTCTCTCATTCCTTTCCGTAGAAGCATGGACACTTTGGCAAGCCTTGTTTGTTTGTTAACTGAGGCATAACTGACCTATACTTTTTTTTTATTATATTAGTTTCAAGTGTACAATGTAAAGATATAATATTTGTATGCACTGTGAAATCATCAGCACAATAATTCCAGCTAAGATCGATCACCATTCATAGTTATAAATTTTTTTCTTGTGATGAGAATTTTCAAGATCCACTGTCCTAGCTACTTTCAAAGGTGCAATACAGTATTGTTGACTATAGTCACCATGCTGTACATTATATCTCCAAGACTTAGTCATTTTATAACTGGACATTTGTACCTTTTGTCCCCTTTCACCCATTTTGTCCACCTCCCACCCCCAACACCTCA
Organism: Equus quagga; assembly: GCF_021613505.1. Lineage (NCBI taxonomy): Eukaryota > Metazoa > Chordata > Mammalia > Perissodactyla > Equidae > Equus > Equus quagga. The sequence goes on along the minus strand of NC_060274.1, from coordinate 48,172,618 downwards.
GGAAGCACCAAACTGTTCCCCGTATCTGAGTTGTGTTTCTTTTTGTTTTTCTGGGTATCTTTCAGACCCATGGTTGACTCTAAGATGGGGAGAAAAGAAACTGTCCTAACATTGTTCTTTGCACTCTCATTGTCACCCCTACAATGATTATAAAGAAGGCACAATGCACCCCTGGGAGCAAGCCACGGGATTACTTGTTCATTCGCAACATTGGGAAGGGTGAAGAAATGACCTTTACTGAGGCACATGAGCCATAATAAATACACTATAAATGTGAAATAGATAAATGGATGAATGACAATAACCAAACAAAATTCCCAATAGATCCATTTGAACAAACTGCTTGAAGGAGCAAATCAATTATAATTTTAGGCCAAGTATGCCTCTGTTCATTTTATTAATAAGACTAACCTGAGGAAGTTTTTTTATGATGGCATGTGTTATTTTACTGTACTCACTAGAATAGTACAGAATTTAGATCTTTGAAAGTAAGGATTACACCTGATTTTTGCTCCCTCCTCACCTAAATGCCACCCAATGAATAGTCATAGATGCTAACTACAGTTATTGTGCTAATCATTTTACAATACGTAAATATATCAAATCATGATGTTGTATACCTAAAACTAGTACAATGTTATGTGCCAATCATATCTCAATTTAAAAAGTAAAGCTTTAAAAAATTAAGAATATAAGTTGAATTAAGATAAATAAAGAAGCACATTTAGGAAAAAATAAAATAGACTAGAGAATTTTCTCCAGGAAGATTACCATATACTAGATAATGAAAACTCTACCTCTTGCAGTCTATTTCTGTTTTTTAATAAGAAATTCTCATTCTCAGATGTACTTTTACAAAAACTACAACCAGATTTCCAGCCATAAGTGCACCAAAAGTTCTATGTATAATGCTAACAAAAGTTTTTATTTTAATTCAGTAAAAAGAGCAGATCAAATATGTACCCAGTAAATTTAGGATCATTTCTATTGGCAAAATTCTCTATATTAATAGCAATATAATTAAGGGAGAAAAATATTTCATTAAAGAAAATTAGCATTTAAATATTTGGTATCTCCAGATTACTCTATCAAATGACCTCACAACATCATTGGTTTCTAGAAGGACTTTCAATGACTGACTTGCTTTCCATTTGGCTTTGACTCTATATTCTATTATTCCACTAACACATCAGGCAGGGCATCTAAGGAGACAAGAACCTGGCCTTGACACTGGCTCTTCCCATTTCCGTTCATCTCAGCCTCTTCCCAGTTGTATAACTAGGCAAGGTGAAAACACAAATAAAAACACACACATGTACACATACATACATGTGCACACATATTTATGACCTTAGTGTAAAATAAGTCCCAAGAAACAAACAAACCAACAAAATCATGTTTGTATAAATTCTAGACAGAGTCTGCCACAAGGTCCACATCTCTGGAAAGGAGTGAGAGGGAACTTTTCAAGTTTTCCTTGATGAATTTCTGCCTGAGAATTTGACTCCACACATAACTGCCATGGTCCCTATTAAGAATTTACAAAATGATTAAGAAAAAAAGACTCGTATATGTTAATAATGGAAAACAATACAAAATAACATAAAAATTAATTGTTAATGTGTGGGTTTGAGAATCAAACATAGTAGCACAGTAGCATTAAATAGTATTTAAATCACAAAATGTAACAATGAATGAAATCATTCATGGAATGACATTTTGATGCCAATAAAAGTTTACGAATCTTATAAATAATAAGCAAAATTATTTTATCAGTTGCTATTACAGGTTTAATATAAAAGAATTCTCAAAAAGCAAAAGGAACAAATACCTGAGTAGGAGCCGAGGTGGGGAATTCCATCCTTAGTCACAGGGAAGATACACTGATCTTAGGTGACGCTCAAAAATTAAAGATGGATTTTATAAGAGCATTTTATAATTTTTGTGAATTAATATATTATGCATAAATCATTGGAAAGAAAAAAATAATTTTCCTTGTATTCCTACTCGAACTTCATTATTTAATGAATTTCAGGACCTGAAATTCCTAGCATTTTCATTTCAAATAATGTCCAAACAAGGCCAGAAAGCAGAGTTTAATGTGATCCTCTCTTCTATTCTGAGAAATATGAACAGTAGATGGGAAGATGAATTTTGAAGAACTCTCTCATACCCATATATAAAAATCTCACATTGGGGTTTTGCAGGCAGGCAGCATTTTGTCTCTGATACGTAGCACAGAGAAGAAGAAAAGGAAGAAAGAAAGTTTTCAAAAGAGCAGATCCTAAATACAAAGGGAATCTTCACATGTGATGAAAAGAAAGAATGGTAAAATATTTTAAAACATTCAGGGAACAGAGAGAATGAAAAGAAAATAAAACGGAAATCTAAGTTGAGTTAACCAAAAAAAATGATGAATCCCTGTAAAGTGTAGTAATAACTCAAGTATTAAAAATTCTTTTATAACAAAAGCTGTGTTTAAAAATCTGAAACTTCGACGTGAAGCTTTGCTGCACGAATGCTTCTGTGAATGGCTTCTCCTCATCTCTGTGCTTGAAAAACATTTTCTCCTGTTTGCTGACCACTATTTTTCGACACACTTTTCCCTCTTTAGCTATAACTTTCATCTTCTTTGTGAAAATAAATATTTCTTCTATCTTTGGTTTATACAGACACACACACACACATACACTTCAACCTATTCCTATAATAGACTTTTAACATTTATTGTCAAAGCATTGCATATGATCACTTTTACAAGATATGTGAGAGAGATTGTAATAAGAAGCTTCTGACCAGGAAGTTTAGAAATATAACGCCTTCTCTCTGTTACCTGAGATAGTGTCTCAACCTAATGTTATCTGTGAAATTAGGAGAATGTGCAAATAAAATGTTTTCTGTTCTTGCCTGATTTACTTTTGTTGCTTCTCACAAAAAACAAGTCTGCATTTTACAGCTGCTTTCAGCTGCAAGTGCTGGAAAACCCAATCACAAGAAGCATCATCATGAGAGTTCCTTTAGTCATGTACCCCAAGATCCAGAAGTGGGGAGCCCCGGGGCTGATGCACACAGGAGCCAAGTGTGCCCAGTCCCTCTGCTCTGCATCCTAATCTGGAGGTGTCTTCTTCTTAGACACAGGGAGGTCTGGAAATTCGTGGCATGCACAGAGGTGCCTGGGAAGAAGACAGATGTGTCGTTTGGACAATTCTTTTATTAAGGAAGAAAGCCTCTCCTAGAACTTCTTCAGTAGACTTCTCCTCAAGGCTGGTGGACCCTGGCAGGTTACCTGCAGGCCTAAAGAAGCCCCTGCTGGGGGATGGTTTGGTCAGTCCTGCTCGTCTCCATGTAAGTTTCTGATAAGGTAAAGGGTGATGGTGTGGGGAGTGGGGGGTGACAATAAACTTTAAATCTCTTTTACAGAAGATTACTTATACTAATATTTTTGAATCCCAAGCTTTTGTTTCTTTCCATGCTGGAAGGTCCAAATGTGACTTGCTCATTTCATTAATGTATATTTCACAGGACCTAAATATAACAAACTGAAATGGTGAGTGGAGAGCCAGGGAAAGCATATTCTGAATAAATTATTTAAAATTCTTATGTATCGAGGAACAGCCTATGCCTAGAGTAGCCAGCTGTTAATATATGATGGACCCTGAACACGGATTACCTGACACAACCAGAGGCATGTCACCTCCTCCTGCAGAGTGAACTTTGTAGATTAAATGTTTCTCTTAAAAGCAAATAAGATTTTTTCATTAAATATCTAAGCCTAAAGCCAAGCCTACGACAGTCTTTCTGCCCAAAGCATATACAAACATGAATAGTCTCATGGAGAGTAAAACCCAATGTTTTCTGTCCTTGAAAGATCCCCACACCAAGGAGGGGAGCACGAGACATCCTTGGAACCAATTCCTTCACGGATGCATCTGCACACAGGGCAGACACCTGTGGTAAAAACTCTTCCCTAGAAATGCTTATCATGAAAAAGTACCATGGAGATAAATCTGTTGAATTGCACTGTTGTCAAGGCAATAGCTAAGAGGTCCCGTGAAGGGACACTTCCTGTCTCTAGGTCTTGGAGAACCATGTCTCTGATCTCACAGAGGAAGCCCAGGATTCAAGCAGAAGCTCCAGGACCTCCTGACATCTGATCTTAAAGGTGTCCATGTGGACACTGCAGGCTCTCCGGGGCCTCTAAGCTGCAGCCAGCCAGCCCCGGGTGGTTCATTCACTTTGTCTGTTTTTGTCTGGCCAGCACGTCATTGAGGTTCAGGAAGGAACCATGTGGATTGTAGCTGTGTCCACAAGTTAGCAACCCCTGTGGCCTGCCACCTATGGCTGTACCCACCTATTCTCCTTGCTTAGAACTATGCTTATAATCCTGTACTATCCCACAAGTCTCCCTCTTGCAGAAGAAATGTTCCTCCTGAAAGCACTGGGTTAGGGGGAGGCTGCTGTGCTTCCCTGACCTGCATTCCCCGCCAGAAGGGCATCAGTTGGAGCAACAACCTCCTCACTCCCATGGGCATCCCCTCTGAAGACTTGCTGGGGAAGCCTGTTTCACAGTTTTCTCTGCACTCTGTGGTCAGTTTACTGGAACAAGCTCTGCCCTTGTCATTTCCTCTTTGTTTCTTTATTGGGGGTGAAGTGGGATGTGGAGGTAAAGTGAATGCATGGATAAAAATCTAATTCTGGTGAATAGTAAGTCCTTTTGGTTGCAATTCTGCAGCCATGTTTATTTGCATATACAGTTGATTCTTGCTATTCATGAAAATTATAATTATGTTCTATAAAGTCTTGCAAACACTTGCAAACAAGATTAGTGAATACTGACCATTACTCCTAAAGGAAATATAGGGTTATGTTCCTGTAAGCCTCTTTCTGGTCACAACATTTTCATTAACTCATCAATACATAACCTTGTTTTATGTGTATTTCTATGTAAGGACACCTTATTTGTTATATATTGTTGATTCATTAACACTCAGTTCACTGCCAACAGCACTGTAATTCACGCCTAAAAGAAGCTTATCCAATACATGTATTTTCTCCATAAAGAACGCCACGGCCTTCTTATGTTTAGGAATGCTAGAGTATTCAGCACTATGTTTGGGGGCAGTTTAAACAGCAAAATAGTCAACAAAAAACACAAAAATTTTTAAAATGTGGCACTAAATAGACCGAAAAAGGATATATTTATACTGCATGAGAGCTGATACACAAACGTAGGCTGCTGTCTTCTTCAACCTCAGCTGGAAACGTGCATGTTTGGTGACTCAAATTTTTCACTGCTCTGTGCATGTGAGCAAATGACCATGAAAATGTCACAAATATTGATTTTGAGATTAAAAAGGAATTTTGGCGAGTAGGTAAATTTTCAAATACGGATATACACCTTCCTCTCTTAGTGTCAGAACTCAGAAAGGGAAAAGATTAATTTATTTTGAAAGCTTAAACATTTACAGAAAAGTTAAACAAATAGTACAATGAACATCATTATATTTTTCATCAAGATTTACCAGCTGTTAGTGTTTTGCCACATTTGCTGAGTCTCTCGCCCCCTGCCTCTCTATATGATGAGATATCGCTCCTCCAGAACTCAGCATTCTTCTCTAAGGGTAAGTATGTTCTACTGACCACAGAACCGTGATTGGGTCTAAAAACAATGAAGTTTTTATTGGGTCACCTAATAAATATACAATCCAAATTCAAATGTATGCAGTTGTTTTAAAATATATATCATAGTCTTTTAAATAACATATTTATTCCAGGACCAGATCGAGGTTAGACATTGCATGGGGTTATTATGTTTCTTAGGTTCTTTCAGTGAAGAGCAATCCCTTCACATTTATTTCATTAGTTATTTAGTTAGTAAGTTGGTCACGTTGTTTTTTATAACATCAATTGTTATGGAGAGTGCAGGCCAAGCAACTTGTAGAATGCCCCACATTCTACATTTTTCTGATGGTTTACTCAGGGTTAGATTAAGCCACTATATAGCAATGGTGAATATTTCTTATTGGATTACATCAAAAGTTACAGAATGTCAGTTTTTACATTTAAGAAGGTTTTAAGAAGCTAAGTTTAATCATTTGCTTAGAGTGGTGACATTAAGGTAGGAAATTTTATTCTTTAGCTTCCTAATACCTCAACATTTTATAATTCACTTCCAGCCTCTTCTGGGACCTTCCTCTATGGAATGTTTCTGCTCTTCCTTATGTTAACATCTTCAATTTATCTCTTTACCTTTACTTAGCACATAAATAGATGTTCTAACCTGTTTTCAATCTTAAAAATACAGCAATAAATTTCCCTGACTGTGCACTGCAGAATGTCATATTATCTCTTTCCTTCCTTGTAAAAATGTATTTCTTGAAGAGCTGGTCTACATAACGTCTTCAATGACTCACTGATAATTCACGCAATAAACCAATATAATCTGGATTCTGCTGTCACATCCCAATGAAATGCTTCTTGCTAAGCATAAAATTGTGCCAAATGGAAACGCCTCCATGTTTATTTCATTTGTTCTTTCGCCATAGTTAAAGCTGTTAACCTCTCCCTCATTCTTAACACTCTTCCCTCTCTTGACTTTCATTGAACATTTTTTTTTTACTTATTTCTCCAACAACCTCTCTGACTCATCCTAAGTCTACTTTTGGGATTGTCTTCTTCCGTCTGTCTCTAGAAATTGACTATCCCCAAGTTTCAGTCCCTAAAGCTCAATTATCCTCACTGTAAAAAATTTTTGTGTCCATAGATTCCATGACCATGTGTATTTTAATAATTTATACACCTACATCTTGGTACTGACTGTGCCCTAAAGTCAAGCTCCACATATCACAAGGCTACATAAACAATGAATTGTCCTATAGACACTTCAATCTTTTAATTTATTTTTATATTCTATTTATATAACTTTACATTATTTTGTGAGAAATTTGCCTTGGGAATTTTCCCTTCATTTATTTAGTCTTTGGTTTCAAAATATATGTTGAAATATAAAATATTCTGTTATGTTTTATTTTATGTAACATCTACTTTATGTTAGGTGATGTGTCTGTCGCTGGTGCTAAAAAGCTTCAACACAGTCCCTTCAAATCCTTGCTTTCAGCAGCTTATAGTCCAATGAATGAATGCAAGTGGCTAATTTTGACTTGTATCAGAGAAGCAGAACTACTATAGGTACAGATATATGGATATATTTATAATGGTTATATATGCATATATAAATATATAGTTATAAATGTATAGTGGTTCTGCTTCTCTGATAAATATACATTACATGTGTATATTTATGTATGTGGGGGGTCTATATGTATAACACACACATATATATGTATGGTTATGTACATACATACATTACATATACTTGGAGATTTATATATATCTATGAAGGGATTTGTTACAGAAATTTGGCCTGTGAAACTGTGGGAACAGCGTGTCTAAGGCCATTGTCTTCACATCTGATGCTGGAGCTTGAAGCTTACAGGCCAGACAGTTGGGATGGGAAGATGGATATAAAGATGTAAAGTAGGGGAATGTAAGAACTGGGACTTTCTCTGGGAAAGCTGGGACTCACAAGCATGAGCTGGAGCCCAAAAGGATGAACCAAAACTTGTGCAAGTTCTTTTTCCTCTGACTTTGGTGGTATGGGTGTTCTGCAGAACACAAAGCCTTTTAGCATAGAGTTAAATGCACACAATTGTCCCAAGAGTCGGAGACACTGAAAAAGTTGCCAGGGAAAAATGGAACTGTTGAAGGGCTGGCTACTGAAGCTTGTCAATGAGGTGAGCCAGCAGGTCAACAATAGCATGTGTGCACCACAATATAGCTGCTGTTTTATCTGCAGTCTTCAAATTTAGCTGCGAAATCTCTGTGTAGCCCACGCTAACCAGCAACATACAGAGAAGGGGATAGTGGAACCATCACACTCATCAAGTGAAATGCAGTGTGATAAGTGCTATGTTACAAATAAGTGTAAGAGGAAAGTAAGCTAGATTTAAGATGTCAGCTAATAGTTCCAGGAAGAAGGAAAAATTACTAAACATTTTCAAAAGCATGGAAGGAAAGACTGTAAAATATTCCATCATACATAGATTTGTAAATGAATCTTCTATCACTGAAAGTTTAAGTGGATTTCTTGTCAGGTAAATAAAGAACTCTATTGGTTCAGGCTCTTTTGCTATATTTTGGAAAAAAAAACAAAACATAAAAATGCCACTTTCTGTCTGTTCTATCAGCCAAAATTTGCCTCGACTTCATTTTCTTGAAATGTTCACCTGTTTTTAATTACAGAACACAATCCATTTTAAGTACTGACTGGAATCTTCACTGTGTTTTTAAATTAGTGAAGGAAAATAAATTTCAGGAAAGTATAATACAGACAGGGAGGGATATAGAATGCAATAATAACAAGTTACAGGCATTATCGCAAAAGCTACCACTTGCATTTGACTTTTGGAAAAAAATGGCCAAATGTTTTATGGCACAGTACAAAAATTTATTTCAGAACTCAGCTACTGACCATCACAGATCTGAGACCATGCTTTCTGTTTCTCTTAAGGGTCACTTCTACTTTCTTGTTTATAGTCGCTTTCTTTCTTTTTTCTAGCTGTTTTTATCATTGTTTCCACTTCTTGATTAATTTGCTCATTTGTTCATTCTTGCAGTAAACAATTACTGCAACAATTATTGCCAAGTCAATATATGTCAAACCCTGTGTTTTACTAATAAAATGATGACAACCATATTAACACCAAATATGTTGACATGAATGTGTGATCTCAATAAAAATTTATGTTAACTTAATAAGTTAGTTATAATATTCAACTTATTTGGAGAGTTTCTTTAGAGGGATAATCAACTATGAAGTCAGAATTTGAGTATAGGTCTGTTTAGTTTCAGAGCAAACTTTGGCAATTAGCTCATAGTCTAACAGAAAGAAAAGAGGCCTGTAAGTAAAGAAATCCATCTCTAGTGTTCAGTAGATTCAATTACAAAATACAAGGCAGATGCTGGCCCAGTGGCGTAGTGTTTAAATGCACACATTCTGCTTCTTGGCAGCCTGGGGTTCGCCAGTTCACATCGTGGATGTGGACATGGCACCAATTGGCAAAAAGCCATGCTGTGGTAGGTGTCCCACGTATAACATAGAGGAAGATGGGTATGGATGTTAGCTCAGGGCCACTCGTCCTCAGCAAAAAAAGGAAGATTGGCAGTAGTTAGCTCAGGGCTGATCTTCCTCAAAAAAAAAAAAATATAAGGGAGAGTGACTAACTGGCTTTATACTAGGGAAGAAACTGTAGCTTAATCTTAATGGATCAGTAATTATTGATTAAGAAGAAAAAGTGAAAAAGGCTAATTCCAGAAAAATAGAGTAGTTTAAAAACACAAAGACTTACTTGAAGATCCATGAGCAATTTAGTATCCTGAAGAACAATATTAATATAGGGATATGGTATTAGGTAAGGACAGGGACATAGGAAATGGATGTCTCCTAAAATCTGCATTAACCAGGTCAGACTGTCACAATAAAATACCACAGGCTGAACAACATAAAAAAGAGAGACTTATTTTCTCATAGGTCTGGAGGCTGGAAGTCCAAGATCAAGGTTATTTTTGAGGCCTATTCTCTGGGCTTGTAGGTGGCTGCCCTCACCGTGTGCTCATGTGGCCTCTTCTTTGTGCACATGCAGAGCAAGAGCGAGAGCTACCTCTTCGGTTCCTCTTCTAATAAGGACACTAATCCTATGAAATCAAGGCTCCACTTTTAGAATTTCATTTAACCTTAATTACCTCCTTGTAGACCCTATCTCCAAATACAGTCTCATCAGGGATTAGGACTTCAGTATAAGAATTTTTCAAGGACACAATTCAATCCACAGCATTCTACCCCTACAATTTATGTCCTTCTCATGTGCAGATACATTCATTCCATCTGAGTAGTCTCAAAGGTCTTAACTCATTTCAGAATAGTCCAAAGTCTCACCCGAATATTGTCTAAATCAGATATGGGTGAGACTTCTTGTCCCTGAGTGCGCCAATGATGCTCCAGTGATAGTTTGAGTTGAGTTTTTAACAACGCAACTGGAGAAAAATGGGCAGACAAAATTTTGAGGTCTCAAGGAGGTAGAGTTGACAAGATTTAGGGACCAGTTGGGTTTGAAGGATTGGAAGAATTGCGAATCCATTAGATCATCCAGGTCTCCAGCTTAGATGAGTTAGTGCATGTGTGTTGGCATTAATCAAACACAGTGGGAAGAGAATAATTGTAGGAAGATAATGGATTTGGTGAGAAGGCATATACAATTGTTGCCTTCACTTTTCATATAAATCCCCAAATCTATGGCATAGCTAACAGAGTGCATTAATTTGCCTCTTTCTTTTTATCAGCCTTTTCTGACCCCAGCCTTTCTAACTGCAGGAAGCTTCATCTATATGCACTCATGGCAAACTGCAGTCTTAGTCACTGAGAAAATAAATGGCACTGTATTGTAGGATCTTGTCTAGAAAGTGAAATTTTTGAATCTGTCTGTTACCCTAGGTCAGAAATATGCAAGGTGAGTTCCTGAATTTCCTTTTATAAACTAAGCTGTAGTCTCTATGTTGTTGGAACTGGGCTTCAGCTCTGGCTCTTGATTAGCACTTCAGTTCAGCTTGACCTAAAAAAGGACTTCCCATGGCTGATGAGCAGGATTAGCAGGAGTTCACTTTTGTCCCTCTCTCTTTGGCTACAGGCTGGAGTCCTGTTTCAACTCTGGTGGCAATTGCTATTGACTGTCTCATACATGTGCAGACACACACACATACACACACATACGGACACACACGATACTGTCTTCTCATAACAACCACTCCTTCTATAAGTCCTCCCCCTAGACAGAACCCCTGGGCTGAAGACACCAACATATATCAACACGTTTCCTTTTCCCAATTTTACATTATTATTTAAACTGATTTGGAACATTCCCGGGGGGCAATCACTGCCTATAGTTTTCTAAGGTCCTTTAGTTTTCTAAGTCCAAATTAGTCAAGGTCAAAGTTATAGTGACAAATTTTATGGTAATTTATTTAAACATTTACTTTCAAGAAATCTTTGTTTCTGAGCTGTGAGGGTTCTAAGTTTGGACCTTGTTGGTATATTACTATTTTGCTGTTTTCTTTGCCATATGAAAATACTGTTTAGTGAAAAATATGTCAAGTTAATAGACTATATATGAAAAGAAATCTCTGTATAGATAATTTCAAATATTATATGAATAATAAATGGTCAAGTATTTGTTTTTCCTCATGTTCTTTTACAACATGTACCAAGTATGTTCTTTAATATATTCTTATTTGAGCTTAAATTATAGTGAATAAACAACAACTATTTGATAGTCTATTACAAATCACTGGCAAAAGAAATATATTAGGTTAATAGTTAAAAATAATTACTAATAAATGTACCATTTGGTTGGTAAGCGGAGCAACACTTGCTTTTGTATTCTGAGTCCCTGTCTCTCTGACCAAGTTGATGATGGCACTAAGAGGTAAAGCATTAGGAAGAGTAGTATTGTCTCACTTCCAATGATTGTTTTAAGGCAATTAAATTTTTAATAGTTTTTTCTGCTCTCTTAGACTCAGGCGTGTATAAAATAGAAATATTAATGAATAATGAGTTACCCTCTGGAAAAAATTTCCTTTAGGGTCCAAAAATAATAACTGCATTGTCAGTGATAGGTACTTTCAATACAGATTTAAAGTAGGGTGATAACGGGATATAATTTTATTACACATTTGTGTGATTTGGTTAAATATTTTACCTAACAATTTTTATGTGTACCACTATATTATCTAAGTAGAATTAATGTGTTTAATTACTGCCATAAAATCTTAGTTCAAAACAAAATAATAGCAATTCTATCTACTAGTGAAAATGGAAGCTAAAATAATTAGAAATTAAATACAAAGGCTAAACTAATCATAAAATACTGATAAATGCATTGGCTGTAAAAATTAGAATTTTATATTATTCATTTTTCCTTTTAAAGAAATGTAAGGTTATAGAAAATATTTTTACAGTAGTTGGTTTTTGAAATATTTTGTTCACAGGAAACTTACCAGGGCTATTCCTGGCCAAATTTGTCTTTCAAGAGAAAGGGAACACAGGAGAAAAATTGCTGAGAAGAAAACTGTTACAAATAAATATTTTTAAGTTTAGCATAGTGATCTTTTCTTTGATTGATGACATTTATTATATTCAGTATTACAAAGTTGAGGGGTTAGGGGAGCAGTGGACATTTATGTTTTTACCTGCTTAGCGTACATTCCCCTCCTAGTAACAGTATCTATATCTTCCTTTGAGAAACCACTCCTTAGTCAGTCTACACAGCAGGTTTGCCTCCTAATCTAGGGCTGGCTGTCTCCTGTCTAGGGGCAGGAAAGAACAATGAGAATTGCTTTCTTCTGCATTTAAATCTAGAAAAAAGTGAAATATTGTACAAAAAACAGTTGGAAAATTCTTTTCTGACTCTGGTCCTCTTAAAGACTGCACTCTAGGGCTCTCCTGGTCCTGTTCTCTCTAGGCCTGGGCTGAATTTTATCAGCTACTCATTCCCTTCCAGTAAACCATTCTTTCAAGTTGACCAGAATTGGATTTTGTTGTATTTAATCATTAATAATACACTAGGTACACAGAATCATTCCTTCTAAAATACTTGAGAGTAGATTCAGGTTTCCAGAAATAATTGAAATAGAGTAAAATTACTTTCCTCCACTATACAAGATAGTTGAACACACAGTGACAAAGTGACTTCCAAGGGGTTGGAATTCAGGGGGATTAGAAGCAGAAATTTGATCTCTGCTCAAGTTCTTGTTACACATGTGACTTTGAGGAAGTCACATAACCACATTCTTCATTTTTCCCTTTAGTATGGATAAAAAGGGTCGTTTACTATGAAATTTTGTATTCCTAGTGCCTTATGGTTCTGACACATGAGTTCGGCTTAATAAAGAGTTGTAAAATGATTGAAATTGTATTCCACCTTTCACTTAGGTGAGAGAGTTGTAGTGGACATTTGTCATTCTCTTGTCTGCCTAGTGTCTGGACCTCCTGCCTTATAAACCTGGTTCAGTAAAATAACCCATCAGCCCACAATCCGCTACAGATTCTGAAAATACCAGAGATAAGGTCTGAGTAACTCCTTACAACAAAGATAGAGGAATGTGACCCAAACCCCACCCAATCGTATGTACCCATCTTGGACTCTGAATTAGGATTGTGAGATGCAAAGAGGCAGAGACCACGACAAAATGCACAATCTTGTCCCCAGGCAGTGTTATTACAGGAAAAGTGCAATCTCAGGAGAATACTTGGAGTGACGCTAGTAGTGGTATCAATATTCCACTGTGGAAAGGGACAGCAAGTTGGTGTGCAGCAATGCTTATCCCAGCATTTGACATGGCCATAGGAATAGCGGTGGTGCCTAAAGTCCCTGCTGGATTCTACCTGTGATTTGGAGGGTTGAAAAGTCTGGCTCTCTAGCCCTCCAGGCATGGTTCTCAAGAGCAGAGGTACTTAAAGTTCACCAGACTAGCAGCATCAGTATCACCAGGGATCTTGATAGAAATGCAAACTCTCAGATCCAACCTCATCCTTACTGAATCAGCAGCTTTGCAGGTGGCAGTGGGGGTAGGGAGAGAACCAACCTATAATTTAACCTGTCCTCCAAATGATTCTGATGAAGCTTCAAGTTGAGAATCACTGGTCCAAGAGCACACATTTGAGACCAGACCAGATCAATTTAAACCTTTACCACCTATTGTTTGCATATGTATGTGTGATTATTTCTGCACATTATTTAATGTCTCCATTTTTCAATTTCTCCTTGATAAAGTAGGAATACTAATTCTTATCTTGTAGTGTTTTATTGACATACATTATGTCCTATATAAATATTAGCTGCTATTATCCAATTGCCACTAAATAAATTTATATTGTGCTTAAAATATCTAGAACAAGTTTATATTACTTACAACTAGGATATACGAATTACAAAGGATACACAAAGGATATACGAATCAGAAAATAAAATTCCATTAATCACCATGTACACTGCAATATATTTTACACTTTAAGAGAGAAAAAGTTTGCAAAATACTTATAAACCTCAAATAACTCTAATATACCCATTAAAGAATAACTCCTCATTCTCTCCCCACCTCAGCCTCTAGAAACCAACTTTCTACTTTCTTTCTCAATGAATTGGACAACTCTAGGTACCTCATACATGTGGAATCATATAGTATTTGTCCTTTCATGACTGGCTTATTTGACTTAGCAAAATATCCTTAAGGTTCATTCATGTTGTAGCATGTATCAGAATCTCCTTCCTTTTAAGGCTGAATAATATTTCATTGCACTTTTATATCATATTCTGTCTACCCAATCATCCATCAATAGGTGGATTGCTTCCGCCTTTCAGTCATTGTGAATAATGCTGCTATGAATATGAGTGTACAAATATCTCTTGAAGTCGCTACTTTCAATTATTTTGGGTATATGCCAAGAAGTAGAGTTCCTGGATCATATGATAATTCTATTTTTAATTTTTTGAGAAACTATCCACACTGCTTTCCATTGCTGCTCAACCATTTTACATTCCTGCTAACAGTGAACAAGGGTTATAATTTCTCCACATTCTTGCTAAAACTTGTTCTTTTTCTGTTTTTTAATAGGAGCAATACTAATGGGCTTGAGGTAGTATCTCATTGTGGTTTTCATTTGTATTTCCCTAATGATTAGAGATGTTAGCATCTTTTCATATTCTTATTGGCTTATTTGTATATCGTCTTTGGGGAAATATCTTTTTAAGTCCTTTGACCATTTTTTGGTCAGACAATTTTGTTTTTGTTATTGAGTTGTAGGATTTATTTAAATATTCTGGATTTTAACATCATATCGGATTTATGATTTGCAAATATTTTCTTCCATTTCATGGGTTGTGTTTTTCCCCTATTGATTAAGTTCTTTCACAAAAAGAAGTTCTTAATTTCGATGTAGTCTAGTTTATCTATTTTGTTGTTGTTGCCTATGCTTTTGGTGCCATATTTAATAGATCCTGGTCTAGTCTGATATTATGCAGCTTTCCTGCTGTTTTCTTCTGAGAATTTTATAGTTTTAGGATTCATATTTAGGTAATGGATGCATTGTGAGTTAATTTTTGTACACTGTGAAAGGTAAGGGTCCAATTTCATTCTTTTGCATGTGCATATGCAGTTTCAAATATTATTTCTGTAAAAACATAATTTCCTCATTTAATGAACTTGGCACTCTCTTTGAAAATAATTTGACCATATATGAAAGTGTTTAACTCTGGGTTGTCTATTCTATTTCATTGTCTGTATGTCTGTCTTCATGTCACAAAGCTTGATTTGATTTCGATAGCTTTGTAATACTTTTTAAATCAGGAAGTGTGAGGCCTCCAACTTTGTTCTTCTTTTTCAAGATTGTTTTGACTATTCCATACGAATTTTACATTATATTTTTCTATTCTTGGAAAAAATTACATCAATATTTTGATAGAGATTGCATTGAATCTGTAGATCTCTGTGAGTACTATTGACATCTTAACAATATCAAGTCTTCCAATTCATGAGTAAGGAATATCTTTCTATCTATTTGTATCTTCTTTAATTTCTTTTTCAGCAATGTTTTGTAGTTTCCACTGTACATATTTTTCACCAAATTGGTTAAGTTAGTTCCTAAATATTTTATTCTTTTTGAGACTAAGAAGATACTATTTCATTCTTTTTGATTGTAAGTGGACTTGGTTTCTCCATTTCCTTTTCAGATAATTCATTATTTCTGTATAGAAACACAACTGAGTTTTGCATGTTGATTTTGTGTCCTGTAACTTTCTTGAAGTTTTTCAGCAGTGCTAGTATTTTTTGTGTGTGGAATCATTACAGTTTTATACATTTAAGATCATGTCATCCATGACCAGAAGTCATCTTACGCCTTCTTTTCCAAAACTTGGATACCTTTTATTTGTTTTTCTTGCTTAATTGTTCTGGCTAGGATTTCCAGTACTATGTTAAATATAACTGGTGAGAGAGGGCATTGTTGTCTTGTCCCTGACCTAAGAGAAAAAGCTTTCAGTCTTTCACCACATTTGGCCCTTCTCACATTAAAATAATTTGCTTCTATTCCTAGCATGTTGAGTGTTTTCATCATGAACATGAATTGAATGTTGTCAGATACTTTTTCTGCATCAGTTGAGATGATCACATATTTTTTCCCCTTCATTCTGTTAATGTAATATATTTCGATATGTTTAACAATCTTTGCAGTCTGGTCATACGTTCAAATTAGACACAGTTTATTATCCTCTTAATATACTGCTGAATCATATTTGGTACTATTTTATTAAGAATGTTTGCATCAATATTCATCACAATATTGGTCTGTGGTTTTCTTTTCTTGTAATGTCTTTATCTAGCTCTGGTATCAGGGAATGAGTTTGGAAGTATTATTTCCCCCTCTTCAAGTTTTGGAAGGTATGAAAAGGATTGGTATTAATTTTTCTTTAAATGTCTAAGAGAATTCACCAGTGAAGCCATCTAGTCCTGTGAGTTTTATTATTGGGAGGTTTTCTGTTTTTGTTTTTGTTTTGTGTGGAAGACTGGTCCTGAGCTAAAATCTGTTGCCAATCTTCCTCTATTTTATGTGGGATGCAGCCACAGCATAGCTTGATGAGTGGTGATAGATCTGCACCCAGGATGCAAACCAGCAAACCCTGGGCCACGGAAACAGAGTGTGCACACTTAACTGTTACGCCACTGGGCTGGCATAGAAATTGATTCAATTTCCTCTCTAGTTACAGTAGTGTTGCAAGTATATTGTTGAAAGTATACATTTTTGGGAATTTCTATTTATTTATAATCCAACCAAGTAAGTTGTGTGTTCCTAGAATTTTGTTCATTTCTTCTAGGTGATCAAATTTTTTGGTGTGAACTTGTCCGTATAATTTATTATAATCCTTTTTATAAGGTAGTAATGTTCCCTTTTTCATTTCTGATGTTATCTGTTTGTATCTTTTCTTCTTTCTCTTCGTAGTCAATTTAGCTAATGGTTTGTCAATTTTGTTGATGTTTTTCAAGATCCAGCTATTAGTTTTGCTGATTTTCTCTGTTTTTTTAAAATTCTCTATTTTGTTTATGTCTATTCTAAACTTTATTATTTTCTTCCTTCTGCTGGGTTTCAGTCTAGCTTGTGTTTCTATTCCTAGTTCATTAAGGTGTAAATTTCAGGTTGTCAATTTAAGGTCTTCCTTCTTTTTTAATGTAAGCATTTATAGCTGTAAATTTTCCTTCTAGCATTGCTTTCATGGCATCTCATAAATTTTGGCACGTTGTGTTTTGACTTTCATTTGTCACAAGTTATTTCTTAACTTCCCTTAGAACTTTTTCTTTGATTCATTGTTTACTTAAGAGTGTGTTATTTAATTTCACCAACTTGTAGGTGCTCCAGTTTTCCTTCTGCTATTAATTTCTAGTTTTATTTCATTGTGATTGGAATAGGTGCTTTGTAACATTTCTATCTTTTTAAATTTATTAATTTATTTTGTGACCTAACATATGGACTATCCTGGAAAATGTTCCATGTATGCTTGAGAAAAATGTGTATTCTGCTGTTTTCGGGTGAAGTGTTCTGTATATGTCCGTTAGCTCTCATTGGCCTCTGCTGTCTATTTCCTTATTAATCCACTGTCTACTTGTTCTATCTCTTATTGAAGTCTCCTATTATTGCTGTAGAGCTGTCTATTTCTCCCTTCAATTCCATCAATGCTTGCTTCACATATTTAGGACCTCTGATGCTGACACTTTTATATTATGTAACATATGATTTCTGACCTGTGAATGTTTTGAACTTAACATCTTTTTTGTCTGATATTAGTATAGCCATTGTTGCTATCTTTTGTTCACCATTTGCATGTTTGCGTGGAATATCTTTTTCCATGTTTCACATTCCACTATGTGTGTGCTTGGATCTAAGGTGACTCTTTTGTTGATAGTATATAGTTGGATCCAGTTTTTATACCCATTCCGCTAAACTACATCTTTTCATAGAGCAGTTAAATCCATTACATTTAAAGTGGTTACTGATAGGGAAGGACTTACTATGGCTGTTTTGTTATTTGTTGTCTGTATATCTTATGGCTTTTTTGTCCATCATTTCCTCCCTTATTGCCTTTCATTAGGTTTAGTTAATTTTTTGTAGTGATATGGTTTGATTCCTTTCTTATTTTCTTTTGTGTATATTGAATAGATATTTTCTTTGTGGTTACCATGAGCATTATATACAATATCCTAGAGTTATAACAATTTATTTTAACATTAAAATAAATTCACTTCAAATGCATACATAATGCATACAAAAAAAGATTGCTCCTTAACAGTCCCACCCTTTCCACTTTATGTTATTGCTGACAGAAATTGTATCTCTATATTGTGTATTCATTAACATAGATTTATAATTGCTTTTTATGTTTTTGTCTTTTAAATCCTGCAAAAGAATAAAAAGTGGAGTTACATACCAAAATTACAATAGTATAAGTTTTGTGTGTGTGTGTGTGAGCAAGATTGCTGCTGAGCTAACATCTGTTGCTGATCTTCCTTGTTTTGATTGAGGAAGATTTGTGCTGAGCTAACATCTGTGCCAGTCTTCCTCTGTTTTGTATGTGGGGTGGGATGCCTCCACAGCATTGCCTGATGAATGCTATGTAGGTTCGCACCCAGCATCTAAACCCAGGAACCCCAGACCACCAAAGTGGAGCATGCAAACTTAACCACTGTGCCATGGGGCCAGTCCTAAGATAGGTTTTTCTACTTTTCCATGTATTCACCTTTACTGGAGAATTTCATATTCTTGTATGGCTTTGATTTACTGTCTAGTGACCTTTAGTTTCAACATGAAAGGCTCTTATTAGTATTTCTTGTAGGGCAGGTCTAGTGGTAATGCATTTCTTCAGCTTTATTAACTTGGGAACGTCTTAATTTCTCCTTCATTTTTGAAAGACAGTTGTCTTGGATATAAAATTATTTTTCTTTTTAATTTCAGCACTTAAACTATATTCTCTTACTGTCTTCTGTCCTCCAAGGTTTCTGCTAAGAAATATTTATGTAATCTTTTTGAAGATCTCTTGTATGTGATGAGTCACTTTTCTCTTGCTGCTTGACTCAAGATTCTCTCTTTGTCCTTGACTTTTTTTTTTTTAAAGATTTTATTTTTTTCGTTTTTCTCCCCAAAGGCCCCTGGTACATAGTTGTATATTCTGCGTTGTGGGTCCTTCTAGTTGTGGCATGTGGGACACTGCCTCAGCGTGGTTTGATGAGCAGTGCCATGTCCGTGCCCAGGATTCGAACCAACGAAACACCGGGCCACCTGCAGCGGAGCGCGCAAACTTAACCACTCGGCCACGGGGCCAGCCCCTTTCCTTGAATTTTAATATTTTGCATGTAATACGTCTTGCTGTAGGTCTTTTGGGGTTTTCCTATTTTAATTTATTGAGCTCCTTATATTTGTATATCCACATTGTGATGATTAAATTTCTGTGTCAACTTGACTGGGCCCTAGGTTTCTAAGAAATTTAGTCAAGAGTTATTCTGGGTGTTTCTGTGAAAAAGAATTTTAGACAAGATTAACATTTAAATAGTAGACCAAATAAAGGAAATTGTCCTTTCTAATGTGAAGTTGAAGGCCTGAATAGAACAAAAAGTGTAACCCTCCTCCAAGTAAGAGAATATTCTTCCTGACAGACTACCTTTGAACTGAAACTTTGGCTTTTTCCTGCCTTTGGACTGGAATTGACTCTAGCAAGGTTAAAACAAATGTACACAATTATTTGCAAATGAGGCTTTCTCTGCTCCCTCTGCAATCAGGGACTAAGGTCCTAACATCCCACACTGGGAACACAGGCTGCTGACATCAATACAGCTGGCAAGACAGGGAGGGGAGTGGGGCAAAGACAAGTAAAAATGCAACAAAGTTTTTCTATCATCTTTAAGTTGTCTTTTTTCTGGATTCAGCATTCATTTGGTGACTGTAAGCTTTTGACTATTTTCCAGAGCTCTAACAAAGTTGGTTCTGACAGTTTCTGTTTGTTTGCAATGTTTCCTTGGGGAGACAGGAGCTTGGAGCTGCCTACTCTACCATTTTACTGATGCCACTTCTTGGTCATTCTTTATAGCCATAGTTTGTGCTTATGTATGAAAGCTTCTTAAGGTTGAGATCTTTCTCACAGTTACATATTTTCCAAGAAAGCTTGATTTAAATGCTTATATTTTGCCTTACTTTGCCAAATTTATGGTAAATCATCTCCAAAAATATGTGATGAAACAAATGAATTAATAAAAACTAGTATAATAACAATTCATCACCTCTGAGTCAGGTGAGCTAGGAGCATAAAAAACAGTCTCTTTCATCTTTTCTCTCTTACTTAATCCCCAAACCTGCATGCAAGCAGCAGCTCACTAAAACTGAAGTCAATAAATGTCACTGACTGCTCAAACGATTGATGGGCCCCCAACATAAGGGATCTTGCATTCTCATTCTCATCACGTTGTCTCTTGCATCACTGAATGTCAATTTCTTTGACTATGACTGAAGAGTATTTTATTTCACTTGATTATAGTTAAGGATATTTAATCGGGAATAAGGTTCAGAAATTATATAGAAACTAGAGATTTAACATTCAAAGTCAAAGTTCAATGATGAACCTGAACCTATGCCCAATAGTATGCAAAGTCTTAGATCTTGAGGACCTTAGTCCTGTTCTTGTTTTACAACGCTCTGCACTTTCTGCAATGGCTTTTTTTCCTCTTGTTATTACTTTTTATAACATAAAAGGAGAAAGTTTCAGTCAAGCAATTAATTTTCACTGGAACCAAAATTATTGGAAAAAAGAAACTTCAAATCAAAAACAAAAAATGGATCCAGAACAGAGGTACAAAAAAAGGCTAATAACAGATGAATGGTATTATGCCAAAAGGGAAATTACAAAGTGATAATTGCAAGCACCTACAGAGAAAATTAATATGACAGGTGATAACAGTGTGTCCTTGGGAACGAAAAGTGAGACAATTAGAGGGGAGAGACTTGAAACAGCTAAAGAAAGAGACTTATTTAAGGAGATATCCAGAAATTGAAATATTTTTCCAAAGTGCGTTCATGTATTTTATCCAACATTGGGTACTTCGAAACTGGAAATGGAAATCGGAGATTATCTTCAGCAATCAGCACAGATCACATATGAAAGTGAACCACGGAGAGGTGACCTTGCTTCATAAGGTGAAGCTGATTAGAGGAAGAATTACACCCCCAGAGTTGGCCTTGTAATAGCATCTGCAGCATTTTTAGCCTATTTTGGTTTAAATGGGGGAGTAAGAGAATATTCAAAGGCTTTAGATCTATCTTGTAATAACACATATTTTGTTGAATGGCAGAAATATTCAAAGTTCAGTCAAGAATAACATTGATGGCACTGGTTTCAGGTCTTAAATTTCTTACATTCTATTTATCTTCAAAAGATAAGTTAACTGTTTTCTCTACTCATTTTATACAGAAAGGACCTTAATTATTAGGCCCTGCACCTCACAAGGCTCATTCTTTATGATGCTACTTGCCAATCACTGTTTAAATGTAATCCTGTCCTAAAGAAGGGAGCAAATACACGGGGAAAGAGATAGAAGGAGATAGACAACCCAACCTACAAAGCACTGTCTTCCCAAGAGTAATTCAGAACAAAACTCTGCAAACAGCACACCAGAGAAAAATGAACCATAAGGAACAGGCTAATGTAAGGAAACGTTCCATATTTTTAAAAGGAAATTGCCTTAAAGAGGGAATTATCTTTGTAAATGTAGAAAGCAATACTTGTAAAAATAATAATATTTGAAGGTAACATTTCTTTCAAGTAAACATAAAACTAAATCAGGAAGAACTCTTATAAATGAGTAGAATCACTAAAAGGATTTACTTTAAAGGTCAATATTCAATTAATGTAATTGCTAAGATACTGACATGGGGCCTGATTTATGGGTATTTGTAGAACTAAAATGTCCTGTTTTTAGAAACCAAAGCAGTTTTCATAGTTTACGTCATATGCTACAACCTCATATATCCAAACTGATTAGGACTGAAAGTGCCTCTGTGATCTAGAAAGGCTAGTCTCCTATGGACAATTTATAATGGATTGTGCCCAGTGCCATGGAGTGTTTTCAGCTATGCCCAGCAGGCATTTTATATTAAACTTGATGCTAATAGGCAACCCATCAGTGGGCTAATGTGCATTTTACATGCTACCTAAGAGTGGCGAGGATTTTAGTAAGTACTGACAGATATGAGATGTTTCAAGGTAATGCAATTGTTAAGTTAATAGTGGGATGTAATCACTGTAACTGAAATAAACAGTTATTTCGAGTCTACTCAACATTCAGTAAGTTTTCTAAGGCATAAAAACTAGCATCTTATTTTCCCAAGATGCTACTTTATAGGGTACAACTTCCAACTTTTTAGGGTGGCCCATGCTTCTTCTCCCAATTTCTCAAAGTATAAGGGAAACTCTGATGTTAAGGGATTCTCAAGAACAGATTTGATTGGGCCCCAGGGGTAGTGCTTCATTGGGGTAGGATAATTAGATTACATAGGACCAACCTTATTTCCGTTGATTCTTTTTAAATATATACACACGTATACATACACACATATGCATGTACACACATTTATACACTATATATGTATATGTATTTAATACCTCTTTTTATAATTACAGGTGTCAGAAATGGATGATCACGATCATGTGGTAGGGTTGGGGAAATGAGCTAGGAACCCTACTTTCAGCCTTTGGATAGAGGAAAATTTAAGTATATCTTTGCTCATGTGATAATCCAAAGTAACTGGTTAAGGTAAGAGTCTCCTCAGGAATCGTGAACCAAAGTTCTATAGCAGGGCTTTTAAAATATATTTACTTGTGAAACAGTTTATTCAAGCAAGTTGGCAGCACAATATTTAAAGCAAATAAAATAGAGCTGTTTCTGTTAAAAGGGCTCTGTACATCCTGAGACCCATTTGTTCATGAGATAAGTGTGGAAGGAACGGGTTTGTAACAATAACTAAGTGGTGTTTGTCAGAAATTGCCCCTCTATACACACCCTGCTGGAGCCCTGGATTGTGAAAAGCAGTGGGAAAAGTTGTGGTGCTTTAGATCCTGCCTATTTTGTCCATTAGATGTCACTGCCAATTGATGCTGCAGCATTAAACACACAATAAACTCTCTGGTCCCTTCTTTTAAAAAGAAAATGAATGGGATCAAGAGGGAGTCACTATATAATCTCTAAATTTTCTAAGTTCTATTCTATTTTGTTGGGCATAGAAGTGAGCATAGAATCTGACAAATTTAGACAAATCTGGTGTTTAGCTGCTGTCAAGTAAGGAAGTGTACTATAATGCTTATAAAAATATGGCTACCTTGTCCATTCACCAATAATCATGGGCAGCTAGTGTATGCAAATCATCCTGTTGTAGTCCCCATTGCTAAGGATTTTTTTTTTTAAGATTTTATTTTTTCCTTTTTCTCCCCAAAGCCCCCTGGTACATAATTGTATATTCTTTGTTGTGGGTCCTTCTAGTTGTGGCATGTGGGACGCTGCTTCAACGTGGTTTGATGAGCAGTACCATGTCCGCGCCCAGGATTCGAACCAATGAAACACTGGGCCGCCTGCAGCAGAGTGCACAAACTTAACCACTCGGCCACAGGGCCAGCCCCCATTGCTAAGGATTTTTAAAGACAATTAAGATGCAGCCATTTTTAACCCTCAAGCAGTTTACAATAATAGAAGTGAGAAATGTACAAAAACTGACAAAACAAACAAAATCAAATGCATACTAAGGGATGCATACAAATTTCATTGGGCCACAACAGAAAAACAATCGTTACACAGCAGTTAATAGGATTTCCTTGGGGACCAGTGGAACCAAGGGTGAAACTGTACATCTTAAACCTCCATAAACTTCAATTGCCTTATCTGAGAAAGGGGATAATGATTTCCTACTTATGTGACTACTATGGAGATCAAATGCCATATGCTCTTCTGTGCTTAGTCACAGTGGCTGGAAAAGTGGTGGTTGTGTTGACTGAGAAAGAGGAGGGGAAGATAACCTATGGTTTGGGATTGTTTACTGTGAGGTATAATGGAAAATCTGTGTGGAACTACCCAGAAGACATGCTTGTGCATATTTAAGCAATCCATTTTCAAAACATTATGCCATCCATCTGTGTTTTTTCATTCTGGTTCATACTCCTACAGCCATATTCTTTCTCCACTCCTGCCTAAGATATTGAATGCAGTGATGGGAGGTTGATAAGTAAAATCAAGCATGTCTAGATACACAGAAATTCTGGTTCCCATTTGTTTCGCTTACTACTCACTACTTGTCAGTGGCTTGTTTATTCTTTCCTGTTCATTTATATTTAATTAATACCCTTTTACTGCCAAATTCATTTTATCTCTCCCCGAACTCTTTAGTTTTTCTTGCTGTGCTGGCATTTCTCTTGCATATAATGATTTGTGCAAATATCATCAGTTTAATTTAGCACACAATTACTGAATGATATCTGTATATTAGGCAATGTGAATGAATCCAGGCATACAAAGATAAGATATAATTTTTGACAACAACAAATTTACTGAGCATACGTTTGATTTTTATAAGATACTCCTTCACTTTTTTCTGCCAAATAAATTTTATACTAACTTTTTCTTCCTTTCGTTGTGGATTTCTACAAATACACATTCAGCTGCATCTCAGTACACATTGGATGGAGTGTCCTTACTCGGTCTTTGTTGCTGAGAACATTAGGACATCAGTGATATATGTGTAAAATTAAATGGAAGACTCAAATGCTAGATGTGGCAGCTACCCAGGAAATTGACTTGCTGGTCTGCAGAAATCACTGGGAATCCAATGACAGTGTTGACACAGTCATTTCTAAGCTAGGGGACAGCCTGACCCCAACTTGCACATGGGCAGCTCTCAAGTGTCTTCATCTAAGGGGAAATCCCACTGAAAGTGAGGCACTTTACAAGCCCCTCTATTCCAGCTCTCACAAATCCCTTAAACTTCCCCTGTGTTTAAGAGGTCTCCTGAACACAGAGGGGACTTAATCACTTTTCAATTTAATACAAACACAGAAGCACTCATCAATAACCCATGGTGTTATCATCCGTGTCATTACCGATTTGTTTAGTGCCTTTAGAGGACCTCATACCACAGCCCCGAGAGCACTGCAGGCCCTGGAAATACTGGAAAGAGAAAGAGGCAAAAGAACAGGATAAAAAGTATTTTAACAGAAGAAAGAAGTCACCAACCCAAGAATATTGTGGTAATGAGCCCTGTGAGCAGGCTGGGGCATGAGGAATTCAAAGAGCTCAGGCATGGAGAACGTGGTGACCCAGGAACGGCCAGGGTGTGGAAAGAGCCATGTCTTAGGCAGAGCAGAGAGTCAAAGATGAGTCAGATTCATCCCTTGGGCCAACATCTCCTTGTCCATTCCTTCTTCAGTCCTGGAATTCCGGGTTCTGCTTGCATTTAATAAAAGAAATCTGTTTCATGTCCAATGCTTTTTGCAGAGACTTGAGCATCTTAGAAGCTACTTCTAAATATTGTAAAGATTGAGGGTAACAGACTAAAGGAGCCGAAATCAAAGTATCAAATTAATTGCCCCTAGAAAATTGAGAAACTGAGTTTAGGAATATCTAATTCAGGATTAAGTACTAAAGAGAACTTCTTCTAATCCTGGCAGAGACTTAAATAAAAGAATACATGACTCACTCAATGCTTTGAATGATTAAATTCATGGAAAATGAGTGTGCTTGCATACCTTCCATCAATTACACTGCAGATATAAATGTGTGCTTAAATTTGATTCCCTTTTAAGGCTCAGAAAAAGTCTTGCTTCTCTGCAGCTCCTTCAAATCCCTCAGTCAGACAAGACAGTTTCCTCCTCCTTATAATCCTAGGAATGTTTGTTCAATTATTGTATCACATACGGAAAAGAGATTAAGACGACAGACTTGGGAATCAGATAGTGTTACTCAAATTCCAGCTCCAATAATTTCTAGCTTTATAACCATGGGGAAATAATTTCCTTAACCCTCAAGTCTTCATCATTTGAAAAATGGGGATAATAGTGAATCATGTATTTTCCAGGCTGATATTAGGGCACATCCACTCTTAACACACTGAACAGGTTGCCTAAAGGGCCGCTTCTCCGGGAACCCAGGGTCCTGTACACATGCGACCCCGGCAGCTAAAGGGTTAACAGCTGGCAGGAGGCTTAGATGTATCCAGATTTTAAACTTCTGTTTGGGGGTGGCCCTGCCTTATGAGTTGTAGGTATTTTAAATAATATCCCTTTCTCTTGCAAATATTAAAAGGACTACTGTTTTCCTAATACTGAACACATTGTGTAGTGTATAGGGAGGTAGTTTTTGTTGTTATAACAAAATATGACTTGTAATTTATGCTTAGCTTCTCAGTCTGTCCACTTCTTCCATTTTACTGTGACTTCCTTTAGTGGCATGGTATGTTTCATTATCTCAGTAACTAACACAATGTTTTGCACAGAGTAGGAAGACAATAAATGAACATTGAATTAAAATAAAAATTATCCAATTATTCTGTGTATCTGGATGTTGTGGTTTTGTAAATAAATTATCTTTTGGTCAACTGTTTGCTTCACATAAGTGGCTTAGTGTCCTGTAATAACACCCTTAATATCATTAATAGAGGAATATATAGTCTTACACCTGGTAGAACCTTAATGAGAAACCAGATGTAAAATTGCAAATATCTTGAATCTGCTATGAAAAGTTATATAATTGCTTATTTTGGTTTAAGGATTGTGAAATAAAGAAATTTTAAAAGTTACAGCACTACTGGTTTACCTTAAATGGGCCTTGTCAGTTTTGAGTTGTCTCGATAACTTCAAAGTATGTCAAGATGTGGGCTCATCCTTGCATAAACTCATGATGGTCATACAACCAGATGTAATATGTCTACTCTAGATCCATGTCTGCAAATACCAACTACAGTGTCGACATATTATATCAAAGCAATACGTAATTATCAAGTAGTTTAGATACCTACTTTCAGTGACTGAAATATACTTTCTAGCAAATCTATATTGGAAGCCGACAATCAGGAAGCTGTTGAAGAAACATGGACAGAACTATGATAAAGGACACAGATAATCACTTTTATCAACCTCAACTATCACAATGGCCACCAATATAACATCAAAGATGTCACTGTAAAGCTTTCTTCCAATTCTCTTGAGGCCAATGATTCATTAAACCTGCCCAGCATTGGTTGCTGGGTTTCAGAAGACAGCATAAAAGAGAAAGATTGCTCGCACTTTATGGAAATAATTGTTGCTGCTTTCAACTGAACCATCTCTTTAATGTAATGCTCAAGTTAAGCCATCTGTTTATCTCACTGATCTCTATTGCTTCTCTCCCCCAGACTCATCACTGACTTGACCTTCCTATTTGTGCTAGCTTTAATCAAACTCTCTGTGAATGTTCATCACTGACCACCTTACCTATGTTTCTTCACTTCTTATTCCATGGGTAGAGTAGCATTTACCCATCTGTGTGTGAGGAAGGGTCCACATGTACTCAACATTCCTTTATTAATATTTGTTCCAAGTCTAATAACCACAGTTTTACTGCTTTTTTCCAAGCTTTCCCACCTAGAACCCAGAATTGACCCTATATTTTATTGAAAAATGTAAAGCCAGAATTACATATACCATCCATGTAAACACAATTATTACAATTACCGTATATTAAGAGAATTTTAGCTACTAAAATATCTATTTTTGCTTTTGGATATTGTTGTTTATATTGTTTTCTTAAGCAGAAATTAATTGTGAAAGTTTTCATTTATAATAGTAAAACAATTTCCTTTGATAAACACATTACTCTGTCTTGTTTTACCATTTTGAAAATTTTAAAATTGCTCCATTTCACAAACTAAAAATGGCACCGTAACAGAGGCTATTCACAAGTCCCCAACCCTTCAAATAAATGATGCATATTAAATATTTTTAAAAAACAATATTTAAATTTAAGTTATTAAAATTAAAATTAAATATTTAAATTTAAGCAATATTTAAAAAACAATCAACACTAATTCTAAAATCTATAAATGAGGAGATTACCATGATATAAAAAATGCATGCTCTGTTAAGTCAGTGACATTTTCCATTATTCTCTATCTAATTTTCTTTGCTGTCCATAAATTCATTTTTTAAAAATTGAATAATCTATGATTGTAAATAGATTTTCTGTTATCATTTGTTATTAAAAATACTTTCTTTAAATTGCTACTTGTCTGTCTGCTTGAAATGCAATCACGTATAGTTGTTTGGAACTCTGTGTGCCAAAGTTTTGTGGGTTTTTGGATAAACATACATGTCACAGATGTTATAACAAGAGCATGTCAGTGCTAATCAGACTTACCACAGCTGGTAAGTTCTTAAGTCAGTTTTGCTGCCCACATCTTTCCTGCTACACTAAACCTACTTTTTGAAAATTGCTGATTGCCGTAATCTTCTAAAATATTCTGACATCCACCTGTATCCATTTACTGCTTTCCTGCCAACCTCCATGATTTCCGGTTTTGATTACTCATCAATGCTGATTCCTCTTTAATATTCTCTTCAAAACTTTTTCTAAATAATGAAATGAAAATTGAGCCCCAAAGCAAACATTCTTGACATTCAGATATTATAGTAAAAATAAAAATTTTGAAAAACCCTAGCAAAATGGCAGCTTCAACCTGGTGTTTAAATTTGACTAAGCTTCTCCCTTAAATCTTGAATTTATAGTATGAGAGTGACAACTTGTGTTTGAGCTGAAAACTGGCTGAGGATGCCATCATGTAATGTGCACTTTGCTTCAGGTTTGCGAAAAGCAGGGCAGGGTCTAGGAAGTCAGCAGAAAATAGTGCAAAGCGGGTATTTCAAAGACCCAAAATGTTGCTGCCTCAACTAAAGACAGTATGAGGAAAGGAAGTATGAGGACAGTATGAGGACCAGGAGTTCTTATCCAGCCAGTCTGTTGTTTATGTCTAAAGTGTCAGAACTGACACTTAAACATTTGAATCTAAGTGATATAGTATCACAGAATACTATGGTGAAACTACTCTGAGTGACACTAAAATAGTAGATATATGATACTGTACATTTGTCAAAACCCATAGAGCTTTATGTCAGAATGAATAAATCTGAATGCACACATTTTCTGGGAGGTGAGGCAAACCTAGGATATAATGCAGACTGTGACAAAAGAATCTAGCTGCATTATAAATATATGAAATATCCTCAATGAAGGGAATGGGACAAAAAATTTCTGACCTGGATAACATTGAAAATAAGCTGAAAGTGCTGTAAGACTAATAGCAAAATTAACTGCACCTAATCTCCACTCTAGTGGGTAAAATTGTTTGCCATGGGGGTATAGATTAACAATTCTAATAGTAGTGTACTGGAATTGAAGAATTAAGTAAATGACTGGCAGATGATGGGAGCCAAGTTTCTGACTGTCAGAGAAACAGTGAGATAATCAAGAAAAGAAGGGTAAAATGATCAATGAGGTAATGGATTAGAGTTGGAGACATCAGTATGAACTTATGTTTAGCTTAATACACGTGCAGATGGACACATGCAGAAATATTTCTAGATATGTGTATATACATGAGTTAGTTTGTGTGCAGACATTTTCTTATTCTGTCAGCTGAGAGACCCTGGAACCAACAATGCCTCACTGACCACAAGCACACCCAACATCCAGACGTGGTTTCCAAATACCATTCTCCAGTGAAGGGAACTAGAGCTCCTTGGAGAAATTGCTGATTCTAAGTTTGGGGCAAGATATAAACACGGGGATCCTGGAGCATTTTGTAGTACTCCAAATAAGAAAGTACTCAAAACAAACAAACAAAGCAAAATACAGCACTGGAGGAATGTCATAGGGACTCAGCAGCCAGATGAAAAAGTTTCCAATGATGAAAGCTGGAATAGCCTGAACAACAAATAAATTATGTAATACTTGATTATAATGCTAAGTATAAACAAAAATCCACGAGTCCATACTAATACAAATAACTGCTTTTGTAAATTAAAACTGGGAACTAAGAGACAAATCTCCTTGCAGAAGAATTCCAATAATTTATGCAGATACTGTCCCTTCAAGGAGATGGAGCATTACTTCCCACCTCTAACTCTGTGCTGGGTATAGTGATGTCCTTCCAAAGAGCACAGTGTGGAAAGGGGAAAAAGAGTCACTTTGCAACAGAGAAATCTGACAAACAGTCCTTCAGCCAGGTGATCAAGGTCAACATCAACATCATAAGTCGGGTTGGTAGTATGTACCCTGATATGATGTGAATGGTAGTTTACCCCTGTGACCTTCCTCCCCAAAACACATAACCACAGTGGAATCTTGAGAGAAATATCAGATAAACCCTAATTGAGGGACATTCTACAAAATACCTGACCAGCACTACTCAAAAACCTCAAGATCATCAAAAAAGTGCAAAGTCTGAAGAATTGTCACAGTCGAGAAGTGCTTAAAGAGATATGATGACTAAATGTAAAGTGACATCCTGGATGAGATGCAGGAACAGAAAAAAGACATTAAGTAAAAACTGAGAAAATCTGAATACAGTATAGACTTTTGTCTGTACACGTCACGGAGGAGTAACCTTCTCAGGGGCACTGTTCAAGATCAGATATCACTGCAGGCACTGCTGGCCACAGGACATCTCGGCTCCTTTCAGCACCTGGTTCTACTGCCAGGAACTCCCCCACTACTGCCCCTGGCAGCGTCAAGTCCCCCAGTGATAGAAATGATCCCCTGATAGGCTTTCACCTTTGCTTCCTGCGCTTTTGAATTGAAATCTCACACTGATTTGCAAAGCCCAGTTCACAATCATGTATCCTACCTGCAAAGAGTCTTTTGAAAACATACTTCCTGAGTTCTCCCAATGAGGGAGCCACGACTCATATCACGAAGAACCTGCAAACACAGGGATGGTTTTCAAAAGGGTGCTGTGTAATCAAAAACAGAGCAGTTCTCTACCACAGAGATGATGGAAAGAATCCAGGGGGAAAGATGATGGCATTGTAGGGAGGTGGGTTTGAGACAGAGAGAAGTAGCATGACTTCTTAAACAAAAGGAGATTGGGGATTGAAAGGTAAAATGGATGGGTTTGACAAAGGGTAAGAGGTCAGGGAATTTCTTAAAATGCCGCAATTCTGGCTTGTCTATGTGCATGCACCATGGTGCCATTCACAGAGAGAGGGAGTTGAGGAAGAGGGTGAGGGTTCCTACTCTTGCTTTGCTTTGTCTTATTGGTGTGTGTGGTGGGGCTGGGAGAAGGCTGGGTTCCGCTTGGGGCATAATAATATTATTGAATTAAGGAAGCCTGTGTTCTAGCTAAAACTCTAGCTCCAAGTTTCACTTGCCATTGTATCAGTATTAACTTTTTTCTTTCACTGCCTATAGGTGGCTATAGCTTTTGGTCTTCTCAACAACGCTCTAGGATGTCCTTCTGAGCACACACTGGTTTGTTCACTGCTGTATCACTAGGTCTGGAGTCCTAGCACAGTGTAGACTCTCAACAAATTCATGTTTAATAAATTATTTTTCTACCTACCTTCTGCCACAAATTCCAGGTTAGACTGCATTTAAACTCAAGCTTTTCAAAAAATTTCCCTTAAATCCATGTTTCATTGTGCCAGTACAAAGAACCAATATTTTATTAATCCAAATCATGCCCAATGGAAAAGATTATCTTTTACAATCGTAGACGTTTAGCAGACTGGTAGTTTCTAGAAACCCAAAGTAAAATAGATATTTAACTTCAGTTTAATTTCATCAATACAAAACGTCAATTTAGGGTTTGGTGTTCATCCCCATTAACAGAATGAAGAGGAGACGGGAAACCAGAGGACATCATAGATAGACTTGAGTGTGGGCTGACACTTTTTCTTCCAATCACTTTTTTTTTTGCCAATCACTATCTCAACCATGCAAATTAAATATAGGTTTATTTATATGGTATGGAAATATAGACAATTACATTTTCCAATAAAATGATTTTCTTTAGCTAACTTAGATATCCATGTATTTCACCTTCACTTTTGCTATATACTTAATTTTTTTTTCTCCTAGACTAGTTTAAATCATCATTTATGCCATTAATCAGAATAAAAGTCTGCTCCCTAATTGTTTTAATTGCAGGACTGCCAGAGAGGATCTCTATCCAAATCTTTTCTCTAGCTTGTTAAATTGTCTTTTATAAAAGATCAAAGTCTTGTGTTTTACAGACAGTGGTGCTTAAAATAAAAAAGAAAAAGAGAAAAGAAAATCATTTGAATGTAAACTCTACTGGAATCTTTGGAAGGAATTTTTACCCCGTCAAAGGAAGAGCGGGCAGCGGGGCAAGTCCCTGACTTCTAAAAGGGGAAAGGAAAATCTTTTGCAGAAAATAACAAAACTTTGCCCCCTCTGAGCGTCGTGGCCAGCCCACACTCTCTACCAGGTCTACCATTGTCCAGCTGAGGCTGAATCACGCCTTCAGAGGGCACTGAGGAAAAGTCCATATGAAAAGTGTTATGTTCTCCTTCCTCCACAATAGCAAAAGTCAGAGTGAAATTTATGGCTATATTTAATTCTAGGATCATTTACCTATCTGCCCTTGTCTTAGTAATTTTCAAACTTTGATTTGTTATTTCTTTCCTGTGTGGTGAGAGGAAACAACATGTCTTTTACTCCCAGGCATTCAATAAGGACTCTAAAAATAAATCTGCCTTAATTAAATTGCAAATGTAATCATCAGGGTTTGATTCAATAAAAATGACGTGTGTTGGCATTATGGAAAGTCCCCCTGCACCTTGTGTAGAGCTCCAGGATGCACCTCTTGCTGCTCTGCCTTTCGGTTCTGGCAATAAAGGCCAGCACGTGGGTGTGTGCATGGGGCACGTGCAGGCACCTCCCTGAGTGCAAGGTTTTTATTTCTAGAAGTGAGGGAGAAAACATGTGCAGTCCAGCACTCTGTCTAACTGTCCCCAGTGCTTCTGCAAAATCTCTGTAAATATGCAAAAAACGTGCAACTTCACAAGAAAACTTCGGGAACACTGGTGATCCCTGAGAGCCCACCCGTGTCCAGGGCCCAGCCAGTCCAGGCATCTTTAAACTGCCCAAGGCCCAGGCTGCAGCCCAGAGTGGTCACATTCGCAGCTCCAGTGCAATTTGAGACACACATAGAGTGTAATGAAACAAGTTGTTGATTGAAGTAAGTAATAAAAACATGAGTGAGCATCTTGCCTTAGGCTACCAACAAATAAAACTCCCAAAAGAAGCAATGAGATCAGTGTGGGGAATGTTCATTTTGCATCCCCTGCAAGTTGAGACAGTTGATCTGTTTCATCCGCTATTTGGTTAAACGTATTCTGTTCTCACATATTTTTAAAGTGAAGATGTACTTCTTATAAGAGTGTCTTGATTCGCATCTAGAATGTGAAGCCAATCAGCTTATAGGAGGATTGGAATAGCAAAACCAGGCTCCAGGGAATAGTAAAACCAGTAGAGAAATAAAATGACACTTTACTATTTTAAATGGAAATCAAGCAGATACTGGTTACGTCACTGTACACAAAATGTGTACAAAAAGACTCATATGGTCTTCTTGTTGAAACATTAAAAGAAGAAGAAGGACACAATCCTTGTTGTACAAATCATGAAAAATAGACTGTGAGTGGGCCTGAAATGGGAGGCTCTACGAACTTGCAGAAGAGGAAACAAGGATCTATTTACAATCTAGATTGGTTGATTTTTAAAGTTGGCAATTTTGAAAAGAAAAATACATAAAGATTCTTCTATGAACTTTGAAAGCTTTGCTAAATAAAATGTGCATAATGGGCAAAGTGGATTTTATATTAGGCACATACCCTCATTTCTCTACTGTGTGTTGATCTTGTCAGATCTGTGTTCAGTTCTGGGCCAATGCCATCTGAAGCACATGAGAAAGTAGAGAAAAGATTTTAACAAGAATCAAATATAGCCTGCATGACAATGATTAAAAAAGCCCAGTGCTTATTATGAAGGCGATAG
Source organism: Equus quagga (assembly GCF_021613505.1). NCBI lineage: Eukaryota > Metazoa > Chordata > Mammalia > Perissodactyla > Equidae > Equus > Equus quagga. The sequence continues at coordinate 48,138,388 of NC_060274.1, read as the reverse complement.
GGGGAAGTCTTTTCAAGTGTGTGATTGCTCTCTTTCGGCGCAGGAAAGTAGCGAGGGAACAAAGAGGTTTGGGGTGATCCAATAACAGGTAGACAGAGAAGAAAGCTGTGGACAGCTACACTCTGTCATTCATCCTCAAGAAATAATCAGGAACCATTCTTTATTTTGCCAGGCATGCTTCCAGATTCTGAGAATACAAAACTAAACAAAAAGAAAAAACAATCCTATCATCATCAAGCTGACATTACAGAGAGGAGAACAAAAAGTAAGTGAAATGGATGGTCTGCAGATTGAGAGCAGCAGGACGCCCACTAGCCCAAGGCCCGTGGCAGTGGACTGGACAACTGCCTGTGATCTGCCAGCCTCCACAGAGCGTGCCCGTCCTGGCAGCACTCAGCCTCAATCCCCCACAACACAGCCACCTCTTTGGTACCAACGCAAAAGCTGAACCGTCATTTCTGACACTCTGAGAGAGGATTGGTTAATAGATATTGATATAGCTGCTACTTATGGGCCATAAAGTTTTATATCTGTTGTGCTGTCAGTGTCTAACATAAGTGTTAGAAATCTAAACACACTCTGTTTTTTCTGGATGTTGTTTTTTTTGCCTTGGGTTTAACTGTAACATTAATCTTTCTCCACCTCCCCATTTCATTTGCAGTTTCGTAATTTACCATGCCTACTCTATTACATTATCCTTGCTTATTTATTTTATTTTACATATGGCTTTTGAAACCAGTGCATAGTTGTTTTGTTTAAATTGGTTCTAGGAGAATGTCTTTTGTAAAGGAATGCAGTCTTCTCTTCTATCACTTTTTATTTGTTTGTTTGTTTCTTTTTTGGTTTTGTGGTTTCATATTTTTGATATATGAGTCCTGTAGGCATAGTGTGTATGTGTGTGTGTTTGCATATGTGTGTAATACTGGATTCAAGTTTATTTTCTAATCTTTAAAATTAGAATTAAAGGGCATCTCTAGACTGTATTATCCCACAGTAAAACAAATAAACAACAACAACCAAAACAAAAACACAAATATTCTTATCTTTGCCCACCTCCCCTGGCTCAAATTTAAGTTGTTTACTTATCTTGAGACTTTAGGCACTATTTATAAGTATTAAATTCCTATATTTTTATTGTGTCACTCCACAAGTAAAAGAAGTTATGCAAATTACTATATGAATTACCAACAGGAATTTAGTCCCCCTTCAAACTCCTGGGATGATGAAGTGACAGGAGAGGCGGCCACTAGTATTACTTTGCTATCTGATAGAAAGTGACTCCAGAGGCTGGAAGGCTAGTGGAAATCTCAATTATGCATATTTTCTGTAATTTTATTAGGGGTAGAATAAAGCCAATGTGATCAAATATCACTCCAGTTTAATACATTCCTTTTTAAATGTTTCTCCTTTTATGTTTTAGAATCTTTTCATAGGGCCATATTGGGTCTATTTATTCATTCACTTCTGTTTAATCACTTTTGACACACAGAAGTGGTTTCCCATGAACAGATGGAGGCGATGTGGCCTGCATTCCCTCACTGCCTCACTCACTGATCTCAGTATGCTCTCACTCAGAAGACTGGTAGCTATAATTTTACATGGTTCTTTCCTCATCCAGGCAACCCGGAGGGAGAAAAGAAGTGTAGGGAGTCAAAGCCGGATAACTTCATCTCTCTCAGCTTCCTTATCTGTGAATGAAATTGCTACTCTAAAGGTTAACAGATTTTCTTTGTTTTGTTTTTGTTTCATTCAGCATTTGCTTTGCTCAGCATCCATGGAAAGAGTGTAGCGTGGCTGTGCCAGTCTCCATTGAGAGATCGCTGCATACTCTAAGAACGAAAAAGCCTGCTCCATATAGGAATAGCCTTCCACATCTGGGCTGTAATAGCGTCACAGTTTTCTGAGTGGCACCAGCAGCTTCCCAGAGCTGTAGATGTCAAATGGTAGAGATTGCAACAGCTAATGGAATTTACAATTTTTTTCTCAGTATCTTACACAATTCCTTAGCCCCTCAAATTACAAAGTCTTGTCTGGATTCCACTAGACAATGTCCTCTTAGCCAGTGGACAATGAGAATCTGCCAAGTAATACCTCAGTATTCTTCTGAAAGGTCTAAATCATTACTCATCACACTACGTGAGTAATAATTGTTAGCCATTATTTTCATCAGCCTGGCCTAGATGCCTCCCTCAGAAATCTTTCCTATTTCTTGCCTATGTTCTTTAGTTTGGAGACTAGGATTACATCTGTGATCTGAACTGGAAGGAGGGAGTAAAGGCCAAGAGGCTTTGGCTCAAGCTGTCATCTTAACTAGAATGAACTGTGAAATGGATGTTTGGGTACTAATGATAGTAGTTTATTGTAGGAGCTGGTGTTGGTTAAAAGTAATAGATTCTGCATGGGAAATTTCTTTTATTATTATTATTTTTTTTAGTGAAGAAGATTGACCCTGAGCTAACATCTGTTGCCAATCTTCCCCTTTTTGCTTGAGGAAGATTGTCTCTAGTTCACATATGTGCCAATCTTTCTCTGTTTTGCATGTGGGATGCTGCCACAGCATGGCTTGATGAGTGGTGTGTAGGTCTACCCCCAGGATCTGAACCTGTGAACCCCAGGCTGCTGAAGCAGGGTGCGTGAACTTAACAACTACACCACTGAAAACCTCTTTTTTTAAAGAAATACAATAGTGTTAGCAGAATATGAGGATGCTTCTGGAAACACAGATTATTTTGACTTTTAGCAAATAGTCTTTCAAATTTGTTAGAGATAGATAACTCACTAGAGATATGTGAACTGAAAAATAATATTGCTAATTATATGACTAACAGCAACTAGAGAAAATATTTAAGAAGTATGCTTCAGGGTTCTATATTTGGCTTATATTGCAAAGATGTCTATATTTTTACTTGCATAAGGAAGAAACTGCAAAAAACATTGGAGTTGATAATTTGAGAATGATCCAATTATGATGAATGGTTTAGGATTTTAAATTAGATAAACAACTTGAAGAAAAAGGTCACTATCTTAAAAAATTATTTTTAATAACAATAAACAAAAATCATTACATTGGTTTCAGGGGAAAAAATATCATGGTGAATGAAGAAAGCATTATTCACTCATCAATCTCAGAAAAAAAATTCTCTAATGTGACACTGAACTAGGTGTTGGGAATACATACATTATGTTCATTATGCCCTGAATGATTTCACAATTAGTGAAAGGGATGGATTTATATGTAATCCAAGACACTATCATGAAGTATGTGGTACTAGACATTTCTACAACGTGAACCAGAAGGGAGGAGACTGAAAGAATTAACCGTATCAGGAAAGGGGTAATCAGAGAAAGGAGTCCTTTTGAAACATAGTTTTATTGGTTGGATACCATCTACCTTTCCTCCTAGCCCTGTCATTTATGATTCTACTAATGAAAACAGGGAAGGAGTAACATGGATGAGACTGCTTGTAGTCAGAATTAAATGTTTACTAAGGATAATTACAATTATTGGTAATGGTTGAGCAGTGGCTGTGCATTTTAAGTTTACGAGCACGAATACTATTGACATTTTAAAATCTGTATCATACTAGTGCCCTAATTCTATTATTTTTCTGTTCTCCTGGAGAACAACTTCCCACCCTCTCCTCTATCTTCAAACCTCCAACATCTCTCCCCAACATCATTCTCGGAGGATGGACATTCTAGCTCACTGAGATAACTAAAACAATTGGAAGAGAACACTGCCGAATTCTGCTACCTCAACTCCTACTCACTGGCATTGCAGCCATAAGCTTTCCATTGCATACGTCACAAACCTAAGCTCTCCAGACTCCTTTCTAGACTTGCTTGCTCCAGTTACTTTCCAGAGGCCACCTCCCTCACCCACTTTAATATATATTTTCTCTATACCGGAATAATTTTAGCATACAAACTTTAAAAAAAAAAAACAACTATTCACTCCCAGATAGTATCCTATTCCTCTCCATTATTTTGAAGTAAAATTTCTCAAATGAATTGCTTGTTCTCCGTCTCCAAATTCTCTCCTTCCATTTAATCTTTAACCTGCATCAATCACACTTTCGCTTCTTCATTCCAATGCAACTTCTAAGGTTACTGATGACCCTCATGTTGATACATTTAATCCAGCTTACTTAATGGATTTTCAGCCTTTGAAACAGGTGCTTACTCACTTTCTTCAATTAGAAACCCCAATCTCTGGGTTTTTTTTTTTTCCTTCCTAGCTCACTAGTCACTGGCTACTCTTTTTCAATCATCTTTCAGATTCCTCCCATTTTCCCACATGTGTCTGTTCTTGGTACTGGTATATTCTGTGTCTCTGCTCACCGGAAGATGCATTTAAAGCCACAAGACTCACTGAGCACTAAGGCAATGAGTATAGATATTTATATGTATCAGACCTATATTCTGAACTCTGGACTCTTACATCCAACTACATACTTGACATCTCTACTTAGTTGTTTCCAAATGTTCCAGAATGTCATGAATCTCTATTGCTATTTCTTTTAAAGTACAATTTAATTTCCAGGTCCAGCCTAGATTCTATTAAAAGGGATTGATAATGATGATGATGATGATGATAATGGTAGAGGTAATGGTAGTGATAATGATGGCGATTATTGCTTTTTCTTTTAAGTACATAGACTCACTCTAAGAAGAATAATATTATTATCATTTTTAAAAATAATAAATAGAAATCAGAGTAGTTAAGTAAATTTTAAAAGATCATACAGCTAGAAAGTTACAGAGAAAGGCTTTGAACTCAAATATATATGATTTTGAAGTTATTCTGAAGTTGCTCTCTCACTAAATGAAAGACTACCAAGTCTTTACCAATTACAGCTACTTCCTCCTACTAGTTTACCCTTCCAGAAGGAAGGTTTATTGAGATACTCAATCATTAAATTGCACTGTCTTTCTAGCAGAACTGTCCAAGAACAATCCCCCAGTTTCTTAGACTCTCCTCCAGCCAAAGCCTAAGTCCTATAATAAGTTCTTGCTAACATGCACTTATACCTCACAGTCTCCAATCATGGTGTTCTCTCTCACTGCAACAAATACAAATCCCAGTTTTCAACTATAGATGTGTTCCTGGTAGCCTTTGTCTAGAGGCCATCAACACACTCTAGGAATGCTATGGCCAATGCAAAGTAAAGGGTGAGCATCCCCTTCCATATTTTGAATACTACATTCCAATTATATTAGTCTACAGGGATTACAGAATTAATTCCCCCAGTTTTTCTAAGAGTTTTATCTCCATATCTTGGGACAATGTAATGGGCTTACAATTCTTTTTCACATTTCCTCTTAAGCCTCTATAAATAGCAAATGTTGATTTGTTTTAACTACTGAAATGGGAGTGTGGATGTGGCTGGCACCAAATCCTTAATACAGTTTGTAAAATGTAATGTTCACCTTGTTAGATCTATCTTACTGTGTCAATATGCCAAAATTATTTGTTCCTGAAATAGTAATCTTAAACTTTAGTGATGGCCTTTAATCTAATCATTATGGCCCTGAAATTTACTGAAAGTATTGAATTCAACAAAGCAAAGTGGTGCTCTCAGAGACTACCTTCTACCTCATAGATTCCTATTTTATGTGAGAGAATATAAAGTAACTTGATCAAACACTTTACTAAGTGCATGTAAACTCATAACTTGATAGTGATCTTAAAAAGAGATTGATTTCATTTGTATCTGGAGATGTCTTAAGTATATTAACTCTTTCGGATTTTGTATGAGATTAAAAAATTATCAGAAGAAACAAGAAACACTCAAATGAAAACAGTGAAAGATGAGGATAATGTCAAATCAGCACTTATGTAGAATACTAGGAAATATCAGAATTTAAAGAGAATAGGAATTCTTAGAAGCCAATGTCCTGTCTTAGCCCATCCACCTCCTACATTAGTTCCCTAAGGGAACTGTAAGAACTGAGGGCAAGGCCAGGATAGGACACACTTTTTAATATGAGTTTGAATATTTACCTCAAGCTCCAGAAGGATATCTTGCTCAGTTATGCTTGATTAAGTAGATAAATGCTCCCCACCACCTCACCTTGCATAGACTAAAATACACTGAAGATGTCTTCTTTCCTCTTTCTCCTTGGACTCAAACCATAAAGATGATGGCAAGAAAAAGCTTGTGCAGGGCTAGTGGGTGATGAAACTGCATGTACTTAGCACAGTGTAAATAAATAAATGTCAATGAAATTCCATCGTGTTAAACTAACAGCATAGAGAGTATATAGAGAATATAGGCTGAGTCCTGTAACAAACTCCAATTCTCAATAACAAAATACAATTTTAATTTTCATTAAAGACATATACTTATTTAGGTTGATCAGGAGTCTCAGGTCCACACAGTTATTCAGGGACTGATCCTGAGAGACATTCTACTAGCTTTATTTAACCAAGAGCCCCTATGGCCACCAATGAAAGAAGAAGAGACAATGGTACCGAGAAGGCACACCCCTTGTTAACTTCCTGTGCCTCCTGACATCTGACATCCCCTGCCACTCCATTAGGGAGTTCTAGTCATATGATCCAATCCAGTTGCATGGGAGCCTGAGAAATGTCGTTCAGCTCTGTGCCCTGGAGGAGGAAATGGGCCTGCTGAGCATCTAGCCAGTCTTTGCTGTAGCTCATACGCTCCAGATATCTGATAAAACTTCTCCTTACACAGTGTTTGCAGAGCTGCACCTAGACGTGTCCTTGCTAGATCCTTTGTAGTACCACCCATCATGATTGTGACCTACTGATGGATGCCTCTCAATGTTTATTAACTTCAGATATTTGTGCTGACCCAAGAGTCAGTTTTTCTTTTGTTCTGGATTGCCCAGTTTGGAGAATCTCAGTTCATTGTTATGTTAAAGAAAATAAAAAACTTACTGAAGTCAAGAAAGAGAGGCTATATTGCTTATTTTTAATTTACGTGGCTTGGGGCTAAAACTTATGATAAATACAGATTTATCCCAATTAATACTTTATAAAGCCAGCATGATGAATATTTGCATTTTCTTCGCAAATTTGTCTATGTCTATAATTACTTACACAGAGATTAAGCTTCATAGAAAAAAGAAAGTTTACTTTAAACTTTATGTTTATTTTCTTCTGGCTTTATTGAGGTATACTTAACAAATAAAAATTATATATATTTAAAGTATACAATTTAATGATTACCACAATCAAGCTAATTAAATATATCCATCACCTTAAATGTAAGACCTGAAACTATAAAACTACCAGAAGACAGCATAGGTGAAAACTTCTTGACATCAGTCTGGGCAATGATTTTTTTAATATAACACCAAAAACATAGGCAACAAAAACAAAATAGACAAGTGAAATTGCATCAAAATAAAAAGTATCCATACAGCAAAGGAAACAATCGACAAAATGAAAAGGCAATCTATGGAATGGGACAAAATATTTACGAACGTATATCCAAAAATGGGTCAGTATCCAAAATATATAAGAAATTCCTACAACTAAATATCAAAACAACAAATAACTCAATTAAAAAATGGGCAAATGACATTTCTCAAAAGAAGACATACAAATAAACAACAGGTACATGAAAAGATGCTCAATATCACTAATCACAGGGAAATGTAAATGAAAACTGCAATGAAGTATCACCTCACACCTGTTAGAATGACTGTTATCAAAAAGATGAAAGATAACAGGTGTTGATGTGGATGTGGAAAAAAGAGAATTCTTGTACAATGTTGGTGGGAACATGAATTGGTTCAGCCACTGTGGAAAGCAGTGTGGAGACTCCTGAATAAATTAACAGGAGACCTACCATATGATCCAGCAATCCTGTTTCTGGGTATATATCCAAAGGAAATGAAATTGGTGTCTCGAAGAGCTATCTGCACCCCCATGTTCCCTGAAGTGTTATTCACAATAGCCAAGATGTACTGATTTTAAAATTATATATATAAAATTACATACATACATACATATATATATATATATTATATATATAAGATTGTTTTTCTAATATTTGGGCTTTTTAGAATACTCATAAATTTAAAATTATGAAGCTTGTGACCTAATTGTTATTGTTATACCTGAAACTAACATTTCCCGGATTTAGACAGGTGTATGCGTATGTGGGGGAACGGATGGGGGAAGAGATTCAAGGATATAGAATATTTTCTGTCATACACAAAGCAGTATTTTACTTATTTATAAAATGATACCTCTCATTCCCAAAGATTTTAAAGGGAAGGGGATTGTAGAGATACATAACATTTAATATTAACTTATTAATTTAATAAATATGTGTACCAGGCACTGTTCTAGACTGTGAAGATATAGCATGGAACAAAGTAGAAAATATTCCCTGCTCTCACAGAATTTATATTCTCGTGTGGATTCATAATATCATAAGTGAGACATTGAGAGGTTGATGAGGAAATATGAGGGGAAAAGTGTGGAAAAAATAACACCCATGCAAAAATGCATAACTATAATCTGATATACTTGAGAATTAATTTGAAATTTGCCATTGAAAGAAGGAAGAAATTCATCATTCTCTATGTGTACAGATCCTCTTCAGCTTGGTGGGAAGATTCTAAAGGGAGAAAATGAATAAGTAAACAAGGGAAGGGGTGCCTCCATTCTTAGCTCAGTAAGTCATACGTGTCTTGTTAATCAGTCATGTGGTAAATACTGTCACCAAACAGCCCTCGTGTTTGGGCCCTAAGCACTTCATATGGATGGGCTACAAATTTGGCTCTAATATTTAGTAGCTAATAAAAATTGGGAAACAAAATAAAATACTGAAAATGAAACATAATTATTTCACGAAAAGTCTTACTATTCTTCAGACCATACCAGAAATAAATATTCTTGTAGCCTTCTCAAAAATTAAAACATCTTGGGGATGGCCCGGTAGCACAGGCGTTAAGTTCACGCACTCCACTTTGGCAGCCCAGGGTTCGCCTGTTCAGATCCTGGGCGTGGACCTACACACCACTTATCAAGCCATGCTGTGGTAGACATGCCACAAATAAAGTAGAGGAAGATGGGCATGGATGTTAGCTCAGGGCTAATATTCCTCAGCAAAAGGAGGAGAGTTGGAGGTGAACGTTAGCTCAGGGCTAATCTTCCTCAAAAAAAAAAAATTAAAACATCTCGTGCTTGTATAAAAGTTGCATGTCCACATCCTTCTCAATTCCTTACCTCTGTTAATCTACTTAATTTTCACACAACCTTCTGAAATACCAAAATTATACTCAATTCATCTGTGAAGAAATGGAGACTGAGATGAAATACTTTGCCCAAGATTTTACAGTTCTGAACGGGAGATGAGACTTGAATGTAGGCACTGCTGAATGTGTCTTGTAAACCGCTCTACTAGACTGCCTCATTCTACATTTTACTCAAAAGCATGTTGAAAATAGAGAAAGAGAATGCTAATATCTTTGGTCTTCACACATATAAATCTTGCCCAGCTCCTGTTTGTTTTACTGACGTTCTTGCCACGTTGGAATGTTTACAACTTCTGTAATTTTTTTTTCTATTTCACATGCCAGAATGAGTCCTATCTTTTTCACTCCTGTCACTCACCCGTTCCATGCAGGAAGAGATAAGGATGCCACGTCATGATATGAACATGAGCTTTGAAATTAGAAAGTTTCATGTTTGAATCCGAATGCATCCTGTGGCAGTGGTTGTAATTTTCACGAAATATGCAAACAATCTATGCTTCAGTCTCAGTTTCCTCATACTGGGAATAATAGTACCTTATAGGACTGTTGTTTGGATACCAGGATGTAATCAATATAACGCCCTAAGAATAATCTTAGCATATTATAAATATATTAAAACTATGAGATATTGTGGAGAGTTTTGTTGTCTCAACCATTTACAACGTGCTTACAGTGAATGAGTAGTCACTGGGGATATAGTGTCTACAAATCTCTTATCAGTCCTTTTTTGATGTTTTCCTTCTTTATTGGTAAGTGCTCTTATACAAAGGATCCAATAAGAAATCTAAAAGATAAGTGTAGTCATCTCAAAGAGATAGAGGCATAGTGACTCAGCAAGAAGGAAGTGTTGTAATTTCATAGACTAGGATCTAGGTACCAGCAGAGGCTGCTCATAAAAGGCTAGTGTGAATGCTGCCTGCTTCTCCACTGCACACAGACTGCCCTCTTCTCAATGCTCGCCACCAGGGATGTGTTCCATACATAACAAGAGAGCACCTTGTTTACAGTAGTATTTTTATTCAATTTATCTTCACAGTCCAAGAAAGTATTTAGTTTCCCTTAATGATATTAGCCACCCCGACATTTATAACAACATAGGACATAATTACTCTGTTTTAACCTAATTATAGACCTCATTAACACCCTTTCCTTTCCACCATGATTAAAAATCTCCTAAGAACTGAGGTAGGAGACCTCTCATCTCTGAACGGTAGAATTATTGTGATTTATTGTTTATCCTGGCAGTCCTGAACACAGACTGACTTATTATTGTGGATCCCCACTGAGGTGAGCAGAAGTTGGGGGCAAAATGCAGGGCTTCTGCGGGAGTGTGCTTATCCTCTCAGACCCAGTCACAATTTAATATGGAGCCTGTCACTTCCTGCACAAAAGCATGAAGAAATCTCAGGAGGACAAACCTCTAGCAATAACCAGCTTGAGAACGTCATTTCTGCCACTGGAAAAGTAACTGTATCCCTTTATTGGAAAAGAAAAGCTACAGGAAGTCTTAAATATTGCAGCTGGTATTCGTTTTCCTCCCTCCCTGGGGATGTCTTCCCCTGTGGTCTGAACAGTCAACCAGTTAAGTGGAAAAAGACTTATAGTTTACTCATTTCCATTCTTTTGCTGACGAAAACTCACATCTCTACATTTTCCCAGGAACAACGCTCATTTGCTATAATGATTTTTAGCCAGAAGATCAAAAATCCTGGCATCACAATTAGCCCTAAGGTCCAGAAGGAAGAATTGTGAATTTGAGAGCTCATGCTATTATTAAAAATGAGTGTTTACAGTGACCACAGAGGCATGATACTATGTTAAACCTTATACCATTTCCACAGTAGGTTTACAGTGTGAACTTTGATGGTGATGATAGGAGAAAAAAGTTTTTTTCTTTTATGTGACCCGCCATCACAGCATGGCCACTGATAGATGAATGGTATAGGCCCGCACCCAGGAACCAAACCCCAGGCTGTTGAAGCAGAGCACACCAAACTTAACCAGTAGGCTACCAGGGCTGGCCCAGGAGATTTTTTTAATGCAAAAAAAGAGCTAACTCCTGCCCAAATCAGGACATTTTCTATAGGCAGAATGACATGTTGACGTTCTTTTGATGCATTGAAAGGAATCCTGGCATCTAGTTTGTAGAACACTCAAGAACACATGATGGTGTTGCCTAGCTCTTGTGGAAGAAGCCAGGTGGCTTCAGAAAACAACCTACCCGAAGACTTAGGGTAAGCAAGCCTAAAGCATTTCTTGTTTTTCCTTGAACTCATTCTGATTTGCTTTAGGGAAGCTGCCAGGCGGTTTTAATTTGATACATAAATTGATATTGACTTTCATAACTTAAGAAAAAGAGTTGGAAATATTTAATTGTTTAACGAATTTTTATTAGTTGTCAGATGCTGAAAGTTCAGAGACAAAAAGAAAAGATTCTTGCTCTTGTTATCCTTTCATTCTCTTACCAAAGCAAAGTAGTCATGCCTCATTCTGGGTAAAGAGTTAATGGAGTGTGCGCTAATTGAGAAGGCATCTCGCACCCGCCAGGGCTAAACGCTCACTCCAGACACTCCTAGAAGCTTTGCACATTGTTTCCAAAGCTCCTTACAAATCATCATAAAAGAAAAATGATCTCAGAAGCACTTAAAGCCTTTTCTACACCCACTTTTCCAATAAATCTCAAACACATCTTTCATTTTGATCACAGAAATGCAAATTTTCTGACAGGCAAACTACAGCATGACTAAGTCCAAATGGAGTACAGTGCATTTACTCAAGTGGAAAGGATAATGCAATGAAATGCAAAGCCATGAAACGTAATGGATTTCACTCAACTTCAACTTCCAAACTGTGCATGTTGGCTTATTGTTGGTGTTGGTTTTGCACATATTATTGTAAAATGATCAAACCAGTTAGAAAGAAAAATAAAGATTATACAGTGCAGGTAATTTAATGTGCTTATTTTTCCTTAAATGTATTTTTCACATTTTTCTGTAACTTTGATTCATAAAAAAGTTATATTTGATAATAGTAAAATAATTCCAAACCAATCAGGAGTATAAGTTTAATTATTGTTAGACTGGGTTTCATAATAGTTACAGAAATGAAAATGTGTGGTCTAGTGTCTCCTCAGAGTGCAGGATAATGGTTGCTAGGCAGCCTCCTGTTTACAGAGAAAAGAATTTCTTTATCTGCAGATGTCAACAGTGCCTCATCCTCTTTATTTCCACCGGAATTTATATGGTGGGCCAGGGCTTGGTGAGCGGTGGTAATTTCCTGTGCAGTATATACTGCCCTACTTGTGAGGAGCATATTGCTGTTCAAGGGTCAACGTGCAAACACATGGGGGCATTACTGAAACCAATGGATGTTACCTGGAGAAGCCAGCCTGAAAATATCTAGGTGGCTAAAAAGCTGCATTATAAATATTTTAGTTGAATTTTACTTTATCAAAGCAGTATATGTACCATAGCTTAAAAAGTTAAATAGCAAACTAAATGGATTATAACTAATGGGCTGTTTGCTGCCCCACTGCCTCCCACCCAGTGTTCTTCTCCATAAACAAGCACTCTTGCCTCTTTTAGTTGTTTAGTCTCCATAAATCTAAACAACATGAATAAATTGCTGTCATTGGACTCATTAATTTCAGATGTTATCTATCATTTTGCTGTTATGTGGGCGAAGATTTAGCTCTCTTACATTGCCAACACTTTTACTTGACGCTCTCATTCTTTTATAATTCCGTTTAAAAATTTGGTGTTAAAGCAGTATTCATTGTTTATATTATTAAAAATTGTCATAGTGTCATAACAGGATCACATTTGCCTTTTTTCAATTTGTCCTAAAGTTAAATATTCCTTACTTGCTTGTTTGTTTGTTGTTACTTGCCTAGAGTTTTTTTGTGTGTATATTAGTAAATTCAACATCTATCATCCTTTCAGTGCAATTATCCAAAAAGTAATAAAATTTAGGAAACTCTGAATTTCAAACTTTCTTTGGAAGCCTTGTCAACCTATGAAAATAGAAACCAGTTTAAGAGGCAAAGAGTTTATTTGAGATCAAAGAATTGCAATTCAGGGAGCACAGATTTAGGTAGAGACCCAAATGGCGTCCCAATTACAGGGTGAAAGAGGAGGGGTTTTACGGGGAAAGAAAAGGGGTAATTATGTGAAAAGAAGAGGAAAAGAAAAAAATCTTCTATAGCTATTAATAAGCTGGGTTATTCTTTAGTTATACACGGCTGGTTACAATTCTAGCTTCAGAAAAGAGCCCACAGTCATCATTAGTCTTTGGGGTCAGGATCTCTGCTTTCCTGTTAGTTTTACAAACAGTTGTTTGCAAGACAGTGTTGGTTTGGCCCAGTCCAAAGGTTTGGCCCAGTTCAAATAGTGCAATTTTTCAAGGAGTAAGAAGTGCAGGCAATCTCTCTGAAATGGCTTCTCTGGCTCTTTTTAAAACTTGCTCCCCTTAGGCCAACTTTTCCCAGTCTTACTACCAGAGATCTTTATTCTACTGCATTGTCTAGGTCTACTCCTCAGCTATGTGCCTTTGATTCTCTTCACTGTCATCCTAAGTGGCATATTTTATTTCCTGTATATCAAGTCTTCCCCTTTCTTGTTTTACTCTATTGTTTGGGTGGAGCATATCCTCCAGTAGTGTCATCAACTTAAAAAGATCGTCCAAGGACACAGATTGTGGTGATGCCACCCTCGGCCTTTCTCTTAAATTACACTGCTCCAAACTGCACAGAGTGTTCTCTATGCCTGGAGCACAGCTGTGCCCTTATGTTCCTTTTTCACTGTCCTCCTGGATATTCTCTTTGCTCATCTCCTGTGTGGAGTCTCCTGTTTTCTTTGTAACATGCCTCTCTCTTTCCTGGTCTATTCCTTCATTTGGGGGAAAACATCTCAAGCAGCTTTCTGGAAAAAGAAGCAAAGGAAGGAAATTTTTAGAAATCTTACATATCTGTAATGTCCTTATGCTATGCTCACACATGACTGAGTTTGAGTATCTAAGATAGAAATTATTTTTTGTCTGTATTTGAAGGCACTGCTTCAAGTAAGACTGATTGCTGCTTCCAAGATTCAATTAAGAGCCTGATGCGTTCTGTTCCATGAGCCTTTTATTTGGTCTTTCTTTCTCTCCAGAACTTTTAACATCTTTTTATCTCTTGTGTTTTGAAATGTTATGCACTATCAATATGTGTCTATTTTCTTAAATTTTGCTAGTCCTTTTCAATCTCAAAGCTCATGTTTTAGCAGGTTAAATAGGAGATATAGGCATCTTCATTTTCTTTAAAGTCTCTAGGTAAATGTAAGGAGAAGCAAGGTTCAGAAATATTTAGTCTCAGACAATTGGTGAAGCAGACCAAAAATCTTTGGAACCCCTCCATACCCTCTTAAACTCCATATTCCCTTTTCCTCTTTTCCTTGCCTTCTTATCACATACACAGAACCTTCATATTCTCCCCTATTATTTTTTTTCTTCTCACCTGTTAAGCTATGACTTTGAATGAAATTTTCCCCCCATGACTCTCAGCATTTTAGTGCCCTTCATTTTAACAAGAATCAAAAATTATGTTAATTAAGCACCTATTATGATCCAGGCCCTGTAGATCTGTTATAACACTAAGTCATAGCTGTTATCATAATAGTTTACAATTGGGGGAAAAGTGGCTAATAGAGATAAAAGTAACATGAAAAATCACTCACCACATAGGGGTAAAGGCATGACTTACACTCAGTTCTACCTGATTTCATGGCCTGTCTTTTTTCTTACAATCTTTCTTTACTTTCTTTCTTACTTTCTAGCAAACTGTAAATTAACGCGAGATTGTGTTCAAGTTACAGAATGAAAAAAATTGTTGTTTATCAAGTTTATGAATTAGGTACATTTTAAATGGTTAGTTTACATGTCCAGACATTGTAATCTAGATTCAAAATTACGTTAGAGAGCTTGCCTAGATTAACAGGATTAGGTTTAATGTAGATAACTGGATTTTCCAGCATTTCCTTGCCTGACCTCCAGTCTCACATAAGCTTTATGGAGTGGTTCATTATAATGTTGGCAAAATATCTACTAAAGAAATAGTCAAAAATTTTCAAACATTGCTTAAACATTGTTCTTTTATAAATTAAGTGTAGACTAGATTGCTTAGCTCTTGAGTATTTTTGTGGCTTCTAATTTTCAAATCATGATCTTTCACACACTCAAGGCAATTCTTATTCTGGTGGGAAAGTTGCATTAGTAATAATTTACGTTGCCCAGGCAGTGGTGGAGAAGAAGCCTCTCCCAAAAGGAATAACATTTGTTATCACTCTTAATTGTTTTGTAAGAGAAAAAGGGTTGTTAAAAAATAAGTGAATCTGTTGCTGAAAGAATAATACTTGGAAATATGCCTGTGGACAATACATCACCCATTAGAAACAGAAAAACTGAAACTGTACCCGTTGGTGTGTGACCACTCTTCTTTTTATCCAGAAGCCTCATGTGGAGAGAGACAGATGCTGAGCCTCTGAAGCACTCTTTCTAAAAATACTTACACAAGAATCTTCTTCTCAGCCTCTTCTAAAGTGAAAACAAGATCAAGAAACTCTATCATGAGGTTGAGCTATATAAAATGAAACCAGGAATAATTATATCAACTGAGATCATAAACCTGATGATGGGCTTCAAGTTAAATTTAAGGCAATGTACAAGTATAAGAACAGATTATTCCTTCTTCAGAATCCTAGACTTTGAGACTAAAGGAGCAAAAGAATCTATTTATTTGATATTAGATATATGTTTTGCCTATAATATGCCTATAAAATACTAAAGTTCCGTTTACAATAGCCTCATGAATGCACAAGGAAATTCTATATTACTTCGATTAATTTTGTACGTAGTTATAAGAATTTTAAAAACATAAAATCCTTTTTTTGAAGGCAGTCTGACCCAATGGTCTATCTATGTGTCCCTGGTACATTGTGAACTGAATTCTGTTTGGAAGACATGATACCATTCTGTGTACTTGTGAGGTAATTTTCTACTTTTAGTTCTCTGTTTTTATAGAACTTCTCATACTGGTCTTATCTCACTGAAATATCTCTCTCTCCACCAATCAGAATTTACCTAAGAACAGATTGACTTGTGCCTAGTTCTGGTTCTGACATAAATACCAGTGAATACGTAGAAAAGCCACAAATTCTCTCCACATCTTCGTAAAAGGAACAATTTGTCTTCATCAGTGGTTCTCAGTCCTAGTGGCACATTAGAATCGCCTGGGAAGCTTTAAATTTATTGTTAAAAAGTATCCAATATCTATCAATCTTCTCTTTTCACTATTCTTCATTTGGGTACTGCATGCAGCACAGAGACAGCTATTCTTTAGAGTTACTAAACTACTCCAGTGATTTTCAAATTCCAAGGTGCACATCAATCCCCTGGGGAAGCTTGTGGAAATGCAGATTCTATTCAGTCACTCTGGGAAAGGGCCTGAGATTTTGCGTTTTTAACAAGCTTCCAGAAAATTGTAATGCAGCAAGTCCACAAGTGGCAGTTTCATTAATAAGGATATAAACGCTCCTTAAGAATTCTTTCAGGAAAAGATAAAAGAAAGGAAGAAAGGAGGGAAGGAGGGAGGGAGGGAATGTGGAAATTAATAAAGGGAAACCTCATTTAAAATGGAGTTGGAAAGCCAGAAGGGGGAGTTCCCAAGCAGTACCACTCAAGGTCAATTGCAGGAAAGTCAGTCAATTACAGACCCAACAGAAGTCCTCAACAGGAAAGACTCATTAATTACAGGAAGAAAAGTACATTGCTTCTCAAGTAGAAATTGACTACCCCAGCAACTCAGCCATTGAGAAATCATCAATACCCTGAACTCTTACTTTTCTCCAGTGGACTTTATTCATAACAACCCCTCTCAATTTCCTCCTTTTTCTCCATAAAATAGCATTCCTTTCCCTTGTTTGACGGATTTGCCTATGGTCCACCATAGCATGCACATTCCAAATTGCAATTCTTTGGCTATTCCGGAATAAATTCATTTTACTGGTAAAATAACTGGCTGTTTTATTTTTAAGTTTGAAATAGGAAGGAAGGAAGGGAAACTATCTCATATAATTAATATATTTTCAGGCTTATAAAGTTCTGACATTTGTCAGAAATACCTAAAGAACTAGATGTACAATTTAAATAATGAGGACAAGTTTGTCTTGAATAATTAATATTGTTTTTAATAGGAATCTCCTAGAAAGTGTATTTCTTATATCACAAATTTGAAACCTGTATATAAAATACATAATTTCATTTTAATAAATGAACTTTCCCAAATCTCTAAAGTTCATCATGAATAGTGACTATTATGATGGCTAAATTTACGTGTCAACTTGTAGGATGTTTTTGCATGGGATTAATATTTAAATTGGAGAATGTTGAGTAAAACAGATTGCCTTTCTAATATGAGTGGGCCTCAGTCAATTAGTTGAAGGCCTGAATAAAACAAAAAGACCAGCCTTCTTGAGTAAGAGGGAATTCTCCAGTAGTCTTCCTTCACTCTTCATCTATACGATCTGCCCTCTTAGGTCTCCAGTCTGCTGGCCTTCAGACTGGAATTATCTATCAGCTTTCCTGGAGTCTCCAGCCTGACAGAACACACTGCAGATTTGGATTTCCCGGCCTCAATAAACATGTGAACCAATTACTTATAATAAATTAATCTCTCTCTCTCTCACTCTCTCTTTCTCTTGGTCTTTTTTCTCTAGAAAACTGAGACTAAAACAGATTTTGATACCGAAAGTAGGGTGGAGCATGTCGAGATACCCTTTCTAAGATGAACGATAAGTTGTTTTCAAAACAACTTGGATCTTCCAACAGCCAAACAAACAAACAAACAAAGAAAACATAATACCTAGTGGACCTGTTTGGATGTTGAAGGCAACCTATTCTTCCTTTGAGTGTGTTATTGCACTTCATTTACCAAGTGACCTAAAAAACTGCTAGTTTTGAGTGGGACCCAGAAGAAGTAAAGGTTTTTGAAATAGGTCCAGGCTGCCATGCAAAGTGCTCTGCCATTTAGCCTTATGTTCCAGCAGATTATCGTGCTTGAAGTGGCAATGGGAGATAAGGGATGCTGTTTGGAGCGTTTGACAGTCCCTTATAAGTGAATCACAGCTCAGACCATTAGGATTTTGGAGCAAGGTCCTGCCATTCTCTGTAGATAACTACTGTCCTTTCGAGACACAGCTCTGGGCCTGCTACTGGGCCTCAGGAGAGACTGAACCCCTAATGATGGCCCACTAAGTTACTATGCAATCAGAGCTGCTCATCATGAGCAGAGTATTATCTGACCCACCAACCCATAAAATCGGCAGTGCACAGCAGCACTCTATCATCAAATAGAAGTGGTATCTACAAGATCCAACCTGAGCAGACCCAGAATGTACAAGTAAGTTACATGAAGAAGTGGCCCAAATGCCTGTGATCCCCACTTCTGCTACACTGCCTTCTCTCTCCAAGGCTGCACCTATGGCTGCATGGGGTGTTCCCTCTGATCAGGTGATGGAGGAAGAAAAGACTTGGGCCCAGTTAATAGATGGTTCCACAAGTTACGCAGGCACTGCACAAAAGAGGACAGCTGCAGCCCTGTATCCCCTTTCTGGGACATTCTTGAAGGACAGTGGTAAAGGAAAATCCTCCAAGGGGACAGGCCTTCAAGCAGTATGTCATGGAGAGATGTGCAATTATATGCTAAGATCAGTGATTTGGCTGGATGGGCAGGGAAACATCTATGGAAAGAAGATGATTAGAAAATTGCTAACAAGGAAGTTTGGGGAAGAGGTGTTAGATAGACCTCTCCGAGTGGGCAAAAAATGTGAAGATATTTGTGTCCCATGTCACTGCTCACCAAAGGGTGACTTCAGCAGAAGAGGATTTTAGTAAACAAGTAGATAAGATGACCTGTTCTGTGAATACCAGTCAGCATCTTTTCCCAGCCACCTCGTCAGCATCCAATGGGCTCATGAACAAAGTGGCCATGGTAGCAGGGATGGAATTTATGCATGGGTTCAGCAGCGTGGACTTCCACTCACCAAGCCTGACCTGGCTACAGACACTGCTGAGTACCCAAGCTGCCAGCAGCAGAGAGCAACTGAGTCTTGCATATGGCACCATCCTCCAGGGTAAATAACTAGCTACCTGGTGGCCGGTTGATTACATTGAACCATTTCCACCATAGAATAGGCAGCATTTTGTTCTTAACGAAATAGATACTCTGGATATGGATTAGACTTTCCTACTCCATGCTTCTGTCAAAACTATCATTTGTGGACTTACAGAATGCCTTACCTACTGTCATAGTATTCCACACAGCATTGTTTCTGATCAAGGAACTCATTTCATAACAAACGAAGTGCAGCAATAGGCCCTAACTCATGGAATTCAGTGGGCTTACCATTTTTCCCACTATGCTGAATAGCCGGCTTGATAGAATAGTGAAATAGCCTTTCAAAGACTAATTTACAAAGCCATCTAGGTGACAATACCTTTCAGAGCTGGGGCAAGTTTCTCCAGGAGACTGTATGTGCTCCAAATCAGCATCCAATATATGGTGGTGTTTCTCCTATAGCCAGGATTCACGGGTCCAAACATGAAGAGGTAGAAATGGGGATAACACGACTATAATCCCTAGTGACCAACTAGCAAAAATTTTGCTTCCTGTTCCTATAAGCTTATACTCTGCTGGCCTACAGGTCTTTTTTCCAAAGGAAGAAATGCTTCCACAAAGAGAAATAACAATGATTCAACTGAACTGGAAGTTAAGACTTACCCCTGGCCACTTTGGACTCTTCGTGCCTGTGAATCAACAGTCAAAGAAACAATTATTGTGCTGGCTGGGGTGGTTGATCCTGACTACCAAGGGGAAATTGGACTACTACTCCAAGATGGAAGTAAGGAAGAGCATGCCTAGAAGACAGGAGATCCCTTAGGGTATCTCTTAGTATTACCATGTCCCGTGAGTAAAGTCAGTGGAAAATTACAACCGCCGATCCAGGTGGGACTACTAATTGCCTAGATATTGAAGAATAAAGGTTTGGGTGACCCAACCAGGCAAAGAACCATGACCAGCTGAGGTGCTTGTCAAAGGCAAAGGGAATACAGAATGGGTAGTGGAAGAAGGTAGTTATAAATACCAGCTAAAACCACGTGACCAATCACAGCAATGAAGCCTATAATTGTTTTGAGTATTTCCTACTTATTTTGTTATGAGTGTGTGTGTGTGTGTGTGTGTATGTTAAGCAAATATGCTTTCTTCCTCCTTTATCCCCTTACATAACATAGGATGTATTGACTTTATATCATAGTATTTAAGTATTGTAAACTTTACATCATGGTATTTTAGTTTATGGGATGTCAAGGAGAAAAGTAAACATCATCCAAGGACTTTAAATCCTCCTCCAGGAAGACAGTTACTGCATTTTCAGTTGTATGCAGGACTGTTGTATCACATTAGGCTGAAGTATGACATTGTTATTGTCTTTATTTGGAGATTAGATACAGTTTAAGGGTACTCATGTGGGTGCCAAGTTGACAAAGTGTGCTTTTGTGATGGTTAATTTTATGTGTCAATTTAGAGGGTGTTTTTGAACATCTAAGCTGGTGAAATTTGATAAGCTAGTTGCCACCCATAACGTGTGTGAGCTCAATCAATCAATTGAAAGAACAGAACAAAAAGTCTGACCTCCTCAAGGGAGAGGAAATTCTCCAGCAGAATGCCTTTGAATTTCCTCTGGCACCATGGTCTCTCCTGGGTCACAAGCCTGCTGGTTCACACTGCAGATTCAGATTTACCAATCATGTAAGCTTATTCCTTATAAATAATATCTACATATACACATTTTATTGATCTGTTTTTCTAGAGAACTCTGACTAATAAAACTGTTATATAGCCACAAGAGGCATTTCTCCCTCTTACCAGCCCCTCTCCCCCCACTTTGCTCCCCAGTGGGTCTCATATGCAATACAGACCCCGAGAAGTTTCCTCTCTCTTATTATCTGGGTCATACATCCAAAACTGGGAGCATATCTCTTTCCTCATGCAGCCCTTCTCGTATCCATTACTTGTAACCACTTTCCTTGCCTCTTCTAATTCACTTTCCAAATCTCAGTCGGAGAGAAATTTCTAGATCATAAGTGTCCCATCCTTCCTTGTTTAAACATTTAAATGCCTATGGCTTTCCTCAGGCTCAGTTCCAAGCATAGCTCCCAAGACTCAGGGTGAAGTGATCTGGTCCATCTCTCACCACTTCCTCTGACAGTATTTGTATTCTTTGAGCTACTAGTTTCTGACATATTCTCTTTACTGCAGCCCTCTTGATGGCTATCCTTTGAGGGTATATTGTTTAGGGCTCCCCAGAGAAACAGAACCAATAGAACATATATAGATTTATGGAAATGGATTTATTATGAGGGGTTGGCTCATGTGATTATGGAGGCTGATATACTGTCTGCAAGTTGGAAGCCCAGGAAGGCTAGTGACATGGTTCCAGTCTGAACTTGAAGGCCTGAGAACCAGGGGAGCCAATGGTGTTAGTCCTATTCCCACTCTGAGTAAAGCTGTTGAAAAATAAACCAGCAAGCAAATATAAACTAGCATGTTAAAAAAAAAAAAGGGATGATTTTTTTATTATTCATTAATTTGGGAAAAACATGGCTATGTTTCCCTTCTGTCAGTATAAGTGGTGTGAATTTATGGCTTTTCCCTAAAATCTATGAATGTAAGTTGCTTTGGAAGGCAAACTATAGGTAAACACCTGGGAGTGTAGCAGTGAGTACAGACTCTTGAGTTGGAGGCCTGGGCTCATGTCCCTGTTCTGTCCTCGTAGCATGTGAGCAGAACATGCACCTGCCCAGATCCTCAGACCTAGGATCACTAAAATGAGGGTCAGGCCTATCCCATTCGCTGCTGTGACAGTCAAGTGACATTTCATATAAAGCACTTAGGACAACACTAGCACACAGTGCGTGCTCAATAACGATTATTTACAGATGCCAATATTAATATTATTAGTGTTCTTCTATGTACTTTGAAAAAAGTAGGGATATAAATACTGCTATTCATTCTACAATTTTCCTTTCTCTAACTGGCCTTGACTGGTTTCATATGGTGCTTTTAGTGCTCTCATGGAGTGAATTGTCATTTTTCAATTTCTTGGAAGATATTTTACAATATTGGAATAATTTGTTCCTTAAAAGTTGATGGAACTCAGCTTTGAAACATTTGATTTTACTGTTTTCTTTATGGGATAATTTATAGCTACTGATTCAGCATTTTTAATGACTATAAGATTTCTAGGAGGTTATATTTTTATAGAAATCTTCCCCTTCTGTCAAAGTTGTCAAATCTTTTGGCATGTGTTTTCTTATTAAGATATTAATATCTGATGGACTTACGCTATTTCTAATTTTATATTCTTCATAATAGTTATTTTTGGCTGGCTTTTCCTCCCCCTCCTCCTTCTTGTCCTTCTTCATCTCCATCAACCTTGGTAGAGATTTGTCTAATTTACTAACCTTTGTTTTAAGGAAGGTTTTATTTTCTTAATTTCTCTTTTGTGACTAGTTTTCTACTTTGTCAATTAATACCCTCCATTTTTTCCCTATCATCAATTATTTTAAGATATAGGTTTGTTTTTTATTTTGTTTTGCCGAGGAGGATTGGCACTGTGCTAACCTCTGTGCCAATCTTCCTCTATTTTGTATGCGGGTCGCTGCTACAGCATGGCTTGATGAGCAGTGCTAAGTCCACACCCAGGAACCGAACCTGCAAACCAGGGCTGCTGAAACAGAGTGCACCGAACTTAACCACTAGGTCACAGGACCAGCCATATTCTGTTGTTTTTTAAGCCTTCTTAAATATGTTGTAAGCTCATGAACATTCCCTCATTCCTATTTCCTTATATAGTATATTTGGTGGTATTGTTTCACTGTAGCTCAGTTCCACAAATATTGGTATATTCTACTTTCATTACTTTTTAGTTACAAGTATGTTTTTACATTTCCATTGTAATTTCTTCTTATATCTATGCAATATTTAAAAGCATGCAGGATCTTTTTGTCTCTACTGTATGGCAATTTTTCATTTATCCTTCCTGTAATAAACTTGTAATTTAATTTTATTGTGGACTATTAATATCAAATCTTTCCTTTTTCTTTTGCCACTTGGTATATTGCCTAATAAAAAGTTAATTTTTGTAAATGTCACATGGTTGCAGGATTCTATCTATATTGTTCTAAGAAATCAATACTTGTTAATTTTGTTATGTAAAGTATCTTTCCTAACTAAAGTTTAATCACTTTGAGCTTTCAATAATTTAAAAACATGTTGAGAACTCTCAATTTGAAAGTAGACTTGTTAGTTTTACTTGCTAATTGCTTTATATTTATATTATTTCATTCTTGTAGACTATTAGTGCATTTATCCCATAATGTCGCCTTTGTCTTATGCTTTTTTTGTCTAATATCAATATAATACAGAACATTTGGGTTTTTAATCTCTCCTTCTCTCTCCCTCTCTCAATTACCATTCTATTGCTTTATATACATGTGAGTTTTCAATATACATCTGAGTTTTTCTAGTTTTTGCTTTTTTATTGTGGTTACACACACGTATACATAAGTTTTTTTCAAATTTTCATATCCTGTTTTGGAATGTCTTATTGAATTATGACAGATACACAGTCAGGTCTAAATCTTGATACATTTTTACAAACTGAACACATCCATGTAGCCAACACACAGATTAAAAACAAAAAAACAGAACTCTGCCAGCATCCCAGTTGTTCACTCTGTGCCCTATTTCAATTACTACCCAAACCCCAGGATTAACTATTATTGTGACTTCTAACTTTTTAGTTTGGCCAACAATTGAAATTTACGTAAATGGAATCACAAGACGTATGCTCTTTTGTGTCTGGTTTATTTAACTCAAATATTATGCTTCTGAGATGTCTCAATACTATTGTATTTGCTCATTTTTATTGATGAATAATATTCTATTTTGTGAATATACGTGAATTTATTTATCCAGTCTAAACAAATGGGAACTTATAGCTTCTAGTCAGGCTATTTAATAGAGTACTGCCATGGCAATTCTTGTACATTGCATTTGGTGGCCCATGTGCTCATGCTTCACTCACATCATTTAAAAATATGTAGCTAAATTATTTCTGCACCCTATCTGAAAATCTGCTTTTAACCTCAAGTTCAGAACATTTATATTCTTAATGGCACATATAAAATTTTCTTTTTGTTTTGATATGTTTTTATTATCTCTTTTAACTTTTTCAAAAATCAATTTAGTTTTTGTTTCCTTATTACATCTTTTGTCTCAGCTGAATGGAAATAATTACTTCTTTTCTCACTTCTGTTGTTTTAGAGGTTAATTTAGAAATTTTAGTGAATATTTACACCATTTTAATTGCTCACACCTTACAAGTTATTATTGATAAGCATCTTAATTCTGTCCTCTTACTTCTATCCTAATTATTATCACTGCTAATGTTAATTCATATACAATATTTCTTTAGATTTACCAACTTTTGCCTTTTGTTCGGGATCTCTTTTCCTAGTCGTTGAGTTCAACCTTTGAATTTTTTAAAAAATATATATTTATTTGTATTCCTCTGAGAATATCCTGTTTTCACTCTGACTCTTGATAAGTTGTTTAGCTAGAGACACAATTTTAGGTTCGTGGTTATTATTATGGGATCTTTCATTGTGATCTACTTGGTTGAAGTCAATCTGTGGAAATCCAGGGACACAAATCATGTCTGGTTTCTTCCAGGAGCATTTGCATTTCTGGAATCAGAGAGTATTATCAAAGTGGGACCACATTAGCCAACTTTCAGAATCTCCACTTTGTTCTAAAAATATCCCAGATTCTCCTCTGTCAGCTCACTGTCAGCTCAGGTTCAGTCTCTTGTTTATAGGGCTCACATTGACATTTGTTTTTAGCAGCTCTTGTTTTAATTCAGATTAGTTTTATGCCTCTTAGAGATTCCCCTTACTTTGTGCAAGCCAATAAATACAATTTAAAGTGTATTATATGAAGTGTCTAGTTGTTTTTCAGGATGAAGGTCCTTCTGAATATATTGGTATCACTTTTTATATATTGTTTGAAATAGAAGATATCAGCTTAGTGCTTTTGTGTGCATTATAATTTGTATTACATTTTTTACTTGTCTCATGGAGTTATAAGAATTGCTCCCCAAAGATCATAAAATCATAAAAGACCATATGCATAGGTATAATATTAAATGCAAAGTGAAAGGTATTCTTTCAGTAGGAGGTGAAAAAATAGTTGCTATATAAAAATGGGCATACATTTTTCTAATGTGTTATTCTTTAAAAAAATAAACAAAGTTATTATCCATTGTCATTGTTGTAGAAACAGTTACTGATTCAGCCTTCTATGTACGCTCACACATTTCCTAGTCCTGTTGTGGTCGAGCAGGACCAAGTGACAAATTCAGGCCAATGGGCTATGGATGAAAGTAACATCTGCCACATCCAGAAGAACATATAAGAGAGCTGAACTGGCCCTTCCATTATCTTTTCCCTCCCACAGTGACAAAGGAGACCATGGACTGAACTTCTGGAGCCAGAACATTAAAGAAATTTGGATTGCTGAGCCACTCACTAATGGCAGTGCCCTACGTTTTGCCCAGACCTGCAGCCAATATTGACCTTAGCAGGTTAGACACTGAGATTCGAGAGTGGGTTCCTACAGCAAAACTGAGCCTCACTTGAGCAAGACAGTAAAACATTATTTTAGGAGGGTTATTAAAAGAGACAATGGAAACATTTTTTTCTGAACTTTGGCATATTCACAACCAAGTTCTTCATCTTCTTTTCCCACCCCAACTTTCCCCTTCCATGCAGTGCAGTGGCGTTATGAGGAGTCTTTCATGGAGCATGGACTACTCATCATCTGTGAAGCCCAGGGCAAGGTACTTCAGCACTTGATCGTGTGTAAAGCACATATTGCAGCGTCCAGCACAAAATGTTTCCTTCTTTTTGGTAGCCAGTGTTATTCAGAGGTCAGCTGTTGGTATGTACGCATCTTGTAGTCATCTGGAATAGATTTTTCCCACAGAAAAAAATTATCTCACCCTCACCAAAGAAAAAAATGAAGCTCAAAAAAACAAAAGCTCTCTCTTTGGGGCTGGCCCCGTGGCCGAGTGGTTAAGTTCACGGCTCCGCTGCAGGTAGCCCAGCGTTTCGTTGGTTTGAATCTTGGGCGCGGACATGGCACTGCTCATCAAACCACGCTGAGGCAGCGTCCCACTTGCCACAACTAGAAGGACCCACAACGAAGAATACACAACTATGTACCAGGGGGCTTTCGGGAGAAAAAGGAAAAAAATAAAATCTTAAAAAGAAAAAAAATGAAGTTCTTACTGAAGATCAAAGGTTAACAGAATGTAAAATATTTTACTCCAAAATTTCTGATGATATTGCTCTTACCATAACTCCTCTCTCCAAAATAATTTTAGTAAAACTTGGCCATCCTTTCCCTCTGAGTCCTTGAATATCCCTCAGCTCAAGGGCTATATTGCTGGATATTCTCAGTGAGCCTCTCTCCCCCCATGCTTTTTCTGTACAGTTCCTTCCATGTGATAGTTCCACATCCTGAGTTCAATATGTGAAAGACCAGCATAAACAAAGACCCTCCAGATTTCTTGTTTCAGTTCCAACATGGAAAAACTTGGATCTTGTCACTTTTGCACTTATTCAATGTCTAACTCTGAAAAAGGTAAAAAAAAAAAAAACAAGCACATTTCTTCAGTCCATCAGCAAACTAAGTCACAGTTAAACCTGCAGAGACAGGGAATCCAGAGAATCACAGATGAGCTCACCTCCCCTGGAGCAGAAGCTGCTAGACCATAAACTTATAAGAACACTGAAATGGCAATTTTCCTGAATTTCTGGAGGTTCAGTGTAGACTAGCATGAGAGTGAGAAACTCCTGGATGTCCCAGTCTTAGGTAGGTTCCCCTGGTTTCTTGGATTTTTACTTCTAGAAACTTTAGGCTGACATCACAATGAAGAGCCAGTAAGATTCTCTGATGGCCCAGCAGGGGAGGGAAGAGTAAGCAACGTGAAATTTCTCAGTGTTTTATATAACAGAAGCCTGTTCTGGGCGGGAGAAGCTTCTACCTGAGCTTTACCGCATCTGGAGGAAGGATATTTCATTATTTTTATCCCTCTAGCTTTCTTGTACCACATAAGTGGGGTGAGGGGTGGGGGCAAGGGAAGTGGAAAAGCATTTGTGAAGCTCACAGCGCAGGGACAGAGGCCCACTTACAGACCAGACTTAAGAATAAGATTATGGAATGTTCATCTCCTCCATACTTTATCACCACACCCACATGGCACAAGTATAACAGAAAATTACAGTTGAAAGAGCCTCAAGACACGGACTCTAACTCATGAAGAGTTTTTAAGGAAGTCCAAAGATAATGCAGGAGACATAAATAGAGATACTAGAGCAAGTCAGACCTGTGGCGCCCACAGCTACAGGAAACATTGAACAGAGCCCAGCCAGAGCCAGGGTGACCTAGACCTCTTGCTGAAGATCCTGTGCCTCTGTTTCTAGTACGTGATGACTCATGTCCATCTTTCAACAAAAATTACAAAGCACGTAAAAGGCAGGGAAAAACACAGTATGAAGGGGCAAGCAAGCATCTGAATCAGACAGATATGATACAGTTTTTGAAATAATAAGACATAATTGACAATAATCATGTTTAATATTTTAAAGGCTCTATTGGGAAAAGTAGATAACATGCAAGAATAAATGGATATTGTAATGAGAGTAAAAGAGACTCTAATAAAGAATTAAGAAGAAATGCTAGAAATAAAATCACTGTAGCATAAATAAAGAATGCCTTTGATGAGCTCACAGATGTTTGGAAATGGCCAAGGAAGGAGTCAGTGAGTTTGATGATAGGCCAGTAGAAACTTCTTAAACTGAAATAAGGAGAGGAAAAGTGAAAATAACAAGAACAGAACATCTAAGAAATTTTGGAAAATTTCTAACGTTGATGTGTATTTGAAACACCAGGAACTGGCCCTTGGCCAGTAGTTAAATTAAGTGGCCAAGTAGTTAAGTTTGTGTACTGTGCTTCCGTGGCCTAAGGTTTCACCAGTTTGGATCCTGAGCATGGACCTAGCACTGCTCATCAAGCCATGCTGAGATGGCATCCCACATAGCACAACCAGAAGGACCTACAGCTAGACTATACAACTATGTACCAGAGGAGTTTGGGGAGAAGAAGAAAAAAAAAGCAAGACTGGCAACAGATGTTAGCTCAGGGCCAATCTTTCAAAAAAATAAATAAACAAAATAAAAATGAAATACCAGAAGAATACGGAAAGAACAGGAAAGAAGAAATATTTGAAGTAATAATAACTGAGAATTTTCCAAAATTAATTATGATTATCAAACCACAGTTCCAGGAATCTCAGGGAACACCAAGCAGAATAAATACCCAAAGAAATCTATATCTAACTATAACACATTTAGACTTCAGAAAATTAAAGGAAAAAAAATTATGGAAAGAAACTGGATGAACAAAGCATTTCCCTATGGAGAAACAAGATATAAATTACAGCAGACTTCTCATTAGAAACTACGCAAAAAAGAAGAGAGTGGAGTAAAATATTTTAAAAGAAAAAAGAGAAACACACTAAGCTAGAATTCTCTACCAGTGAAATTATCCATCAAAAGTGAAGGAGAAACACTTTCTCAGACAGACAAAACTGAGGAAATTATCATGAGGAGAGCAGCCCTATAAGTAATATTAAGAGTTTCTTTAAGGAGAAGGAAAATAATACCACTCAAAAAATTCAGATATTTAAAAAGAAAGGAAAAGTATCAGAGAAAGAATAAATGAAAGCAAAGAAAACATTTTATTTTTCTGATTTTTAACTCACAGAAGGAAACCTAGATAATCTGAATAGGCCTATATGGATTAAAGAAATTGAATCAGAAATTAATAACCCTCCAAAAGAAAGGAAGTATCAGGCACAGATGGGGAATTCTACCAAACTGTTAAGGAAGAAATCCTATCAATTATCCACAATCTCTTCTAATAAATAGATGCAGAGGAAATACTTTCTAATTCATTCTGACAGGCCAATATTACTCTTATACAATAACCAGATAAAGACACTGTAAGATAGGAACACTAGAGACATATATCTCATGAAATGACAGGCAAAATTCCTCAACAAAATTTTGTAACTCAAATCCAAAAATATAAAAAAGAGTTGGGCATCAAAATAAAGTAGAATTTATAAGATATGGAGAACTAGGTCATAAATTAAAAATCAACCAATAAAATACGCATCAGTAGTCTATACTGATTCTACAATGTGTATGGAAAGGCAGAAGTAGAAAAGACACACAATACAGAAGAAGAGGAAGAGGAGGAAATGAGGAGGAGCATGGAGAGAAGAAAACTGGGGATTCATATCACCCAATGCCAAAAGTTAGTAGAAGATACAATAACTAAGCAGTGTGGTATTGGCAACAAAGTAGACACATAGAGGCAGCAGAATAGAGATCACAAAAAAGACTCATTCATATATAGTCAACTGACTTTTCAAAAAAAAACAAGGCCAATTCAATGGAGAGAGGATGTACTTTACAACAAATGTTGCTGGACCAAGTGGACAACCACTTGCCAAAAAATGAACCTTGACACAGACCTTCCTTACACCTTTCATAAAAAATTAACTCAAAATGGATCACAGACCTATATACAGAATATCAAACTCTAAAACTTCTAGAAGAAAACACAGGAGAAAAACTAGGTGACTTTGGATTTGACAATGACTTTTTAGATGCAACATAAAAAGAAATAAAAAATTATTAATTTGGGCTTATTAAAATTAAAAATATCTGTTCAACAAAAGATGCTCTTAAGAGAATGAAAAGACAGGCTATTTTGTCTGGGAGAAAATATTTGCAGAACACATACTGACAGAGGAGATATATCCAAAATATAGAAAGAACCCTTAAAACTCAGTAATAAGAAACCAAAAGCCCAATTAAAAATAGACAAATATACAGGGGTTGGCCTGCTAGTATAGTGGTTAAGTTCATGCTCTCTGCATTGGCGGCCCAGTGTTCACAAGTTAGGATCCTGGGCATGGACCTGGCACCGCTCATCAAACCATGCTGTGGTGGCATCTCACATAAAATAGAGGATGTTTGGCACAGATGTTAGCTCAGTGACAATCTTCCTCAAGCAAAAAGAGGAAGATTGGCAAGAGATGTTAGCTCAAGACCAATCTTCCTCACAAAAAACAAACAGACAACAACAACAAAATGGGAAAATATACCAAAAGGGACCTCACCAAAGACAATATACAGATGGAAAATGAGCATATGAAAATAAGTTCATTAGGGAATTGCAAATTAAAATAATAATGAGATACCCCTATACATCTAATAGAATAGCTAAAATCAAAGCCCAGTGTGATGTTTAATTTCAGGTGTCAACTTGGCTAGGCTATGGTGCCAGTTGTTCAGTCAAACACCAGGCTAAACAATGCTGTGAAGGCATTTTTTAGATATATTAACATTTAACTCAGCAGACTTTGAGTAGAGCAGATTACCCACCATGAGGTGGATTGACCTCATCTACTCAGTTTACGGCCTTAGGAGAAAAGATTGCAGTTTCCTGAAGAAGGAATTTAGCCTCAAGACAGCTACACAGAAACCTTGCCTGTTTCTAGCCTGTCTGGCCTGCCCTGCAAATTTCAGACTTTAGAATGCAACATCAGCTCTTTCCTGGGTTTTCAGCTGCTTTCTTGCTCTATGAATTTCAGACTTACCAGTGCCCACAATCATGTGAGCTGATGCCTTATAATAAACTCTCACTCTTTCTTTCTCTCTGTTTCTTTACAAATATATTTATATATAAATATAAATATGAGATACATATATAAAATAAGATACATATTTTATTGTAATAGGGTTATAATTCTTATGGTCTTATTACTAAATTGTAATATCTTATGCATAAAAATAAGATACATATTTTATATATAAGATATACACATATAAAAGGTATACATCTTATTTTTATATGTAAGATATTACATATATATGTATCTTATTGGTATACCTGCATGTATACATATATATCATATTGGTTCTCTATCTCTGTGTCAAACCAACTGATGGCAAGATTATGGAGTAAAAGAAACTCTCATTCATTTTTGGAAGCAGTTTGGAAGTCAGTATGGAAGTTTCTTAAATAGCTAAATGTAGTCTTACCATAGGATCCAGAAATTACACTCCTAGGTATTTTCCAAACTGATTTGAAAACTTATGTCCACACAGAAATCTGTAACTAAATGTGTATAGCAGTTTTATTCATAATTACCAGAAACTAGAAGTAGCTCGCATGTCCTTTAACAAATGAAAGAATAATAAATAAATTGTGATTCATCCATGCAATGGAATATTGCCCACTGGTACAAAGAAATAAGCTATCAAAAGACATGGATAAATCCTAAATGCATATTGCTAAGTGAAAGAAGAATTTCTGAGAAGATTATATACTGTATGATTACATTTCCATGACATTCTGCAACAGGAGATCAACATCTGTCAAGGCAGCTTGTGGATCTCGCTCGGCTGACCTGCTCCTAGTTAAACTGGTGAAAAGTATAAAAATCAACTATTTAAAGCCTGGACAAGCAGCAAATGAAGAAACTTCAGTTCAAGAAAATCTATGAAATTCCAGCAACAGAAGTGAAAGTCTGTGACATTTGACCCAAGCCTGCTCCCTCCTTTGCCCATCCCAGCTCTACAGGGCAGAGGCTCCACTCCGACTGCCACCGCAAGAACACGGCTCCCTCTCCTGCCTGCAGCAACCTGTTCCTGAGGCGAAGTCCTGGGTCAGTGTGATCGAGAGATGGGGCTTTCTTATTCTACTCACCCGCTACTCATGCAAGAAAGGCTCTCCCTTGGGCACAGTGGGCTAATACTTGAGCAGGGATTGCCTTTGCCTTGTCTTGTGAAGTGGTGGTGCTGCACCAGGACAGGCAAGCTGAGACAACATCCGGCTGCTTCCTCATTCTCCATCAGTGTCATCTTCTGCAGTGGGGGTGTCATTCAGAGAGAAGCTTAACAAGACTGCACCACCAGCTCCAGAACCCTAGCTCAGAGATTTTGTTTGGGGGAAGAAGCAGGAGGTAAAACAGGTGGCTCTGTTTCTCTTCCCAAAGGAATACGCTTCATTTGCAACAGAGTACGGAGAAGTTCACACCGAAGAGTAATCTCAAGAACAGTGGAAGTGATGGTGAAATGCAATTGGGGTTTCAATGAAGATACATCCTAGACTGTAGACTGCATAGTCTGAAGGAGAAAACCGGGGAATAAGACAGCTGGGAGGAGCTTTCCTGGTGTCACAACAAATATTAAAATTAGCCCTCAGAAACAATTCCTTCTCACAAGGCACAGTTTGATTAGAATAGTTTGTAGAGCAATGTATGTTCCAGGACATTGGTGAAAACAGTAGGAGAATCAGCCAGAAATATATCAGATCAGTGTGGGCAAGGAAAGCAAAAAAGAGAGCTTGGTAGCTATTGGTAGATATCACTGTCATGTTAGGGAGACTCTAGCCCTACACAAAGCTGAGCCTCTCTGAGGGGCAACATCAGAGGTTGAAGACTGGGGCTGGGGCAGGAGGGGCAGGGCAGAAGGGCTCAATGAGGGTGATCGGGAGATAAACTTTTTTTTTTTTTTTTATTAATGTTATGATAGATTACAACCTTGTGAGATTTCAGTTGTACATTTTTGTTAGTCATGTTGTGGGTACACCACTTCCCCCTCTGTGCCCTCCCCCCACCCCCCCTTTTCCCTGGTAACCACCAATCAGATCTCCTTATCATTATACTAATTTCCACCTATGAGTGGAGTCATATAGAGTTCGTCTTTCTCTGACTGGCTTATTTCGCTTAACATAATACCCTCGAGGTCCATCCACGTTGTTGTGAATGGGCCAATTTTGTCTTTTTTTATGGCTGAGTAGTATTCCATTGTGTATATATACCACATCTTCTTTATCCAATCATCAGTTTCTGGGCATGTAGGCTGGTTCCACGTCTTGGCTATTGTAAATAATGCTACGATGAACATAGGGGTGCAACGGACTCTTGAGATTTCTGATATCAGGTTCTTAGGATAGATACCCAGTAATGGGATGGCTGGGTCATAGGGTATTTCTATTTTTAACTTTTTGAGAAATCTCCATACTGTTTTCCATAGTGGCTGTACCAGTTTGCATTCCCACCAACAGTGTATGAGGGTTCCTTTTTCTCCACAACCTCTCCAACATTTGTCACTCTTGGTTTTGGATGTTTTTGCCAATCTAACGGGTGTAAGGTGATATCTTAATGTAGTTTTGATTTGCATTTCCCTGATGATTAGCGATGATGAACATATTTTCATGTGTCTATTGGCCATATTCATATCTTCTTTTGAGAAATGTCTGTTCATGTCCTCTGCCCATTTTTTGATCGGGTTGTTTGTTTTTTTGTTGCTAATCAGTGTGAGTTCTTTGTATATTATGGAGACTAACCCTTTGTCGGATAAGTGGCTTGTAAATATTTTTTCCCAATTAGTGAGCTGTTTTTTTGTTTCAATCCTGTTTTCCCTTGCGTTGAAGAAGCTCTTTAGTCTGATGAAGTCCCATTTGTTTATTCTTTCTATTGTTTCCCTCAACCGAGGAGTTACAGTGTCCGAAAAGATTCTTTTGAAACTGATTTCAAAGAGTGTACTGCCTATATTCTCTTCCAAAAGACTTATTGTCTCAGGCCTAATCTTTAGGTCTTTGATCCATTTTGAGTTTATTTTGGTGTGTGGTGAAAAAGACTGGTCAATTTTCAATCTTTTGCATGTGGGGGAGATAAACTTTTAAACTATCCAAAATTATGCCCTAGACTTTTTTTCTGTTTTTTGATTCTCATGAACTCCATTTTACTGTGAAAGCTGCCACCAAAGTTATTTTCTAAAAGAAAACTCTGATCAATCCTCTCCCCTGCTTTATAAATCTTTCCTCCAACTTCTTTTTTTCTCAGATTTGCCTCTAGACACCCCAAATCATGCGCCCTAACTTCCCACCACTAAATGCACATGTTCCACATGCTTTCACTCCATTGTGCTTTTGCCAAGCTCTCACCTCTTCCTGGTATTTTCTTCCTTTTGATTTATTGGAGAAGCCATACCTCATCCTGCAAAATGGTCTTAGAATGCCACCTCTTCCGTAAACATTTCTAACTGAGCAGAGAGGATCAGAGGCTTCCTTATCTAAACTTGCATAGCAATTTGTGCAGACCCCTAGAATAGCAGTCACATTGTAATGTTTTGATTATTTTCTGAAGGAAGAAAAGAAAAATGATGAAGTATGAGACAAGAAAACTGACAGTGAGGAAAAATTACCCATTTTTGATAAAGGTGCATTCTGAAATTGCTATTTAATTTTTTTATTACCCAGCCACGTTATTTTATTTCCTTCTGAGTTACATAGCCTAAAATTAATGTAACATCCACTCAATAGGTAGATCCTGCTTTATGCATGGTTTTCTGGAGTGCAATACACAAAGGGTCTCATAGAAATGACCATATTATTGTAAAATATTTAATAACAATGTTTCATACTAATAGATTCCATTTATTGAGTCTACTGATTAAAAGCTTCTCTCTTTGGTGCTTTTCAAATACTTAAATTTCACAGCTTCATTTTCAAATTGTCATCATTAACGCCACATTATAAATGCAAACTTGAGAATCACATGACTAAATTAACTGCCATTCGTACTCATTTTTGTCAGCCTCTGGAACCTGCAGTCTTCACCAATGTGTGCTACTTAAAATTAGATTAACTGAAGACTTGAGACAGACGTTTTGCTACAAAATACTTTATAAAAATAACTTTTAAAAATGATTAAGCATGAATAATGCTTACCCTATAATTATCTTTAAAATATTTGGAGCTGGTAAAAATCTTGGTTGAGCTCATATAATCAAAGGAAAAGAGGGAGAAGCTCGAACACTCCCGGGTCATTGATCCCGGGAACATTCAGGTCATTGATCTTGGGAAGCTTCTCTCAGTTTCTTTTACATATGTGGTAATGATGCGAGGTTGGTGAGCCAAGGAGTCGAAAGAAAGATTTCTTGGACTCTCAAGTTCTGGCAGTAGTGCTCTTTTATTTAGAGAATAGTATGGAATTGTATGGGGACAGGACCCATGGGCAATCAGAGCTGCTGCCAGCATAGGGATAAGACCCCTGGGCAGTGAGAGCTGCTGCTTGGGGACAGGACCCACAGGCAAGAGGAGCTGCTGCTGCTGGCATGGGGACAGGACCCATGGCCAGTAAAGAGCTGCTGCATGGGGACAGAACCCATGGGCAGGAGGGGCTACTGCTGCTGCTGCTACTGCAAACATGGGTTGAGGGTAGGGCTAAATTTAAGGCATAGGTATGTGAGTTATTTCTTTGCAAGATAAAGGAAAGAATATGTAAAAAGAGTTGTTAAAATGGTATCAATGCCAGTGGGGTCTGGTTATGGGGTAGTCTTATAAATATTAGATAAGAATCAGACTGGATTAAGTAAATGGCAGAAGCCACCACCTTAAATATTATCTTTAGCTAAAGACAAAGGAGGATGTTGGTGGTGAGGGGAATCAGCTACATGAGGTTACCAGACAAGCACAATAAACAAGACTTAAGTCCTTGCTGTCCCCATTAAGAGTTTCTAGAGATAAGGTCAACCCCCCTTCCTCCTGGTGCAGAGAGGGGGACACTCCCCACAGATGGAGACTTCCTTCACAAATGCAAATATCTCTCATCAAAGGGCAAGCAAATTCCATTCCTCAGAGCCTTCTTCTCATCTGCGATTTTTAACAGTAACCAGCCTAAAATAATCCTCATCAGTAAGCCTACTATTTTACTTTGTTGATGGCATTCTCCAGAAATCAGAGAATATGTCCATTGGTAGACATGGAAGCACATTGTCAAAGCTCAGATATCTCATGGAAGAAACAGCCAGTTTTTCCTGTTTTTCATTCCTGTGATGAGGTTCAACTTTCTGAAACCCCCAGCAGTTGGAAGAATCAGCCTTCACTCAGCTCCCTGTTGACCGCCCTGCAAGTGCTTGCCCCACTACACAGTGCTCTGTGGTTCCATTGGCCTGCCCTTCTCCAGGCTCAACATTCCCCACCCTTTTAATCCTTCTTCATTCTTATCTATTTTTGATCTTTTTGTTTTCTGATCACCATTAAAGCAAACCTACTTATCATTTAAACAAACCTGTGATTGGAAATAAACTCTAACAGAACAAAAAAGTACTACAGTCTGATCTGCTTAAACTTGTATTTCTTTGATGAAATAATCTTATAAAAATAGTGTGTAGCTAAGTAATGATCATATAAATAAATTATGTAATAATATGGCTAATTTATGACTTCAAGAACCAGAACTACTATGCTTTCCAGGAACAGTGAGCTAATGAAAAAGCCTATACCTTACTTTGGATTTTTATTTATTTATTTATTTATTTGTTTGTTTGTGAGGAAGATGAGCCCTGAGCTAACATCTGTGCCAATCCTCTTCCACTTTGTATGTGGGATTCCTCCACAGCATGCCTGATGAGTGGAGTTGGTCCATGGCCAGGATGTGAACCCAGGAGCCCAGGCTGCCGGGGCAGAGCATGGGGAACTTTAACCACTTGGCCACTGGGCTGGCCCCTGGACTTTTAATTTTGGTGAAGCTGTTTTCTTTTAGAAGCAAATGCTCTCTGAGCCCTACAGGACCCGATTGGAGCCTCAGAAATTACAGCTGGGAAGGACTGGCTGACTGTGACTCTGGGCGCAAATGATAGTAAAAGTTTATTCTCTTAGGGTTTTTGTTAGGGCTCCATTTTCAAAGTTCAATACTCAATTTTATTTTTAGTGTGCAGTTTTACAGAACTTGCCTGTGTTAATAACAAGGGAACCTTTGTAAATTATTTCTATTCTCAGCTCTTCAAATTTCATAATAGCTTGTTCAACACTAATAATCACAGGGAAAATGCTCAATTATTTTGCCTTGAACTGGGTCAGAACTTTTGTGACTAAAACCGTTCCTTTTAAACATGAATGATTCTAAATTGTATCTTCAACCTATTGTTTTAGACACTAGTAAGAATGCACTGTCACTAACACCTTTAGCTTCAAATGGCTTTCTTCACATACGAAGTACTATGTTGTCACCTTCTGTAACCACAGGACCAGGAACAGAATTTGTCACCCCAAAATATGCCTCCTTGGCATAAGGGCTATTTTGAGCTGCTGATTATTAAACAAAAAACAAACAAAAAAACCAGCAGACATAGGAAAAGCTCTGAAAACATAGTAGAAGTTACCCTTTTGTGAGATAAATTTACATTTATAAAAGAAATATCCATTTGTAAACATGCCTCCCTCTTTGTGCCAGGAAGAGGAAGATGACTTTAAACCTAAATCTTTAGAAATTCTTATCAATGGAGAAAGTAATGACTTAAATCTGCATAACAACCTTACCCTTGTTTATTGTACTTTGCTCAGTAATCTCCCATAACTGACCCCTCCTAACAGAATTTTACGGTTATTTTTCCAGGGGCAAGGAGCCAGCCAGGAATTCTGACAATAGATATTCATCCTGCCAGTGTGTCTGCATAGCAGCCGGCCCTCCCTGATCCCTTAAACCTTATCCCAGACATTGGAAGGTGAGACAGATTTGAGAGCCTGGCTTCTTGTCTTCTTGCCCACTGACCTCACAATAAAGCCTTTCTTCTCTCAAAGACCAGTGTGCCATGTCAGCTTCTGTGCACATCGAG
The DNA here is from genome assembly GCF_021613505.1 of Equus quagga. NCBI lineage: Eukaryota > Metazoa > Chordata > Mammalia > Perissodactyla > Equidae > Equus > Equus quagga. The sequence goes on along the minus strand of NC_060274.1, from coordinate 48,100,231 downwards.
GGATGAGCCCTTGCTCTGTAACACTTCCATGTACTCCTCAACGCCAGAACTTCTATTTTTCTCCTATTTGACAAGAAAGCAAGAGTCTATTTTTTTTCCCTCATAATTTTACCCGTTTGGCTGCCCCCAGCAGCAGCACGACATTATGGATATAGTAAGAGTAGTTGAAGAGACATAAAGAATGTTCCATTAAAATTTGATTACTAAAGTAAACGATTGAATAACTACCTTTTGCACCTTAAAAATTGCCTTTACCAAGATTTTAGAAGTTTGACCTTGAAAAAAATTGTCTGCACTTTCTATTTGCTTAGCAAGTGTTTAATGCTTACTATACACTTGTTACACTTGTTCTATATATTATATAGTAATTATATATAATAGATAAATACTTTTTATGTAAATATTTATTTTATGTAAATACTTATACATATATACTTATATAAATATTTATACATATATGCAAAATAAAGAATGCTTACATAAATAAATTCTAACAAACATTCCTCCCTCCAGTTGGGAGAAGATCTTGGACTTAATAATTATGTAACTATAATTGCCCATCAAATTTTAGGGAATACTGATCAGTTCATCTAATAAATACTTTCTACCAGACGGAAGGTCCCTCATGATCCTTCTCATGTCATTTCCCACCCTTACATTTTCTTACAGGATGATAATGACACAAAATGACTTGCCATCAGAGTAAACAAGTCATTGCGGCTAAGAGAATTATCCAAAATTTGGAAATGAGGGAAAAGAAAGCACAATATGGCCTTTTACTGTCAAACTAGAGCAGTTTTTAACCAGGCATTATTTTATTTCTGTATTTGACTTTCTTTTTTTCTTTTTTTCTGCTTGGATACATTCCAGACACTGTGAAGTTACATATTTGTTTGCAGATTTTTGTTTTGTAGAAATGGTAACACCAAATGTTATTGATTTATTGCCCTGTAATGCATTAGCCAATTTTGTGTTTATCTGATGTAGCAATCTTTTTCTAGCATTCTTTAAACAAAAATACAGTTTCTCAAACAATGCATTCAATCTCTATTTGTATAAGAGGAATGCTTTTAACTATTATGAAACTTATACTTTGATAGCGATTACTGCCGTACAAACTGGTCTCCCATGGTCAGGTATAATGAGTTGGTTCTGAATGGCCTTAGAAATGGATGTATAGTAATGTTAGCCTGCTGTCAGTCTCAGAGTTGCAGCAAGTGGTTTCCATCAAGCTATGGTACCCTAGCCCTCTCCATTCCTTCCCAAGGAACACAATAATCTTTTGCACAAACAAACATTAATTATCCTATTACCTCATCATTCAATAAACATGTGTGTGTAGTTTTCATGAAATGAACACTATACACAATTCTGGGGGAACTAATGCAGCAATGAATATAAACAGATCTCAAGGAACTTATCTAGTGAGTTTACTTTTCAAATGCACTCATATATCTGTCATATTTAACACACATACTCTCCCCCATGCCATGTTATCCTTTTATTTCTTCTATTTAAAAAGAGGAGAAAAGATATTTCTTACTTAAAATTCTTTTTACCGTCTCTAACAAACCCCTTTATTTTACTGCATCTGCAAGAGAATGTGCTATGATATATTTGCTCAGGCCCTATCTTGTCAGACCATTCACCTAACTCTAACGTAAGCCTGGCCTGAGATGCCAGGGAGAGGTGTGTTTCCTGATCACATGGAAAGAATCCTTTGTCATAGGGAGAAAAGTCATCTCAGTGTCGATCTTGATTTCCATGGGAAGTCTGACACTATTCTTTCTCTTAGTATTTTCTACATTTTGCTCAATTTGCGTGAATTCATCCTTGCAAACTACTGCTGATTATCCAGACTGCTGATTAATCTGTCTGTGACTTTTGGTTCTGGTGGACACACCTATTGGTTCCAGATTTATCTGAAGCTTTTGTCATGGTCCTCTAGGTATAACTCCAAGTACAGCTATTCCTGATTATACATTTTATCTTTGCATTTATTTCATTCTCTCTGCTTCCTTCTCTCCTTCTGTATTTAGATACTGATTAAGGCCCAACATGCTCAGTCATTCAACAAACTTTATTGCAAGTGCACTTTGGCACAGACACTGGTCCGTATTCTGAGGGTGGGGATAGGGAGTGAAGATTGAGTAGTGAACCAGGAATACGAGAGCCCAACTTTCATGGAACCTAGAATCTGGGTGGGAATGGGTATGGGTAACAAAAAGTTAATAAATAAAGGGGTAAATAGTGTCCCAACAATAATACTATGAATTTGGATTTCGATAGATGGTATAAAGAAACAGTGCAGAGTCATAAGGGGAAACTCATGTGTGGGCCATGGAGTTTCTTTCTAGAGTGGAGATCTTTGAACTGAGGCCTGCATTGTGAGACAAAACTAGTCATATGACATTCACTGGAAAAAGGGACGTGCCAGCCAGAGCGAACTGCAGATCCAAATGTCCTGTATCGGGAACAAACTTGGCAAGTTCAAGGAACAGAAAGAAGGCGGCGTTTGAGAGTTACGATTGAGAGGAGAATGGCATCGGGTGCATTTGGGGACCACCTCACATAGGATCTCGGGATAATGGTAAGTTTATTCTAAGTTCAATGAGAAGACTGAAGGATTTTTTAAACAAGTGCATGGCATTGCCTGTTTTACGTTAAGATGCAGATTTTTTACTCTGGTTTAGTGTTGCCAGATTTAGCAAAGAAAAAGACAGAACACAATATACCCCAAGCAATGTCTGGGACATAGTCGTACTTAAAATATATTTTTTGTTCATCTGTTTCAAATTTAACTGGTTGTCTTGTATTTTACCCAGCAACTCTATATTAGTTCTAAGTGAAGTATGTCATAAAGGAACAAGAGTAAAATCAAGAACAGTTTGCAGACCAGAATGATAATCCCACATGAGAAATAGCAGTGGAAGTGATGTTGGCTTGGTGATAGTGGTGGGTATGGAGTGAAGCAGACAGTGTCTAAAAATACCTTGTAAGCAGATCTGCAAGGAGTTACTGATAAATCTATTTAGAGATATTCAGATGGAATAAAAAGGGAAAATAAAGAGAAGTCTAAGATTTGGTCTCTATAAATGGGAAAGCACTGTATGTAAATGTTGTTCTACATAATTTTGATTGTTTTATCTTTCTCAGGGCCTATTTCTTCACAGAATGCACAACTGAACTATTAATGTTTTAATCTATTGTATCAGGTACTGATCCTATATTGATGAGGTTTTCAATAAAAGAATAATGCGTAGTCCACAGTGGGATTTATATCAAGATAACAAAATGCTGGGAAGTAGCCCTTGTCACAAAGAGAAGAAGGAAATTTACACCAGAAGAGACATTGCTGCACAGAGAGGATGGTTGGTGGATATTGCATGTTAGACCCTGCAAGCTGTTTGTCTTGGAAATTCCCAGGCCATGGAATAGAGGGAACCAGAGACCAGAGAGAAACAACAACATCAATGCTATGCAGAGATCTGAGGAGGTGGAAATCAGAATCAGAGAGTCCTTCTAGCAGTCGATAGGAGCCGAAACCGTGAGACCAGCCCTTAAGAAAGAATGAGGTCCTTCAAGAACTGTAGAAGCAAAGTAACCCCAGATTTAGAGAAAGGGTCAACCACGGTTCAAGATTCAGGCCAGAAGTAATCAAGTGAGCTGACCTGGAGAGCAGGTAAACAAAGCCAGAGGCAGCTCGGGCCTGGGATGAGCAGGAGCGTATATGGAGACCTATATAGCACATGTCTAATGATTTCACATTGATATAAATCATACCAGCACACCGAGAAATAAAATATGCTCTATCATTGTGTTCAAAACTACCTTCTTAGTAACAAAATTAAATAATGTCTATTAAGCTATAGTTTTTTATGACTGAAAATGGGTAAAATATACAAGGATGTCTGGATTATCGCCTAGGCCTGGATCTTGAAATAAGCTGTCGATTGAATCAGTAATAATTAAAGACATTTATAAATCACATTATTTTATTTTTATTCCACAAGATTTATTTTCTTATCTTCATTTCAACAAATTCACCAATTTTGTAATTATAATCAAAATGTTCACATTTCTGTGATACTGTCAGTAATAATTTAAAGAATTTAAAATCTAAGTGTAATTTTATTAAAATGAAAAGACTTGGAATATAATTCCATAAAAATAAAATTAAATGGAAAAATAAAAAGTTAAAAATGTTTAACTTTATCCAAGTTATATTTCTTCTAAAATATTCAAAACTATTTAGTAAAATTAAAATGCGGGCTCTGTTTCTGGTTGAGATGGAATAACAGGCGCTGGATAAACTGCCCTAGCTGAAGCCAAAAAAATACATGAAAAACTGGTTTTGAAGACTGTGGGCATCAGACAAGGAAAGACAATGATCCCCGAGAGAGAAGAACAGCTGAGGTGAGCCCTGCAATTGCCCCAGCTTCCTACCGAGAGACCCTTTCCAGGCTGTGCACACTGAGGAGGATGCAGAGCTCAGCAGATCACCTGAGCTGCGGGGGGTTGGGGAGAACAAGGTGGCTCAAGTCTCATGTTACACTAGTGGAGAGAAGAGAGTTCTACAGACAGAGAACCCCAACCACCTGCAGAGGATCCCACTCTTTTATTCAGCTCAAATGCGGGGACAGCACATGAGGCCTAAGCAAGAACCATCCAAAGGATGAAAGGTGGTAGTATGGTGTGGTGCTCACACAAATCCGAGAAGAGTACCTTTGTCCAGAACCCAGACTGGAAAACCTCATGGTTCGTGGGGCACTGGGCGAGGGGATACCTCACACAAGGAAACTTTGAAAGGTGATCAATATGTTCTTGATGATGGGGATGGTTTCACGAAGATATATAATATATATATCAAAATTTTCAAATTATACACATTAAATATGCACAGTTAATATATATCAATTATACCATATATTTTGCTTTAAAACTTAAAAGACAAATGCAATCATTATCAATGAATATGTGAATTTTAAGTCAAGATATTTAAATAAAGCTCAAATTTGTTTTGAAAACAAACTCTAGAAGCATTTTTATGAGTAAAACTTTTGTGTCGATATAGTTGTCAATGAGAAGAATCAGTTTCTTGCTTCATTGTGTGACATCTAAGCTCACACATAAATGGGAGTTAGGAGAAAATGTAACGGTTTCATCTTACAAACCACCCCCTGCTGCCATGCACAGCAATGTGACTCCACACTCTGTCACCGGTTACCTCCAGAACTTTAAACTAGAACAGGAAAAGAAGCAGAAAATGGACTCCAGACTGGCTGGGTAATGTGTTAGTCAGAAGATGGAAGGCCCAGAGGGGCTGTTCTCCTGTGCCAGTGCCCAGGATGGGACCCAAGTGAAGGACAGGTGTGTTCTTCAGTGAACTTAATTCTGGAATGTGTATGGTAAACGGGAACATCTAAAGCACAAAGATCAAGGCAGGATCCTCTTGCTGGGTGACACAGACACACAGGCCAGAAAGGTTGGCTTAACTCAGGGCTGAGTCACTCAAGCTATTTCACCTAGAAGACTTTCTAAATTTTCCCTGATTTATTGCCAGGGCCTAGGATGGAACTATGTAGGTGAGGACCAAGTAGATCCACTGTGGGTAATAGATATTTCCAATAAAAAGTGAGGGAGAGGGAAGGAGGGCAAGGCCAATTTTTCAGAGTACAGTATTAAAACTTGGTCTGCCTAGAACATCCCTGGCTGCAGCATGAAGATGGTAATATTTCAGCTCATTGCTCAAAATTACTAAAATAATGTGTTTTTCTTTTAAAAAGTGATTTCACAGAGGGTGCAAGTTTACATGCTACCACTAACAGAGAGATCCTGAGAGCTTCTTCCTGATTAAAAAAATCCATTTATGGGCCCTCAAAGGAACACAATTATGTAGATTTATGTAAATTATATGCAAATCACCTTGTAAATAAAGTGTGAAAGGGATAAGAGCAATGCTCCCAAGCTGTGACTTGTCAGTCTAATGCTGTTTAGTAGAAAAGGATGCAAACTTCCATGCAAGCAGAAGCGGAATTATGGAGGATAAACTTTACCCCCCACATTTCTTTTGGAAATAATTGCATTTGGGTGAGATAAGCAGTTATTCTGGCTAACAAGGTCAAACTGTCTCCATGGTTTTCTTGAATACTAAGCAATACAAATATTTCCAGTACAGCAACAGCCAATTCAGTATGGCATTGTGCTTTTAGGCATAGCATTGGAATGACATTAATGGGTCTTCAAATGTCCCTTCTGCCAGTTATTGGCCATGTCCATCCTGCAACCTTTCTTGACCTTCCCCAATTCTCAGCTTTACCATCTATATTATCATAGAAACTGAAATGGTTCACGTAAGGAGCAGCAAGTCCAGGGTCCCGCACTAGACCAAATGCTTAGTGCTTGCTCACAGCTCTTACTTGTCTTTAACTCTTTTTTTAATAAATGTACTGCAAATAATCTATAGACTTTACCTGTTGGTTATGCGGGCATACATAAGAGATTAAAACTGTAAATAAATGTAGCATGCAAGAAAATAAGATGTATGTAACATGCATGTAAGGTGCTTGCAGACCATCAGAACCTCTGAGGTAATCTCCACAAATATAAAACAGAGAGAATCGGATTGAAAAAATGAAAAAAGAGGAAGAAAAACCAAAGCCCAAATCCCAAAGTGAGTGCTCAGAGCTCACAAGGAACAAATACACAAACAGGAAACGACTGTCAGAAGGGCATTTATCTTTACATACTTAATCACTTGAGCCCATTGGCCTGTCTGTTTCTCCCCCTCCGTTGGCATTGGCTTCTTCCTAGTGTCTCAGTTCCCTCTAGATGAACCTGTGAACATCAAAGGTAGAAGGTCAGCCTCGGGGAGTGATGGCTGATGTTGCCTGAGACCCAGAGCAGAGCTTCAGGCGGTTCCAGCCTTCCATCAGACATGAGAGTGAAAGGCATAAAGGAAAGGCTGCCCTGCTCAAGAGGGATGTACTGTCTCAGAGTGAAGAGTTGTGCCTCCTTTGGTCTAGGTGCAGCTTGTCAGGAAACGAGATTGTCCCATTACAGAGGCAACCTGTGCAGCTCCCTCTAGTAATCCATTTAGTACTTTATTCATGAATATGAATCAATGGTCAAGGATCAGCACACATATGAGAAAAGCCAAGAGCCTCAAGAATAGACCAACAGACCCTAGAGGAAACAAAGAGAATGAAAATTTCTAACAGAATTTAAGCTCATTTTAATTAGTATCCTGAAAATACTCAGTTTATAAGCTATCTGTATCAATGGATCTCAACCAAGGTGATTTTGCCCCTACACCCCAGCCCAGGAAACATTTGGCAATGTCTAGGGACATTTTTTCCTACTGGCCTCTAGTGGGTAGAAGCCAAGGGTGCTGCTAAACATCCTCCAGTGTGCAGGACAGTTAAATATATATTTAAAACAAAGGAAGGAGTGAAGGTTAAACTTAAAGATTACGTAGGAATAAACGCTAAGCCAGTGGTAGTGATTTTGATAGCAAAAGTCAAGTGAATCTCCAACAACTGACAGCTGAAGGATAAGGATATCAAAATAAGAGAAGGAAATATGACAGCCATGAAGGCGGGGACAACCAAATGAAGAGCAGAGGAAAGCTTTCCTGAGTTTAGTTTGAAAAAGCCTAGAGTTTCTAGTGTGATTGATTAAAAGGGTCACATTTAGAAAAATCCTTCAGAAATTAAAAATCTGCTACAATGATGAAAAAGATAAATCCCAAAAGGAGCCAAATGCAGAGGAGATGGAATACAGTTAGATGCAGTTTACATTCTCAGAAACTGAAATAAAGAGATGTCAGACACAGGGCAATGCTTTCACAAGTCAGAGAGAAAATTAGAGCTACACTTCAATAATCAACCTAACAAATTTTGAGTACAAAATAAAATTTATTTTAGGCATGCAAGATAGAAAATTATTATGTAGAAAAGTGAATATACATTTTGAATAATAAATCAAAGTAAATTATCCTTTTAAAAGCTGACAACACAACTATCACAAAATACTAAAAAACAACATTTTTTTAAATTAACAGTTATATAATATGTTTCCTACATTTTTAGGATGCATACTCAATGATTGGCTTCTTTACATTATCAAGACTTATGAAGCTGAGTATTTAAGATTGAATAAATGTAGGCAAACTGGACGATTTAAGTGATGTAGAACACAGAAATGGATTTGCATATATGTAGACACAATATATGAAAGGGGAGCACTATGGATCAATCAGATAGTCACAGAAAAAAGGGAGTCTTCACCCCTCCCTTGTTCCATTTTTAAATTGTAGATGCATTCAAGATTTAAACGTGAAAGGCAAAACAAGAAAACTTTTTGAAAATATAACAAATTTTTATAACCCTTGGATAGGGAAAGTTTTCTTAAACAAGTCCTCCAAAGCATTAACCAAGAAAAATAAAGGATGGATAAATTAGAGTCTATTAAAATTAAAAATTTCTATTGTTAAAAAAGTCATATAAAAGAGTGAAAGGGTAAATGACAAAGTGGGAAACTGTTTGCAACATATATAACCATAAAAGGCTCAGAACCATAATGTAAAATTAACTCTAATATCCTGGAAGAAAGTGTCAGATAGTCCAAAAGAAAAAATCGACAAGAAACTCAGGTGATTCACAGAAGGGAATATTCAAAGGGCAAAGAACATACAAAGAGGCACTCATTCTCATTAATAAACAAGGAATGCAAACTAAAATGAAAATTCACTGAGATACCAGTACAAACCTTTTAGAATATCTGAAATTAAAGGTTGATAATACTGATTGTCAGTGATAATACAGACTCCCAGACTGATGGGAGCGTTAATTGGCAAACTTTTATATTCTATTCTAAATCTCTAAATTATAATTCTAAATTTAATTCTGAAATTCCAATTCTAAATTCTAATTCTAAAGTTAAGAATTCTAAGTTCTAAAGTTAAATATACTCTATGTGCCAGAAATTCCACTTCTAGCTATGGAGACAATAGAAAAGCTTGCATAACAAGGGATATGCCAGCAAAGTTCATAGTAACATTATACATAGAGCTAAAAATTGAAATCAAATCAATTGCTTTCAATAGTAGATTTAATAAGTAAATTTGTATAAGAAATATACAAATGATGGATCCGTCCTGGTGGCGCAGGGGTTAAGTGTGTATGTTCCATTTTCACGGCCCGGGGTTCACCGTTTCCAATCCTGGGTGTGGACATGACACTGCTTGGCACGCCATGCTGTGGTAGGTGTCCCACATATAAAGCAGAGGAAGATGGGCATGGATGTTAGCTCAGGGCCAGCCTTCCTCAGCAAAAAGAGGAGGATTGGCAGCAGATGTTAGCTCAGGGCTAATCTTCCTCAAAAAAAAAAAGATACAATTGAATACTATCTTTCATTTCAAATTTTAAACATCAATAATATTCTATCTTTGCAGATTTTTTACAGCTGTCAAACAATCCTGTTATTACCCATAGCAATTAATTCATCTCATTTGAAATTAATTTATCTGACCCAAAGGTTTGACTTCCTTCTGGAAGACCTCATATCTCTTGTAAATCTGTCCCTATTGACCATATATTTTTCTCAGTAGGCAATTTGTGTTTATTCTTAATTATCATGTTTCTTATTTCTTACTCTTACCATATTTATTACTAGGTTCTTTTTCTTTTTAAAGATTTTATTTTTTTCCTCTTTCTCCCCAAAGCCCCCCAGTACATAGTTGTATATTCTTCGTTGTGGGTCCTTCTAGTTGTGGCATGTGGGAAACTGCCTCGGCTTGGTTTGACGAGCAGTGTCATGTCTGCGCCCAGGATTCAAACCCATGAAACACTGGGCCAGGCCTGCAGCAGAGGGCGGGAACTTAACCACTTGGCCACGGGGCCAGCCCCTCTTACTGGGTGTTTTTTAAAAGAGCTTGTTTGAGATCAACACATGCCAAAGAAAAATGGCTTTCCTCTGTCACATATTTTCTAAGTTACATGAATCTATTTTTTTTGTCAAGTTCATAATAGTTTACAACAATGTGAAGTTTTGGTTGTACATTATTTCTTGATCATCACCATGTAAGTGCTCCCCTTCACCCCCTGTGCCCACCCTCAACCCCCCTTCCCCTGGCAACCACTGAACTGTTTTCTTTGTCCATGTGTTTGTTCATATTCCACATGTGAGTGAAATCATCTTGTGTTTGTCTTTCTCAGTCTGCCTTATTTCGCTTAGCATAATACCCTCCAAGTCCTTCCATGTAGGTGCAAATGGGATGACTTTGTCTTTTTTATGGCTGAGTAGTATTCCATTCTATATATATACCACATATTCTTTATCCAATCATCAGTTGATGGGCCCTTGGATTGTTTCCGTGTCTTGGCTATTGTGAATAGTGCTGCAATGAACATAGGGGTGCATATGTTACTTTGGATTGTTGATTTCAAATTGTTTGGGTAGATACCCAGTAGTGGGATAGCTGGGTTGTATGGTAGTTCTAGTTTTAGTTCTTTGAGGAATCTCCATACTGTTTTCCATAGTGGTTGCACCAGTTTGCACTCCCACTAGCAGTGTATGAGGGTTCCCTTTTCTCCACACCCTCTCCAACATTTGTTATTTTCAGTCTTAGTGATTATAGCTATTTTAACAGGCATAAGGTGGTACCTTAGTGTAGTTTTGATTTGCATTTCCCTGATGATTAGTGATGTTGAACATCTCTTCATGTGTCTATTAGTCACCTTTGTATCTTCTTTGGAAAAATGTCTGTTCATATCCTCTGCCCACTTTTTGATCGGGCTATTTGTTTTTTTATTGTTCAGTTGTGTGAGTGCCTTATACTTGTGGAGGTAAACACCTTGTCAGATACATGATTTGCAAATATTTTCTCCCAATTGGTGGGTCATCTCATTGTTTTGATCCTAATTCCTTTTGCCTTGCAGAAGCTCTTCAGTCTGATGAATTCCCACTTGTTTATTTTTTCTTTTGTTTCCCTTGTCTGAGAAGACATGGTATTCAAAAAGATCCTTTTTTAGTTCAGTGTCAAAGAGTGTACTACCTATATTATCTTCCAGGAGTTTTATGGTTTCAGGACTTATCTTCAAGTCTTTGATCCATTTTGAGTTTATTTTTGTGCATGGCGTGAGATAATGGTCTACTTTCATTCTTTTGCATGTGGCTATCCAGTTCTCCCAACACCATTTTACTGGAGAGACTATGTTTTCTCCATTATATGTTCTTTTGGCACCTTTGTCGAAGATTAGCTGTCCATAGATGTGTGGTTTTCTTTCTGGGCTTTCAGTTCTGTTCCATTGATCCGTGTGCCTGTTTTTGTACCCGTACCATGCCATTTTGATCACTATGGCTTTGTAGTACACTTTGAAGTCAAGGATTGTGATACCTCCAGCTTTGTTCCTTTTTCTCAGGATTGCCTTAGCAATTTGGGGTCTTTGGTTTCCCCATGTGAATTTTAGGATTCTTTGTTCTACATCCATGAAGAATGTCATTGAGATTCTGATTGGGATTGCATTGAATCTGTAGATTGCTTTGGGTAATATGGACATTTTAACTATGTTTATTATTCCAATCCATGGGTATGAAGTCTCATTCTATCTCTTTATGTCATTATCACTTTCTTTCAGTAATGTCTTATTGCTTTCATTGTATAAGTCCTTCACCTCCTTGGTTAAGTTTATTCCTAGGTACTTTATTCTCTTATTTTCAAATGTAAATGGAAGTGTATTCTTGAGTTCTCTTTCTGTAAGTTCATTATTAGAGTATAGAAAAGCAACTGGTTTTTGTAAGTTGATTTTGTACCCTACAACTTTACTATAGTTGTTAATTATTTCTACTAGTTTTCGGATGGATTCTTTGGGGTTTTCTATATATAAGATCATGTTGTCTGCAAGCAGCAAGAGTTTCACTTCTTCACTCCCTATTTGGATTCCTTTTATTCCTTTCTCTTGCCTAATTGATTCGGCCAAAACCTCCAGTACTATGTTGAATAAGAGTGGTGATAGTGGACATCCTTGTCTTGTTCCTATTCTCAGGCAGATGGCGCTCAGCTGTTGCCCATTGAGTATGATGTTGGCTATGGGTTTGTCATATATGGCCTTTATCATGTTGAGGTAATTTCCTTCTATCCCCATTTTGTTAAGAGTTTTTATCATAAATGGCTGTTGGATCTTGACAAATGCTTTCTCTGCATCTATTGAGATGATCATGTGATTTTTATTCCTCAGTTTGTTGATGTGGTGTGTCACATTGATTGATTTGTGGATGTTGAACCATCCCTGTGTCCCTGGTATGAATCCCACTTGATCATGATGTATGATCCTTTTGATGGTTTGCTGAATTTGGGTTCCAAAAATTTAGTTGAGAATTTTTGCATCTGTCTTCATCCATGATATTGGCCTGTAGTTTCCCTTTTTTGTGTTGTCCTTGTCAGGGTTTGGTATCAGAGTGATGTTGGCCTTGTAAAATGTGTTAGGAAGCATTCCATCTTCTCTAATTTTTTGGAATAGCTTGAGAAGGATAGATATTAAATCCTCTCTGAAAGTTTTCTAGAATTCTCCAGGGAAGCTGTCTAGTCCTGGAGTTTTATTATTTGGGATTCTTTTGATTACTGTTTTAATCTCTTTCCTTGTGATTGGTCTATTCAGATTATCTGTTTCTTCTTGATTCAGCTTTGGGAGGTTATAAGAGTCTAAGAATTTGTCCATTTCCTCTAGGTTATCCATTTTGTTGGCATATAGTCTTTCGTAGTATTCTCTTGTAATATGTTGTGTTTCTGTGGTGTCTGTTGTTGTTTCTCCTCTTTCATTTCTAATTTATTTACCTGAGCATTCTCTCTGCTTTTCTTTGTAAGTCTGGCTAGGGGTTTGTCAATTTTATTTATCTTCTCAAAGAACCAGCTCTTTGTTTCATTGATCCTTTTATACTGTTTTGTTTTTTGTTTCAATAGCATTTATTCTAAGTTACATGAATCTTTTAAGCTGGACATGTCGAGTTTCACTTTTGAAAACCACCTAATTTTTTGACACATATCACAACTGGAAATCATTAGATTGTTTTTGTTTTCTAAGACTTTTTGAAAGCTGTCTTGCTAACGTGCAAGAAATAGCTCACATCCTTTCTACCAGGCTAATTTTAGTTTTCTCCCTTAATGCTGTCACTTCGATGCCAGTTTCTCTGTGTTATAATTCTGTTTTCACAGTTAACAAACTTTTGTGGGTTTTTTTTTCCCCTGGGGAAGATTCGCCCTGAGCTACCATCTGTTGCCAATCCTCCTCTGTTTTGTTGTTTTTCTTTTTGCTTGAGGATGATTAACACTGAGCTAACATCTGTGCTAGTCTTCCCCTATTTTTTGTATGTCTGACACCTCTATAGCATGGATGAGGAGTGGAGTAGGTCCACGCCCAGGATTGGAAGCTGCAAACCCAGGCTGCCAAAGTGGAAGACACTGAACTTTAACCACTTGGCCACAGGGCTGAGGCCGAGTCCCGAACTTTCATTATTTAAAAATAATTAAAGGGACTGGCCATGTGGTGTAGTGGTTAGGTTCACATGTTCTCCTTCTGTGGCCCAGGGTTCATGAGTTCAGATCCTGAGCATAGACCTGCACACTGGTTATCAAGCCATGCTGTGGCAGCATCTCACATACAAAATAAAGGAGGCTTGGCACAGATGTCAGGTTGGTGACAATCTTCATAAGGCAAAGGAAAAAAAAGAGGAAGATTGGGAACAGATGTAGGCTCAGGGTCAATCTTCCTCACCTCCCCACTGCCAAAAAAAATAGAGGAATAAAATATTTGATTTCTGAACAACAAATTTTAAGCCGCTGCCCCCACTTATGGTTATTTCTATAGTAAATTAAAGACCTTATGCTGCATGCCAGGCAGCCAAATTTTGTAAAGAAGTTCATTGAACAAAAAAAATTGGCCTATTACCCAATAGTAGGTAATCTTTTTTTAATTTATTTTATTTTATTATTTTAGTTTTTCTTTAGGCAGATTAGCCCTGAACTAACTACTGCCAGTCCTCCTATTTTTTGCTGAGGAAGCCTGGCCTGAGCTAACATCTGTGCCCATCTTCCTCTACTTTATATGTGGGATGCCTATCACAGCATGGTTTTTGCCAAGCAGTGCATGTCTGCACCCGGGATCCGAACTGGCAATCCCCTGGCCATCCAAAGTAGAATGTGCGAACTTAACTTCTGTGCCACTGGGCTGGTCCACAATAATAGGTGATCTTTAGAAGCTATGCCCTATCATCAAAAGACAAATTATGTTATCATTTCCAAGTATCTTAGCTAGGAAATATGGAAAGATTGTGCCAATTAGAAGTTGAACCAGAGGTAAAAGAACCATTAAGAAAAATTGGGACATAGCAAGTCAAGTCCACATGCAAGGTATGGTTGAGACTGGTTGTCTTTCTTTCCTGTGCTTCAGGAAGCAGACTTATACGGGAATTTCCTTCTTTTCGTCCTTCTTTTTAGGTTTGGCAAAAGAAAGAGTGAATTGCAGTACTCATTCTTACATCTTTTCTCCCTCTCTCTTTCTCTCCCTTCTCCCTCTCTCTACTCCTCTCTCACCATGTTCCAATAACTACTCCCTCTGTTTTTCCTTCACACCTAGGAGTGGTAATGGTCCAGAGCTGTTAATATTCCAGTGTACAGATTTTCTCTTACGGTTTTCCTACATCCTGCCCACACATCTGTAAACTATCATATTTACATAGTTACATAGTTACTGTGATAATTTTCATATTAGACTCATCTCTAGTCACCCATTTAGAGTATGCTATGTATTTCCTGCCAGGATCCTGACTTACTTATGAGGGGAAAAGAAAAATATAAAGTATATAGACTGTTAAAGTTGTTGACTACCATGAAGTAAAGTGATAACAAAAGTGAAGAGTAGCTGGTCCTGACAGATTACATGGTCTAACTCCAGGGCACACGTGTCACATTAATATTCCTCTTTTGAAAAAAAAAAAAACTCCTGTATGTTACATGGATAATTAATGGCACAAACAGGCCTAGAAAGCAAATCTACTGATTTGGCTCACAACTTTTAAATCATATATATTCTTCCTTTTGTTTTAAATTTTCTTTTCAGGTGGATCACTGAAGTCACTTGAGATTGTTCACAATATGCACAATGCAACGTGCATATCCAGGGGCTTATTATTTTCTTAGGGGCTGTATTTTCTCTTTAAGTTGTACAGCAGATTTTTTAAGCATGTTTATACTCTTCAGGTACTCAGATGATTCCACTATTCCAACTAAAAGAGCAATAGGCATGTAGAACTATTCTGACAATCAAAAAATCTGCTTTAACTGTCAGATAAGTAATAATATTATAAAGACAGTAGGCCTCATAATCCATTTCAGAGTTATGGATATTTCCCAATTCTTGAGGACACTTGCCAAGGTGTTAAACTCTCTTCTAATCCGTCTCTAATCTAGGGTTACCTATAGAGGCAAAACTGAGGCTAGACACATGTCACCAGAGACAACCACATTGTACCCTTATGAACAATGCATTTTGCTTTTCAGGTGTAGCAAACATGTTTGCCTGACTCTCTGAGATTGTTTTATGCTAACAGCAGTCTTTATTTAATTTTAAAATATGTTCCACGAGAAACATAAAGTAAGTCTATCTGACAAGAGCTCTGGCTGACACACGCTGTAAAACATGCTTGATGACACACAGTCATCTCTCTGTGCTGTAAAATAGGTTTTATAGTATTATTGTCTTTCACTAGTACCCATGTGCAAGAAAGAAAACTGATGGCCAAACTGGAGAGAAGCTAACATTTTTTTTAAGTGTACAAATCTAGTGTTTCTATTAATCCAACTTTGGAATATGTCCCATAAGTATCAAAACAATAAATTTATCTGCATACATTTTTGCCATAGTGGTTTAAATAAATTTGCTCAGTAAATTATATTATCACTGGCATAAGAACACCCTACTGGTGTTGTTCTTGTCATATACTGTGACACCACCTCCATCAACATCTCTACATGATTGTTTTCTTTATGTCTCCTCTACTTTGGGTGTCATTTTTCATTCTATTAAGGGGTCTCTTTTTTCATTTGTATTTCACTGGGTTAGCAATATTCTACTGAAATAACCATATCCTAATCCTTTTGACCTCTGAATGATAATGAATAAGTTTGGAGTAAGTTTGAAAAGCATTAATACATATAATCTTATTTTTAATTTTACTTTATTTTCTCACTTGCTAAGTTTGAAATGATGTTTAGAAAAGAGAAAGCATATCACTCTGACCTCCTGAACCGGTCCACACTTGAGCACTGGCTAGTTGAACAGGGCATTCCATCAGTGAGACAACCAGCTTTGCAGTAATAATAAAGATGTAAAGAAGATCATTTTCTTCCTTAGAAAATATATATGTTCAAGATAAAATGACCTCACTAAATACCTGTAACAATCATATTAAATTTTTTAAGGAAGGGTCTCTGTCTATCTATCTGTCTATGTATCATTTTTATTATTTCTATTTTTTTTTAATTCAAAACACAACATTCATTTCAGTGTTTGGAACATAGAACTAATGCTTATGTTTTTAATTAGTGAGTAAGAGAGGGAAATATTTGATATATAATGCCTTTCATTATGAGAATTACCAAAAAAATACTGAAAAGGTGTCCTTTACCTAGATATATCTTATTCTCCACAAATGTGGATATTAAGATTTTAAGTAACGGGGCTAGCCCGGTGGCGCAGCGGTTAAGTTTGCACATTCCACTTCTCTGTGGCCCGGGGTTTGCCGGTTCGGATCCTGGGTGTGGACATGATACTGTTTGGCAAAAGCCATGCTGTGGTAGGCATCCCACATATAAAGTAGAGGAAGATGGGCATGGATGTTAGCTCACGGCCAGTCTTCCTCAGCAAAAAGAGGAGGATTGGCAGCAGTTAGCTCAGGGCTAATCTTGCTAAAGAAAAAAAAAGACTGTAAAGGAAATAGTTTAAAATTTCTGAAAAATATTGCCTCTAGGGTGCAGGAATTAAGGTTGGGAAGGAACAGGATGGAAAAAAAAACATTTTTTGTTGGAATGCAGGTAGTGCAATTTGAGCTTTTAGATTTGTATATTTATTATATTAAATTTCACATCTGATTAATATTTTTATTTTAAAATAAATTAAGTACTATTGATTTATAATTAAAACAATTTAATACTTCTTTATAAAAATTTTATTTGAAATTAAAGTAGGAGTCAAGCTTGCTTCAGTGCTTTTTCTACTCACATTTGTGTCATTTCCAAGGTCGAAAGACAGTGAAATATAATTTCTTCAACTTTCTAGAAATGTAAATCCAACTAATACCTAAGTATGTTAAACAGCCATGTCATTATAACAAGGAAGCTTGATATTAATCATAAGACTGGGCTTCTGCAGAGATGAGAAATGAACTTGTTCTCCATTAGTAATTATTACCTGTTAAATAGTAGATGGTAGCTGCAAGGGAGAGAAAATGTGGGTGGTGTAAATAGAACAATTCTATGATTTCTCATTTAACCTATGGGCAGCTTATCTCCTATGATCAACTGCCTTTGGAAAAGACCAGGTTAAGAATTTCATTTAAAATAAATGGCATCTTACCAGATGGCTTTCACTGCAAATGATCCGACAGCAAGTCACACACTTTATTAGCATGCAGAGAAAAGTCATGAACAAGAGAAGAAAAAACAGAGAAAAGAAGGGCAATTCAAACGATCTAAAATCAAATGAATCAATAGAAATATTTCTATACTCTTGCACCTTACTATTCTCCATATTCTCTTGTCTTTCCTACAAAGGCTTAATGCCAGAAGAGGGGGAAGAAATTAAATTAAATAAATAAGTAGAGATAATTGTACACATGATATGAATTATCTTTGTTTCTTAAACATTCTTAAAATACATTTGGAGAATTTTCTGACTTGTATTATGTAAAAACATCAGTAATTAGATTATGTAGTCATGAAAGGTTTTAAAAGACTATTTGATATGTTAACTTGATGCAATTATTTTCAATATTTCCAATTTGTAACTTGAAAATATTCATATTTTCAATATTACCTTCTCAATACCAATTAATTATAATTATCCATATCTAAGCAGAGTATTTTGGTGGTCTCTATACCAACAAAATTCCCAATTACAAAATTACGGGGAATGTTACTAAATTTGTTTCTCTATCATTAAGTTTAGTTTGATCAAATGTGTTTCTAAAGGCACAAATCAATGCTTTTTTTAAAAATAGACATCCTACTGCATGCATAATTCTATCCTAGATTTTCTGGGTGTAATTCACAATGTAAGGTAAGGTAACAAAAAATAAAATGCAAATGAAAGAAAAGTCTCCATTATAGTGAGATGTGGTGGTGGTTAGGGAAACATAATGAAGTGGTATTATTTTAACAGCATCCTAGGGAGTGTATAGAATTTGACAAGTGAGAAGGAGGGAAGTTATTTTAGATCGGCAAATAAATGTGAATCAGGAAATTCACATTTAGATCAGAAAGGCATGAGTTTTGTTGAGAAGATGGATAGACTTTGATGGGTTAGAGGAAATGATTACCGCTGGGAATAAATATGGCTGAAAAAGGTGTGTGTGTGTGTGTGGAAGAGAGGACTTGAAAAATGTCTATAGCAGGTGGCTCTCAGAGAAAAATGGTGTCTACCCTTAAACTCCATTCTGCAAGGCAGATTCCTGCTCCTTCTACCCCACTGGAGCACCTCGTCAACAAGTGCAACTATTTGTTGAGTCTCCCTCTCTTTAGTTATATATTAACGTTATTTTAACTATAACATTTTAAAGACAAAGAGGATTCATTGACAAAAACAGAGTACATAATAAGAGCATTTAATGGAATGGAAATTCAGTATAAGTGTGTTGACCCATAACTGTAGAAATAAAGATGTTATTAACAACAGCTGTTACTAGAGTATGGATGACACTTTAGGATGTCCATATTGTTTTATCATCCCAGATGTGTACCATCTTCTTTCTGGATTCATAATCTACACAGGCCTATTCCTTTCTTGTTACACTGGGCACATCTTTCCTGAAGAATGGTTATATCAATTTGTGAAGGTTTTCAAACTTTCTTTTAGGACATTCTCACAGGTCAGACTTTACAACATAAAAAACTTAGTTTTTTTTTTTTTTTAATTTCCTCCAGGTTTATTGCAGTATAGTGAACAAACAAGAATTGTATATATTTAAGGTGTACAAAGTGATGGTCTGATATACATATACATTGTGAAATGCTTACCAAAATCAAGCTAATTAACTCACTTTTCACCTTGAACAGTTATCTTTTTTTTTTAAGTGTGGTGGAAACACTTAAAATATACTGCTCTGGCAAATTTCAAGCATACCATAGAGTATTGTTAGCTATAATCACCATGTTGTACATTAGAACTCCAGGACTTATTCATCTTAAAAGTGACAGTTTATAATCTTTGACTAGCATTCCACCATTTCCCTTACCCCAAGCCACTGGTAACTACCATGTTACCCTCTGATTCTGTAAGTTCGAGGTTCTTTTGGATTCCACATGTAAGTGAGATCATACAGTATTTATCTTGCTTTGTTTGGCTTATTTCACTTAGAGTAATGTCCTCCAGGTTCATCCATGTTGTCATAAATAAAAGAATTTCCTTCTCTTTTATGACTGAATAATATTACATTATATATTTATAGTCCGCATTTCTGTCGTCATTCATGTCTTGACAGACTCTTAGGTTGTATCCATACCTTGGCTACTGTGAATAATGCTAAAATGAACATGGGAGCACAGATATCTTTCTTGAGATACTGATTTTATTTCCTTTGTATATATACATACGCAGTAGTGGGATTGCTGCATCCTATAGTAGCTCTATCTTAATTTTTTGAGGAACCTCCACACTGTTTTTCTGTAATGACTGGACCAATTTATATTCCCACCCACTGTGTACAAGTGTTCCCTTTTCTCCACATCCTCATCAGCACAGGTTATCTTTGTCTCTTTGATAATAACCATCCTAACAGATCTGAAATGTTATCTCACTGTGCTTTTGATTTGCATTTCCCTGGCAATTAATGATGTTGAGAAACTTTTCATGTGCCTCTTGGCCATGTGTATGTCTTCTTTGGAAAAATGTCTATTCAGTCCTTTGCCTATTTTTAATTAAATTGTCTGTTTTTTTTTTTTTTTGTCTTGAGGAGTATGATTTCCTTGTGTATTTGGGATATCAACACCTTATTGAATATTGGTTGCAAATATTTTCTCCCATTTCATCATTTGCTTTTTTATTTTGTTGATGGTATTCTTTGCTGAGCAGAGTCTTTTTACTTTGATGTAGTCCCACTTACTGATTTTTGGTTTTATTGCTTGTGCTTTTGGCATCATATCCAAAAACTCATTGCTAAGGCCAATGTCAAGGACCTTTTCGCCTATGTTTTCTTCCAGGAGGTTAACAATTTCAGGTCTTCAATTTAAGCCTTTAATCCACATTGAGTTGATTTTTGTATTTGATGCAAGATAAGAGTCTAACTTCATTCTTTTGCATGGGGATATTCAGTTTTCCCATTACCATTTATTGAAGAGACCATCCTTTCCTTATTGTGTTTTTTAGAAACCCTTGTTACAGATTAGTTGACTGTATATATGAGGGTTTATTTTTAATTTCTCTATTCTGTGCCATTAATATGTGTCGTTTTTATGCCAATACCATACTGTTTTGATTGCTATGTTTCTATTGACTTTTTTTTTGTATAGTATGAAATTAGAAAGTACGATACCTCCAGCTTTGTTCTTCTTTCTCAAGATTGCATATATGGCCTTTATTATGTTGAGGTACATTCCTTCTATCCAGCCTGTTGAAAGTTTCTATAGGGAAAAGATGTTGAATTTTGTCAAATGATTTGTCTGCATCTATTGAGACAATCATATAATTTTTATCCTTTATTTTATTAACATAGTGTGTCACTTTCATTGATATGTGTATTTTGAACAATCCTCGCATCCTAGAGATAAATCCCACTTGATCATGCTGCATGGTTCTTTGAATTACCATTGAATTTGGTTTGCTAGTATTTTGTTGAGGATTTTTGCATCTCTGTTCATCAGAAATTTTGGCCTGTAGTTTTCTTTTCCTGTAGTGTCTTTGTTTGGCTTTCATATGAGAGTAATGCGGGCCTCATAAAATGAGTTTGGGCATTGTCGCTCCTATTCCTTTTTTCAAAAGAATTTGAGAAGGATTGGCTTTAATTCTTTAAGTGTTTGGTGAAATTCACCAGTTAAGCCATCTGGTCCTGGACCTTTCTTAGTTGGGAGGAATTTCTTTACTAATTTGATCTCATTATGAATAATTGGTCTGTTCAGATGTTCTATTTTAGGGCATTTTTAAAAAACATATTTTTTAGGTATGTTTACCATCTTATTCGACCTGTGATATTACTTTTATACTTGTTTCATATAATTATTTGGACAAAAAACCTGATTTTAAAATATTTTTTATTAATTTATTTTTTGGTAAGGAAAATTTGCAGTGAGCTAACATCCATTGTCAATCTTCTTCTTTATTAGTTTGAGGAAGATTAGCCCTGAGCTAACATCTGCACCAATCTTCCTCTGTTTTGTATGTGAGATGCCTCCACAGCACAGCTGATGAGTAGAGTGGGTCTGCGCCTGGGATCCCAATCCATGAACCCAGACCCCTGAAGTGGAGCATGGGGAACTTTAACCACGTGGCCCTGGGGCTGGCCCCAAGAAGCATGATATTTTTCATCGTAAAATTTATAGATTGAGTCACATTTTCAAAAATTGTCATCTGAGTGTGTGGTTATTTGGTCATTTGAAAAGCACTGATTAACCGTATTCCTTTTCATTGCTCAAATTCTATAAATTACACTTTTCTTGAAAGGGGATAATTCCATACAAGGTCTCAAGAGAGGTTTACCTGGTGTGTACCAAGAGAGGTTTGGTATGTGTAGGTACATATGTCTCTGACTAGAATAAAAGTGATATTTCTTAGTACTTTGTTTTTCCATGTTTAAAACACAGTCAGTACATCTCTGTGGAAAAAGTGCTGAAGTTACATTTCAAATCACATTCATCTCAAGTCCAAGAGATTTCACTATACTCAGATATGGCTTTTTGTAAACAAGAAACCTATATATCAAAAATTAAATCAACTTCCATGCAGAGACAATATGCAATCATGCAAAATGAACAAAAATTGCAATTTAACTCGTATTGACGGAAGAGAGAATGGGAAACAACAGTGATCATGATTCTATAGTAGTCACCATATCTTTCTGGGCAAGAATAGTAAAGGATCTCTTCCTGGCATAGATAGAATATGGGACAACTGTCCAGTGCACAACAAAAGTGTGATTTTTTTTCCAACCATTTTCCCAAGATCTTGAGGAGGTAGAGCAAAGAAAAATTTAATCAATTCTTTGCCACTGCATAATAAGGATTTCCACTGCCACTTACACTGTCACACTTTCAGTATCAAATTCTACATTGATTGAGTATGGACAAGAGTAACTGAAATCCCAAGCAATGGCAGCTTAGACAATACTAGAGCTTATTTCTCTTTCCATAAAGGCATAAGAGTATGAACTGCAGAACTGATATGATGCCTCTGCTCCATGAATTCCTAAGGAGCCAGGCTTCTTTCATCTTTCCAGCCTGCCATCCCAAGAACATTGCCTTTATTGCCCAGTGTGAATCCATGACATTCATATTCCAAGCAGCAGTAAAAAAATGAGGAGAAGAAGGGGCAAAGGTTGTGAGACAGCCCTGACAAAGGAAACGTCCCAGAAAATGCCAAAATTTCCCTTTTTATACCAAGAAAGTCACATCATCACGCCTAGCTTCAAGTGAGCCTGGAATATAGAGTGAAACCAGGGTTACCCCCAAAATTGGAAACTTTGCTATGTTCTCCTATTACTGTACACTTATTTATAGAAATTAAAATGGTGGTAGTTTATATTTAAGTGACTCTTTCATTAATTTCTGGCCTTTATACATCTTCAAATATCTTAACCTCATTTGCATCACAATTTTTATTCACATGCTGTTCTCTCTACCTAAATACCTAATCCCTCTCTTGCTCTATTATATAATAAAATATTTCTCTTCCATTGTATATCAGATCAAATCACACTAATAATAAACTTCCTTAAAATTATGTTCATTTGCTTCCTAAGAATATCTTAATTTTAATTTTATTTTTGTATTTGATTTTTAGTCTGTCATATTAACTAGATTTCAAGTTCAACATAAAATAGCAAAACATAACAGCTCAAAAGCAAAACACAGTGGCCAGACAGATAATTGATGCTCAAAATTCATTGTTGAAGAAATAAATAGAAATGATATATAACAAATGTTGAAACAGAAGTGTAATGAAATATTTTGCTTACCTCACTAAAACATAAGTTCCCAAGAGCATAGATTTTGGCCATTTTGTTAATTGCTGAATTTCACATTCTATCAGAGTGTCTTGTAACTATTTAAAGCAGTAAAATTTTATAAATAAATACCATGACATATTGCCTTCTTTTAGGCATATCAAAAAATTTTGGAAAAGTTTCTTCTCAATCTAAAGCTGTGTCACCTTTAGAGATGTGTGTGTGTGTGCGTGTGTGTGGAGGGTGTTCTCTCCATCTAGTCAGTATCTAATGAATTCATAGTGATCTATACTCATATTTAGTACTAGTCAAGGTCCTGGGTGAGGATCAGATTCACAGAAAGAGAGCATCTTCGTATACCAGCTCCCTGGCCATCCCCAGGGTGGAGACAATAATCAATTTGTTTACTTTTTCTGGTTTTCCACATACTGGTGATTACTTTCTTACTGTGACATGACATAGTTTGGGAGAAATGCTAGTCCTAATATTTCTCTGCCAAGTTATTTTATTTATGAGTATTATACCTTCCAGGTAATAATATGTTTTGACACCCCTTCCTCTATCTTTGTTTTTTACTGGTTATTTCTGACATTTGTCATCTCTGAAGGGACTGAGAAAGATGAGACCAATGAGAAAATCATTTGAACGTGGTCTCCAAGCATTCCCTACTCAGTAGAGAACAACTGCCTGGTTCTCTGTTACACTTGACCCATGATGTCTTAAGACAATCCAAGAAGCATGGCGTCTATTTCTTTGAAGGGAGAGCAAGTAGGCCCCACCCCATTCCCTGGCCTTATACTCACAGCAAATTCCTCTGAGTTTCTGACAGTAATGTTTCCCTTTGTGTTAATTTTTAGATGCCTTTTCAGTTTTCATCTTTTGATGATTATGGATTTTAGTGGGCAATTGGGAGTGACTGTATTAGAGGCTGTTATCTAGATGCCATTTGTTTTTAAAATGTCATGGTAATCCACTCAGGTCTGGCAGCCTGAGATGTGCTTATTAACTCTGTCAGCTCAGGTCTTTGGTTGTACAAAAACTTAAATAGTAATTGCTATATGCTAAACATTTTCCTGAGTACTTTCCAAATTTTAACTCATTTAATTCTTATAATAATATTGTGACTATTATTGCCTTGTTTTTACAGATGAGGAAATTGAAGCACAGGAGGGTTGAGTTATTGGCTTCAGAATCTGAACTTTTAGACAATCCATTATTTTGCTTCCTCCTGCCTGTTTCTCAGACACATCTCTGCACATCACCAATGGCAAGGTCATTTATTAACTCCCACATTTCCACCTACATAGCATTTTCTTGTATGTTACTATACATTTTCAGACAAAGAATTACAATTGAAAAGGGTATGGTGCAACTCCTTCTCCTAGAAAAATTTTCATTTTTTTTAACTTACCTTTTCTTAAATTCCCATCTTATCTGAATAGGATTATCATCTAATCTGATTTAAAAAAAATCAACCTCAATCAATTTCTGTATTATTATTACATAGGGTAAATTTAATGCTACACAACTTGAGAGAAAAGGCTTGTCTTGATTTCAATGATGCAGAGAAGATATACCAGCTTTAATATGGGAAATAGAATTCATTGAAACATTTTTGTTATGTCTCAAATATTATAATTGATGAATTATATTTGAAATTGCAATTTCAAAACACATTGAAAGAAATACAATGTAGATATTTTATGTTAAATGCACATGCATTTTTATAAAGCAAACTTCAATTCATTACCTAATTAACAGGGAAAACTGTATGAGTGAAAGAGAAACTTATTTAGCATAGTGAATACCTACTATATTATTTTAAATACAAACTTAGTTCCATGCCTGTGTATTCATCTAGATGGTTGGTATTTCAATTGTTTACTAAACAGTATGGACTCCTTCAAAATATCTCAGCGCATATTAATTTATATGACCAAAATTTAAATAATAAAACTAAAACTATATATTCTCTGATTTAAATAGCCCAAGCTATGTGTCATTCATGTCTCTATTTTTAACTTTCCCTCTCTTCTGCATTATATATGTTCCATTACTGTTTATCATCTATGGGTGCAGACTTCTCATTTATTTCATTATTCCTCTCTTAATTTTGTCTGCTCTCCACAATCCCAGAACTAAAACTTTGTCTACCACATGATATTCTTACATTTCCTTCTGATCTCCTGCCATCTTCTGTGTCTTCACTTCTTTCAAATTTATTGTGAATTACCAAGCAAGTTTCATTTTCAAAATAAATCTATTTAATGAAATAAGTTAATTTCATTCAAAAATAAAATTTAGATATATAAAAAGGATATGCTCACACTTGCACCCTATGGGTTGCAAAGACTTACTGGGCAACTACTGGGTGCAGAGCTCTGTGCCTGGAGCGATGGAGAGCAGAGCACTGAAACCAGTGCAGTCTGCACTGCACAGAGCTCATTATTTATTTATGAAAACAAGAGGAAACGTAAATTATTGTGATGCAATTTTGCAAGTGAGACATATCATCAGAAATGATTTTTTGAGTGCTTGGAGGAGTAACAGATCATTTCTGAGAACAGAGAACTATATTGGAAGAAAAACATATTACAATAAATTCTTGGGGGACTCATAGGATTTGCGTTGGACTCACATAGAAAAAGCTGAAAAGCAGAGAAGACAATCTGAATAAACTCATAGATGCTGGAAGATCCAGAGACAGGAAGGGATCATTCTAGGTAAGGAATGGTGAGATGTGATGCTGAAAACGCTGGGTGAGTTTTCAGTGGAGAGTAGAAAGACAGGCTAAGAAGTCATGCTTCATTTAACGGAAAGAAGAGAACAAGAGGAGGTGTTTGACCAGTGGAGTGACATGAGCAGGGTTTTGTTTAGGGGTTTAACAGGTTACGTTTGGAAACTTCTCTTGACTAATTTCGAGAACAAAAACTGAGTGCAATAAAACCATTAAAGACGTTGCTGTAATAATCTTGAATGATGTATTAAGGAGACACCACAAAGCAATGGGAATGGGAAAAAAAGATGACAGGGAATGGGAAAAAAAGATGACAGTCTTCTTACTCTTTAAAACTTTGGCTTTTATATTGTTTTTGTTTATTTCTCAAGGAGATATTTTCTTTCTAGTCTTATCTTTGCCTACACAAAAAAATTGAAGAATTTCAAAAAGAATCTTGAACAAGGTCTGAATTCACTAATCAAAGTGCTGATTTTTATTTTTCCTGGATCCAGTCTTTCATGCTTTCTGCTCTTGAGATTATTAATGTTCTTTCTTTGAGACTCACATAGTGTTATACAAGGAGTATTAGTTTATTTTGCCTAATTCTTTCAAAGTGAGCCTTCTCTTGACACATAGAACCAATATGAATATATTATCACACATTTGAAAATACACTGTCACTAGACAACTTCTACAAATAGTGTGTAATTGCCACAATGTCTCATAAAATATTTCCGTAGTTCAAGTAATGTGTTTTTCCAGTTTAAACTATTTCCATGTTCTATATTTACCTTTACTCTAAATTTTTTCCATCTCTTATTTTTGAGCAAATGTAATAGAATACTGAGGTAAAAAATAAGAAAATATCCATGACAGTCTAAATCTGTGAAATTTACATAAATTATCTAAACTAAGTTCCTCTATAGAGCTTAGTGAATTAGAATGCTATAATCTCTGTCCAGGTAAATACATTAAGTTTGCAACATCCTAAAAAACACAAAGGGAATTCTGACATTTAATTGGCCATTTAACCATCCTATCACTACAGGATTAGGATTAGGTTAACAGTTTGTGACTGGATCAGTGAAACATTTGTCTTCATTATTAGAAAACAAACTCATGGTCTTTTGGAGTCTGTCTTGGGATTTATATCCACATAAGGACATAAATACATAGTATACATTCAGTGAGGATTGTTTCAAGTGGATCTAAATTTAATAAAGTAATTTCCAAGAAAAAGTTGTCATTGGATAAGTTTTTCTTTATTTTGATGCATCCATTCAAAGCTATGGTAATGTAACTTACAATTTAGAAGGTAGCCTCTAAATACTTCTTAAAATTTCAAAGGAGAATAAAATTACATGTTGAAAACACAAGAAAAGTCAACAACATAAGTTGTCTAAGTATATATAACCTATACAGTCCATTTCAGCTAAACTTAAAATTAAATGATTATTACACAGAGTTTTTAAGCCAACATTTGAAATACAAATGTACAAAAAAATGAAGAACATCAGACACCTAGACCACGTTTACACCAAATCATGTTCTCTCCACTTTACTTAATTTGGACCAACTTCCCTTCTCCTGTATTTTCAGGCTTGTTCACCTTTGACTCACCTGTAATATACCACCATACAGCTGTTCTGTGACTTTTTTAAAAAGATTGTTTCTTTAGAGTAGTTTTAGGTGCACAGTAAAATTCAGATGAAGGTAGAGATTTCCTATATACCCTCTGTCCCTACTCATGCATAACATCCCCCGTTATCAACATCCCTCACCAGAGTGGTTTATTTCTTGCAATTGATGAACCTACATTGACACATCATAGTCACCCAAAGTTCATAATTTACATTAGGGTTCACTCTTGGTGTTATATAGTCTATGGGTTTGGACAAATGTATAATAACATGTATTCACCATTATAGCATCATACAGACTCTTCTCCCTCCCCTTAAAATTCTCTGCGCTCCACCTATGCAACTCTTCCTTCTCCCTAACCCTCGGTAACCACTGATCCTTTTACTGTCTCCATAGTTTTGCCTTTTTCAAAATGTCTTATACTTTGAATCATGCAGTATGTAGTCTTTTCAGATTGGCCTCTTTCACTTAGTAATATGCATTTAAGTTTCCTTCATGTCTTTCGTGTCTTGATAGCTCATTTCTTTATAGTGCTGAATTCTTTGTAGTGTTGAATTTCATTAGCTGGCTGTACCATAGTTTATTTATCTACTGGTATACCGAAGGACGTCTTGGTTGTTTCTAAATTTTGGCAATTATGAACAAAGCTGCTACAAACATCTGTGTGCAGGTTTCTTCATGGACATAAGTTTTCAACTCTTTGGGTAAATACCATGGAGCATGATTGTTGGATCATATAGTAAGAATATGTTTAGTTTTGTAAGAAACTGCCAAACTGTCTTCCAAAGTGACTGTATCATTTTGCATGTCCACTGACGAGGAATGAGACTGTTGCTCCACATCCTTGACAGCATTTGACATTGTCAGTGTTTTGGATTTTCACTATTTTAATAGGGATGTAGTGATATCTCAATGTTGTTTTAATTTGCATTTCCCTTATGACATATGATAGAGCATCTTTTCATTTGCTTATTTTCCATCTGCATATCTTTTTTGGGTGAGGTGTGTGTTAAGATCTTTGGCCCATTTTTTAATCACATTCTTTGTTTTCTTATTGTTGTTTTAAGAGTTCTTTGTATATTTTGGATACAGCTTTTTATTGGATGTGTCTTTTGCAAATATTTTGTCCTATTCTGTGGCTTTCCTTCTCTTTCTCTTGGGTGGCTCTTTTTTGTTCGAGCTTGCCTTTTTTGCCTGTATATTTACTTTAGCCTCGTCACTCTTTGGCTTGGAATAAAGAGTATTGTCTGGCTAGCTAGATCTAATTTTGAGTTTGGCACAACTGGCCATTACCCCATCCAAAACAACCTTTGTCCCCACAAATTGTGAATAAGAAATGAGAATATCCCCAAAATCTTCGTAAGTCAGTATGTCTTCTGGGTGTTGTAAATGAAACTCTATCTGCTATACCATATTTGAAATTTTTTAACTTTACATAACACATACGGCTGTGCTCAAGATGAGAAGATATTTAGACTTAGGAAATACAAGAAAAATTGTCAAACAAAAGATCTCCAGATAAATATATTATACATTCTGCATACAGAAACAAAATGCAGTGCTGATTGTAAAATAGTCGCTTAGTAAATTTTTAGTAAATGAGTAGATCATTTGATATAATCGCTTTTCCCCCAAACATGCCTCCCTTACAAAGAAAAAAACAAGCAGCAGAACAAAACAACAAATTTGTTTGGGAATCAGCATTGCCAAAACATCATGCTACCTACACATCATAAAACGGGGTAAAAATATGGATTCTCTTAGTATTCCTTAGGTCTCATTTCCCCGTGACTTTCTGTTCTAATGTTTGTCAATGAACAGCCTTTTCTTCCTAGAAAATATTCCTTGATAATTAATCTTTGAAATTTTTCTTAAATCTTTCATTTATTTCCATTTTATTTAACCTTTTACATTCTCTCTTTGGTTTCTCAAAAAAATATTCTAAGAGGAAAGCAGATTATTTTGATTCTGGTAATGGCATTAATACAAATCAGTTATGTGACTTCAACAAAGACACATCATATTTCCACCAGCAGTCTCCTTCCTTACAAGATCTGTTTGACGTAGAAAGTCTCTAAGTTCCCATTCGTCCTGGAAACTATAAGTTAAGAATTAAACGTGATATGCGGTTTACATGACTTGAACCTAATTTTGAATTTTCAGACTTTAATATTATTATTTTAATTAATTATCCCATCATACAGTAATTAAGCCATTGTAGATTTTTCAGTTGTAGTTTACAAGAACTCAAAGTGAGATGCACATAAATTAAGAAAACTTCTTTTAAAATGACAGACATCAATTCAATTTAAAATATATTATCCATGAAATGAATTCAAGCTCAGACTTTAAAGTAAACATGAGAGCACATTATGTTGAAAGAAAGAAAACAAAATGATCACCACAATCTCCTTCTTTCCTCTTCACTTAATCTCTGATGTCTCTGCAGAATAACTAGTGTTTTGTGGTCTTTCCTGGCATGAAAAGAGGTGGCATTACTGTGGCAGGAGGGGTTCAGGGCCACAGAGGGAGAGAGCTGTATAATGAATTGGCCCTTCATATAGTGATTATTTACTCTCATGACAAGCACTAGGCGGAGAAAGAAGAAACAAGCTCATAGAGTGGTCCTAAAATTGAAAAGAAATCTATTTTACCATATGCCAGAAAAAGAAATGCAGCTATGTATACAGAGTCATCCGGTCTCAGCTATTTTTATTTTTGGAATTTCAATCTCAAACAATTATTTTCAGTTAGGTCTGTAATTTTTTTCACAAATTGCAGAAATTTTGGCATTTAACTGGAACAGTATTGAAGTAAAAGAGATTGAAAAGCTGACAAAGAAGAAAATGAAAAGAAGAAATTCCAACAAAGTTTATTGAATATACTTTATCACTTTTTAAAATTTCCTAAAACAAGGTATCACTGGAAATTTTATATAACTGCTTTTAAAAATTGTTTTATAAATTTTGAACTTCTTGTTGACAGCAAGAAAAACAAGTCATAAATGCTTTTATCCCCTTTGTCTTTGTTTTCTAAAGTCTTCTTAAATTAGCTCCAGTATTATACTTTCTTGATCTCTCTATATAAATATATTGTGGTAGGCAGAATTTTAAAATGATTTTCAATGACTTACAGCTTTGTACAATCTGTTCCCTTTGAGTGTGTGGGACTTTTGTGAATGTAATGTGATGTTACTCCAGTGATTTTGTTATGTTATACAGCAAACATGAGGAGATTTTGCAGATGTAAGATACTTAATCAGTTGATTTTGAGTTGATCAATAGAAGATTTTCCTGGGTGGACCGGATCTAATCAGATGAGTCTTAAAAGAGAGCTTACTCCTTCCCTGAGCTCAGCAACTTGAAGCAACAGAGAATCTTCCCTGCTGGCCTAGAAGAAGCACCAGAGCTATGAAAAATGAATTCTTCCAACATCCATGTAAGCTCGGAAGAGGACCGTGAGCCTTGGGTAAGACTGTGGCCCCACCTGACACCTTAATTTCTGTCTGTGAGACCGTACTCAGTGGTTTCTGAGCACAGAAGATTTCTCAGAATCAAATGAACCCTTTCTGTCAAGCAAAATTTCTTCCCCGCCTGTGTCCTTTAGAAGAAAACATAGCTTGTCTAAGGAGTGAAAATATTCTTGAATCCGTGTTCTGGCCTTTGAAAAATCTCACATACTAAAAAAAAAAAAAATGCTAACAAGTATATTGGCCACAGACTCCGCCTTTTAGGGCATCATCAAAGATCCTGTTTTAACTTACCAAACTTTTACACAGATATGAGCCTATGTTTGCAAACTTTGGAATTGTGAATTATATATACGTACTTGGGGGAGAAAGTTTCACAAATTTCATCAGAGTTTCATCAGGTGGAAATTTAGTGCTAACACCTTACATTCCATTTCATCCCCAGTGCCTAGCATGTCATCTGGCCCCTAAAAGGAATCAGTCTATGTGTTGAATGTAAACGTGATTGGATTAAAGCAAACATTTAATAAACTTGCATCTGCTTCTTGAATGGCAAGCATTAGGATATCTCATTCTGCAATGTTTTCTTTTTCTTAATTCCTTAGAACAGCTATTTTATCTAAGTGGTATTTCAAACATATCTTCTTTGACATCTTAACTGTGTTCAATTACCTAATGTTCTGAAAGATCCTGAGGATGCGCATCCCTTGTCAAATGCCATATTGTTTGCACTTCAGATTTTTCTGCCCAGATACTTATTTTTGATTCTAATCTGATCTCTTCAAAATAGACAGCCTTTGTACACGTACATGATATCAGCATCTAATACATTCTATTTCTCCTATTTGGAGAAATGTCCTTGCTGGGAAAGCAAAAATAGAAAGAGTAATTTGCTGCCAACCAGAACTGGATTAGACTCCTACATGGTTTGACCTGTAACCAGTTTCTTGTCTTTGAGCATTTAATTGAGCCTCTAAGTCTTAGTTTCCTCATCCCTGAAGCGCAGGTGATAACAACCATCCTGCAGGGTGGCTGTGAGGATGAGAGGGCTTTGATATAAAACGCATTTCTAGCCTTTGATATAAAATTCATTTGGTTGAAGGATCCTAAGTTTCAAGATCGATTTCTTATCTACGGCTCTTTCAGCAACACAATGCCCATTACTCATCGGTTATCGGGTGAGTAAATAGATTTTTAATCCTAAAATGTTCTACACACCTCTCTCTTCTCTCTACACCTCAGCATTTTTAGGAGCTTTTCTACCCCCATTATCTCATAATCCAAATTCCTTTCTCTGGTCACAGGTTTCAGATTTCAGCATTTCTGCTTCTTGCTTGATTTCCCCTCATCATATCTGTGACCTAACTTAAGATCACTGAATTTGCTACCTGACAGGTATGCAGCCTGCAAGTCCAGTGCCCCCCTGCTCCCATTACCGCAGAGTTTGCAGTGCCCTCTCTGAAGTAAAATGGGTGTGTAATAATTTCAACTGCTTCTGGTATCAGTATTTTCTGGGGGTACTGCCTAGAATTCTCAACTTCTTTCCATCCAAATATTTCCATTTTCTTCTCTTCTGCTACCAGGCTGCCTAGGACTGGAAAAACTGTCACATCAATAAAAAGCAATTTAAGTAAGTCATGTCTAATCATCATAGGCCCTTAATAAATCCATTTGTTGTTTAATGATCTTCTTATTGGATTTTCAACAGTCCAACTCACTGCCATACTTCTCAAACATTCATGCTTGCTTTAATTTTATTTTGCGATATTTATTTAATTCAAAGATTTGCATTTTTAGTTTCTTCAATTTTTCTACATTTGAAAAATTCTCGTCATTTTCACCCATGGTTTATTACTCTCCTTTATCAAGACATTCCCCTGTCTCTCTAATCTTTGTTTTTCAGGCACCATTAGCTCCATCCCCAACAAAGCCACTGCCCTTTCATGACTCCATGTCTTTTCTGTTGTCTGCAAACCCCACCACACTTCTCATGCTCCAGAGGAAACTTCTATTTTTTTCCTTAATGGCCCACTAAATATCATCTCTCTGTCAAGTCATTCCTAATGCCCACAGCCATATCTAAACATTCTGCTGTGTTCCAGTAATATGCTCCTCATATCTCAATTATTGCACTTAATCTACTTGTTCATATATTATAAATTTTAAAAATATACATAAGCATACAATCTGCTTAGGTCCTGAGAGTCACGAATTAAGACTGAGGTGGCTGTATTTTTTGATTTACTGCTATTAAGTCTTCCTTGCATAGCAATTAGTGTCTAAACTAATGGCTTTCAAACTTTACCAGCATGTTTGAACCTACTCAAGTGCTAATAAATACCTATTGGAGGGAACTGAACACATTGAATTTGCTTTAAATATCCTATTTCTAGTTCTATGCAAGAATTCAAAATAGAATCCATTAGTTCAATACTTTTCAACTTATTTGATTGGTAATTAAGTGCACACACATTCTGATACGGCTAAAATGTCCTCATTTCTGTAAGCTGGTCAGTGTAGGTCATTGTTTTAGACAAGTCACAAGCCACCTGTGATCTGAAATGAAGTAGACACCACCTGTAGTGGATGTCGTCACTAAGGGAAGTGATTTATTGTACAAAGTATGCTACTCCATTTTTGATGTGTGACTGCTGACAGCTTTTAAGCCTCACCCCTCCCTACTTCCACTTCTGCCTTACATCTGAGCAGGTTTATAAATAAGTCTGAGTGCTCCTCCCTTTGGCACCAGTGGGAAGCTCAAACCACATATGCCCCCCCCGAATGTACACAAAATCCATCACCCTTGTCCCATCCCCTAACCAAGATAAAAATCCCAAACCAGTCTCCTCTCCTTGCTCTTTTGATCCATTCTCAGGCCAGCTTGGGAAGCCTGAACTTCTCTCCCCAAAAAGCAAAGAAAAGTAAGTGGTAAATTTTTCATTCCCTCTTGGTGTGCATGTGGTGTCATCAGTCTCAAGATCTGAAGCAAATTTTGGGTGGCAGTTCATTCCATTTCTGTGGAGTAGTTACAACATTTATAAATAAACTATTGATCACAACAGTTACACAAAAAGTGCATAGAATCATGTTACAACACTTATCACATGCAGGATATTTTGGAAGCCATTGAAAACAACATACATTTGCATAAAACTTTTTGGACAAAAACCTTACTTAACTGACAAGTAAAAAGTATAATTCATTGGAATGGCAATAATTGGTTCCTAAAATTGAAAGAAAAGTTAAGTAACCAGAAACAATAGAAACCTTACTAATGTTTTTGCAACATTGTGCTTTAGATCTCAGGCTATTCTGTAGATATTGCTTTTTGTACTTGTTTCACTCAGATTTTGATGTCTGTCATTTGCTCTTCTGATATGACAGTCCAAGTTCTTCAGACGCCAACATCTCTCTGAGTTCCTTAGAAATAGGACCATGCTCTCAATGACACCTCCACAAATAAGACTGCTCTGACCTCCACATGGATCAGAGGCATTCTCTCCTCCTGCAGACCAAATCATTCTGATGTCCCAAAAGAACAATGTCCCTGGGAGATTTAGCCTCACATCACCTGAGAGAGAGAGAGAGAAATTTCTCTCTCAGCTGGAGGCACAGAAACCTGAGGAGACGGTCTAATTAATCTTCATCAGTTCATGTGCTCACTCTGTGGACTGATCTCTGCACCAAGGATGAGGTACTAAGACTGGCCCATCTGTGGTCATCTGTGTCCTTCTGCCTCCACAGATGCATTCATCCATCATGTTAGAGCTGGAGCAGAGAGAGAGCAATCTCAGAGGCAGCAAGCATCTGCACAAATGTGGACACTGGGAAAGTCATTTTGTGATGGGTCTTTACAGCAATTGAGTATACTTCTCTCATAAACATCTGCTTATTCTCCTAAAAAACATAGTCAATATTTTTCTCATATTAAAATAAGGAAACTAAATCTCAGAGAGATTTCTCTTTCATGGCTAATAACTAGGGAGCAAAACTTTATTTCCAGGCTTTAATGATTCTAAGATTATATGTATCCTGATATACAATGTCCATAGTGCCTTTTCGAGATCAACTGCCTATCCCAGGAAGGCAGAAAACTCCCATCCTAGCTAACATATGAGACAAATCACATGGCTAGCACAGGAATATATTCGTCTGCAATTTCAGCTGTGGATCACACAGCCTACCAGATATACAAATATGCAATTTGACTCTTCATCTTTCCTACTTGTCTCTTAGTTACTGATCTACAATGTGTTCATTAAATTATTGTGTCTTAAGGACACATATATTTTAAAAGAATTATACCCTTAAAGTGTATTTACTTTTAGGAGGCTTAAAATTACCATTTAATTCATTTTTGACCTACACAAAAGATAAGCTGACTTACACAAATCTGCTGACACACCCTAATTTTCTAAGATAGGCACAAGTAGAATATGAGAAAGAAATACTCTGACATTTAGAAATAATGAGAATGAGATGAACTATTTTTAACCAAAGTGAGGTGTGTGTGTGTTTAGTTGTTGCAATGAAAGATAGCAAATGAATGCTCAATGTAATTAAAATAGAAAGGAAAACCATTACAAAAGGCAATAAGAATCACTTTTCCTTTTGCTTCCGCTCTCTTTTTAAAAGTTACCAATACTCTTTCCTCATAAAGATACCTCAAGGATCTTTCAATTTCCATATTGTCCCATATTGTCCCTTAATTAATATTCTAGTAATTCATGATAAGCCATGCGCTTCCGACAAATGCTTTGGCTGATCTTTGGTAGTCAGATGTGTCCTGTTTACTGGAATGCACGTCACATGATTTAAATATTACCACCTTCTTCTATTGACACCTGAGAATATGGGACCAACCCTGCCAGATTTAGTGAATGATTTTAATGTTTTGTCCTGAATATTGTTTTGTACCTAGAATCTCTTTTAATACATACAGTATGACTTTTGATAAAACTGAAATGATTAATAATGCTAATTTGAATGAGTGCTTTGCCTAAGTTATTATAATATAAATAAGTAGACTTTAGAAGGAATTATTTATTGAAGTATGATGGATATACAATTAATTGCACATATTAAAAGTGTATAAGTTCATAAATTTTGACATAGATATACATCCATGAAACCATCACCACAATCAAAATAAGGACCATATCCATCAACCCAAAACATTTCTCTGTGCCCCTTGGAAATAATTTCTAGCTTCTCTGTACCACTTACTGAAAAGCTTATCATTTCTCCACTGAATTACTTTTATACCTTTAATGAAAATCAATTTCACCTATACGTGTGCATCAATTTTAGGACTTTCTTTTCTGTTCCATTAATTTATTTCTCTTTTTTTATGCTAATATGACAATTTCTTGCTAACTATGACATTATATTAAATTTTGAAATCATATGATGTTCTTTCTTAATCTTTTAACTTGGAGAATTATATACATTTATTTTAAAATATTAAGCCAACATTGTAAACTTGGGATAAACCCTACTTTATCATCGTGCTTTCTTTTTAAATTTGATCTTGGATTTCTTTGGTAAAATTTTCTTAAGATATTTTGAATATGTTTATGAAGAATATTGTTCTCTAGGCTTTGTTTTATTTTATGTATATTTTGTAGTGTGTTTTCTAGTTTTGATATCAGAATAACTCAGCTTCATAGACTGTATTGGGAAGTATTCTCTCTAATTACCATTTCCTTAAATGTTTTGTATAATTCACCAGTGAAGGTATATGGGCTTGGAGTTTTATTTATGAGATGTTTTACTAAAAAATCATTAGAAATATAGAACTATCTCCTACAGTAAGTGTTGGTAGTTTACAACTTTCAAAGATTTTGCTTGTTTCCTCTAACGCGTCAAATTTACTGGCATAAAATTATTCATAATATTTTGTTATTCTCCTGTTACAATCTGCAGGTCTTCTCGTGATGTCACCTCTCTCATTCCTGAAAGGGAGTGAATTGTTCTTCCTTCTTATTTTCCTCATCAGTTTGGACAGAGATTTAATAATTTCATTCATCTTCTCAAAAATCCAGGTTTTGATTTTATTGTCTTTGTCTTTCTCTTTAGTTGATTTCTGCTACCATCTTTATTATTTCTTTGTCTGCTCCTCAATATGGGTTTAATTTGCTCTTCTTTTTCTGCTTTCTTAAAGTAGAAACTAAGGTTGTTATTTGAGACCATCCTTCTTTTCTCATATGTGCCCTTGGTACTATAAGCTTTACTGTAAGTATTTCTTTGGCTGCATGGTATAATTTTTAATCTCATGCTTTTATTTTTATTTAGTTAAAGTATCTTCTAATTTCCCTTTTCATTTACTATTTGACTTATGGTTATTTATAACTGTTTTATATTGCTTCTAAATATTTGGATAATGGTCTTACATATTTCTATGATCAACTTCCAGTGTAAATCTATTATATTCAGAGAATGTACATTGTGTGATTTGAGTCCTTTTAAGTATTTTCAGACATTTTAGTTCTTTTCTCAGGTAGGAGATCAACTCCACTTCTTTTTTCTCAATTTTGGCATGAAATGGAAGTCCTAACAGGGTTTCGGAACAAATGATAAGAAAATACAGGCTGAGTGAGTATTTATTCTCTATAAAACCTTAAGTATGTACAAGCATTCATTAATAATCAATCTTTCAATTTAAATAAAATATAGAGTTTTGGAAGATTTACTACCAAAATTATATCTCCTTCTTTCAAGGAATAAAAGGAAATATAAAAATATTCTGTTTCATTGTCACTGTACTTATTACTCCCAGATAAATTCTGGCTTAAAAAACTATTGTTTCATCGGACTGACCCAGTGGTGTAGCAGTTAAGTTTGCACACTTCACTTTGGTTGCCCAGGGTTTGCCCATTTGGATCCCCAGTGCAGACCTATGAACCACTCATCAAACTGTGCTGTAGTAGGTGTCTCACATATAAAATAGAGGAAGATGGGCATGGATGTTAGCTCTGGGCCAGTATTCCTCAGCAAAAAAGAGGAGGATTGGCAGCGGATGTTAGCTCAGGGCTAATCTTCCTCAAAAAAAAAAAAAAAGAAAAAGAAAAGAAAAAAAGTATCGTTTTCTTTCTCAGGCAGTGAAATATTTGAAATTTACTACTCTTTTAGATTCCAGTTAAAGAATCTGATTATTCCCTACAAATGTCGTTAAGTAATACAGGTATGACATAGATGCTTAGGCAGAACCGAGACACAGGATATTGACATATATGATGCATTGTTAGTGAATGTTTTTCAAATTCTTGACTTGAAATTTTTGTGCAATGCTGTCCCAGTCTACTTCATCCAAAAACATGCAAATAATGTCTTCTTGTATACACTTTACTCAGAGTGGTGAGTCCACCCACCATGGGGTCTGAACACAGAGAAGCCAAAGCTGAAACCTACTCCATTCCTTGCTGTTTCCGCTGCTGAAAACTGGGCATTACAACTCCCTCTGAAGGGTTATTTGAGGATGTCATAAGATGGTATATGAAAGGCCTCTAAGTCAGTAGTACTCAGTCAGTGTACATTTCCATTTCTCTCTTGTAAGGATAATTACCCTCAGTTCAGCAATGAGCTTGGCCTCTCTTTTAGTTAGCTAAGCTAAAGCTAGTTTCTCCTGTTTAAATTCCAGACACAACATTTAGATACTGCCAAATATAAAATAATCTTTAAAAAAAAAGAAAGAAAGAAAAGCACCATAAATACAACAGAAAAAGATTGGTTGTTGCCAACCTGAAAAGCAGAAAATTAGCACTCTATCTAGTTCATAAACAAAGCAAGCATCCAAGGTCTTCAGTGTTTCAGGCTGTGATTTGTGTGTACCTGGTGCCACAATTCAGAAGAATATAGACACGCCATCCTGTTTTCATTATTCTTTGCTTCATGTTCTGTTTACTGCCTCCTATTTTATAAACACAAGCAAAGAAAGGATGTGGAAACATTGATTATTTTTATTCCAAGATCACAAATTAGAAGAAAGTTTTTTATCAGCTTATATAGAGTATAATGTCTTTACTCTATTTAAAATATAGCTATTTTATCATCTATTATGATCATACTGGTGCACTTATAGTTATTTTTAACAGCTAGTTTTTATGTACGCTTAAGAAATTTACATAAAAATTAAAAATAAGCTCAAAGAAAACTATTTCTATTTTTCCATCCTCTCTTAGGTTCTTTGCAACACACATAAACATTTCACACAACACTATTATTACTTACCGCCCTCGGTGTTAATTAACATTGTCCACCTAAAAGGAATCTTGAAACACAGCATTATTTTATTTTTACTTTGCTCTGATGTGGGAGATTTTGAGCTGTTTCTA
Source organism: Equus quagga (assembly GCF_021613505.1). Taxonomy (NCBI): domain Eukaryota; kingdom Metazoa; phylum Chordata; class Mammalia; order Perissodactyla; family Equidae; genus Equus; species Equus quagga. The sequence continues at coordinate 48,060,645 of NC_060274.1, read as the reverse complement.
GTTACTTATTGTTTTTACAGGCATTTGTTATATACATCTTTGAACAAGTTTTCTCTTTGGCCAAATTTTTTTTCTCTTAAATTTATTGCTTGCTATTACAAGAAACAATAGATGCATAAATTTGGATTGATCTTGTTGCTTATTTAAAAAATTGCTCTCCAGAAAGCACAAGACAACAGCAGTGTTTCAATACTTCAGCTTAATCCTGTCAGCTTTAGATTATATCTACTTTGTTTATTTTTGCTAACATGGTAGATTCATAGTGCAACATAAATGTTATGTAGTGTTATTGATGAAAAAGTTTTGATTTTTATTTCTTTAAGATTTTCCTTCTAGTTGTCAAAAAGTAGTATTTTATAGCAAGATACCTTAAAAATAGATTAGTACAAATAAAAATCCATAGGTAATCTCATCTCCAAAAGAGAGCCACACAATAAATATATAGAGAAACTATGAATATATATCTATATAGAAACAAAATGCCTATATACTTACGTAGATTTATGTGTATATACACATATTTGTTGTTGCATCATATGGTATGTACTATTTCTAGTGTGACAATACCCATGGGCATTGAGTGCTGTTCAATGGATATCCTCACTCAATACTATTTTAATGGCAAAATGTTATTCCATTTTATAGAGTATCTTCATTTACTTAAACCATTCCCATATCATTTAATATTTAGTTGTACAAATGTCAAGTAAGATGAACTATGTTTCAGTGAAAATTAATGTCTGTACACATTTGTATGTACCTTTGATTCCTTAGCATAAATTCTTAAATGTGAAATTGCTAAATTATGGTAAATTTTGCCAGAAAAAAAGAATTTTGGACTCTGCTCTTTTTTTTAGTAGCTGTCATCAGAGGAGCACCACAATATCTGTAACACATATTCTAAGAAAACCTCACAGTGACATGTTGTGTGAAAACTAGAGGGCAAGAAAATAAAAGGAGGAGAAATCCTTGCCCCCTGGCTTCTAGATTAGTATGAAGTGGAAGCCGACCCATCTATTTAGGATGACGTGTTAGTCAGCTCAGGTTGCCAGAACTAAATACCATAAACTGGCTGAGTTAAATATTGGAAATTTATTTTCTCACAGTTCTGGAGGCTGGAAGTCCAAAATGAAGGTCCGCAGGGTTTGGTGTCTGATGAGAGCTCTTTTCCTGGCTTACAGACGGTCACCGTCTCACTGTGTTCTCACAGGGCAAAGAGAGAGAGAGAAAGATGCCAGTCATCTCAGATGCACACGCCGGCCCCCATATTTATGACCTCTTATGAGAGGTCGTTACTGGTTAAAGACTCTATCCCCAGATACAGTTACCTAGCGGATAAGATCTTCAGCATATGAATTTTCAGGGGACACAACTCAGTCTACAGTGTATGATGTGTATGTTCTTTGAATTGCACTCCTCTGAGGTCTTCTTAATGAGTCTTCTAAGACAAAGAGGAGAACGACGTTAAAAGATTGTTCTCACTGTTAACAGGTCATGAGCAAACATAAAGTCTCTATATAACTTAATTATAGTGTTTCTAAAAAATGATATTAAAATGCCTATATTACTGGAATATTGTGACAAACAAAATACATATATAAAATTTCTTAGTACATTATTTTCTCAAAATCTTTTTTTTTCTTATATGTGTTTTCATCCCTTATTTCAACCTTCTGTGTTTTCTTCTTTCTTTTTAGGATCTGCCTTGTTATATATTTGGAAGATACATTACATTAAGTAATATATAATCAGAGATTTGTTTTATTTAAGGTTTCTTCTCTGCCACATACAAGACCACACTCCTTCCAAATTAAGAAACAAATGAAGAGAAGACTACAGAGAATGGAATAACATTTAATGGCATTTCTTTAATGCTAACTTTTGAGACGTAGATGTAATAAATTATGAAGAAGTATAGTTTTTAAAAAACCTGATTTTAGGTGTTCAAGTCAATTTTACACTTTGGTAATAAAACAGAGAAAATTCCAAGTACACATGTGCTGAAATCTCCCCACCCCCAGAGAGCCTCATTTACCACCCAAAAATGTAACTAAGATATTGTTGTTCTTTAGTTGCCATCAAAGGACATCTAGAGCAAGGTGAAGTCCTCATTCCATCATTCAGAGGAAGGCTCCCTGGAGAGATTACAGAGGGGAAGACACTCTAAGTTGAATCAGGTTTTCTCCTATCGAGAGACCATCATGGTGTTATGGGAAGTATGTGGAAAAGTTCTTGGTCTGGATAGACCTCCCTCATTCAAGCGTAAATTCACAGAAAAATAAAACGAAACTAAGTAAGTAACTCATGTATATCAGTTATCATTTGCTGCATTACAAACCACCTCCAAGTTTGGTGGCTCACAATCCTGAGGGGCAGCAATTTGGGCTTAGTGCAGCTGCGATGGTTCATCTTGGTTCCATGTGTTGTCGGCTGGGATCACTCATAGATTTGCAGTCAGCTGGATAATGATAGTCTTACATATCTTGTCATTGACTGGAGCTCAGCAGGGGTGATGGAAGAAACTGAACCATGGGTTGCCAGTGTCCAGGGGTCTAGCTTAACTTGTTCCCATTGTGGTGGTAGCAGAATTCAACCTGCCAAACAAGAGAAGTCTTAACAGCAAACTTAAGAGAGGAATAGGCAGAAGGATTGAGTCACCATATAGTGAACAAATTCAGACATTCGGTACTATGTTCATTCACATTCTGTTTATTTCATGAATGTAGTCAATTTCCTATTAGCCATAATGGCATACTAAGAAAACAGTGCAATTTTAAAGAAATAATTGATGATTTTTAGTATTAAATTTTGAAGTAAATAGTAAAATTAATCAACCCACGGGCATACTATAATTATAGTTAAAAGACTTAATTGCTAACTAGGGAAAAATAATATTGATAATGATGATGGCTCAAATCATGGCTAATCATAATAACAATTTAAAATGTTGAAAGCAAATATAAAACAAATTTACCTTTCTTCTTCTATTTAACTACAGCTTCACTATACTAATATTAGCAAAACATGTAAAAGATAATTTCAAAATAAGCCTCAATTTTAATTTATTGGTTTCCTATAAGACTGTAGCGGATGCATTGATGTTCTGCCCAGACCCTCTTCCCACTTCTCTGGGTTCCTAGGCATGAAAATCTCTCCAGCTACTGGGAGTGGAGCAGCTGACAGCTCTCAGCTTGGTCCCTCCCTCAGACTTTCTCTCAGCTCAGGAACATGACATTTCCCATTACTCAAGTTCATGTTCCTTCCTGAGGCAGCTTATCCAATGCTGGGTGACGAGGGAATGTGAAGGCCAGGCCCCTTATCACAAATGGCCCAACCCGAAAGGGCCATCTGGATTTAGAGCTCCCTCTCATTTTGTTTAATATTGACGCTGGGGACATATTCTAATAAATTTCCAACATGAAAATAAGAATATGAGTGATGTCTATGCCTTTAAACAAATCATATGTATTTTTAATTAAAATTAATATATATTTATTATATATTATATACAGAGAATAATATATAATATATATTATATACAGAGAATAATATATAATATTATATATTATATACAGAGAAGTCCTGCTGTCTGGTTCTTTGGATTAAAAGAAAATAAATGAAAATGTTGAAGAAAATAAGAAGTATTATAAAATGCTCATCTGGCCAGAAAATATCCAACTCCCCCATATGCTTAGCCAAAGTAAGAATTTAAAAAAACAAAAACTATGGGGCTAGGAAGCAGCTTTCCCTGAAAGAGATTTGTTCAAACCAAGGTGACACTGAAGTTTGGTTTTCATGGTCTTACAGAATGCAAGAGCTAGAAGACACAAAGTAGGTGCTGCTGGGTTTGGGCAATTGTACAGAAAAGAGTTCACATAGCAAACTTGAGGCTGCTATCCTCAAAGACCTGCTTGCAAGATTGTCCTTGACTCTTGTTTGGGAACTTGGGTGTCAAGAAGGTTCTCATCATTTCCAAAACTAGTAAGAGAACTCATTGCGCCTAAAGTGTTTGTATAACAGTGTGATTCATTGTGAACACCTGCTTTCCTTCTGGGAAGCCAGAACTTTGGTATGTGCTAGACACGATTAGATCCCGATAAAATTCTTGGCCACTGAGTCTCTAATGAGCCTCCCTGTTCAACAACAGTTCACGGGTGTTGCCACAGCACATTGTTAGAGGAAGAAAGCATGTCCTGTGTGATTCCACTGGGAGAGGACTCTTGGACATTTGTATCTGATTTCCTCTGGACTTTGCCTCATGTGCCTCATCCTTTGCTGATTTTGTTCTGCACCTTTTTGTGTAATAAATCATAGTTGTGAACACAACTGTATGTTGCATTCTGTGAGCTGTCCTGGTGAACCATCAAACCTGATGGTGTTCTTACAGACTCTCAACATAGGAGTTTAGTTGTGATCTCTCAAAAAGATACATCATCTGTGTAAAGATGAGCTAGTTAGAAAAGTCAAATGGAACAGAAGAATCAATTTCTTTCTCCAATCTTAGCATTGGTAAAAGAGATACAGCAAGATGTAATAGCTCTTTAATCTGGATGAAGAATAGAGAATAACAAAGAGGCAATAGTTAAAGGGATTATGACTGAGACTTTTCTAGCTTAAATTCGTAGAATTAGGAAGCCTGAACCAGCCCAAGCAGGATAATTGTTCTTTCCCTGACCACAGGAAGGACATTTACTACTTTATTTATTTAAAAAATTAACATAAAGACAATCAATTATTTGTGTGTACGTTCTATTAATTTTATCACGTTTGCTTCCCGTACCCACCATCACACACAGGATACATACCAATTCTTTCACACCAAAATATTCCCTTATACTATCCCTGTGTAGGCACACCTTCCTCTTCCCCAAATGCCGGGAGCCAATTATCTGTTCTCCATCAGTATAACTTTGTCTTTTTAAGAATGATATCTAATTGAATCCTAGAGTATATAATCTTTTCAAAGAGACTTTTTTCACTTAGCATAATGGCTTTCAAATTGATCAAAGGTGTTGTATGTCAATGGTTCATTCCTTTTCCTTCCTGTGTAGTATTCTATTGCATGTGTATACCACAACTTGTTTAACCATTTACCCTTTGAAGGGAATTTGGGTTGTTTCCATTTGTATGGAATTAAGAAAAGAGCTGATGTAAATGTTGATGTATAGGTTTCATGTGACCATATGTTTTCATTATTCTAGAGTAAATAAATAGAACACGTGTTTTCACTATTTTAGAGCAAATAAATATGCTGAGTCATGTGGTAAGTATAAATTTCAACTTAAAAGAAACTCCCAACTATTTTCCAGAATAGCTGTGGCATCTAGGTTCGCCAACAAAATATCAGCACTAGTTTTATCACTGTTTTATTCTGGCCACTCTAATGGCTGTGCTGAGGAATCTCATCATAGTTTCATTTGATGTTTACCTAATGGATAATGATATGGAACATTTTTTCATTTGTTTACTTGTCATCCACATATCCGCCTGTTGAAGTGTCTGTTGCAATCTTTGATCCAAGTTTTAGTTTGTTTGTTTCTTACTCTTGAGTTTTAAGAGATTTTTATACATCTGCATAGAAGCCCTCTGTCAGATATATGATTTGAAACTACTCTCTCCCACTCAGTATATGGTCTTTTCATATACTTAAAAGTGTCTTTGACAGACCAAGCTTTTGATTATGATGAATTCCAATTCATTATTATTATTATCATTATTATTTTTTGCTTTGTACGAATAGAACTTTTGGTTCATGTGTAGAAAATCTTTGCCTAACTTCACGTCATGAAAATTTTCACCTATTTTCTTCCAGATATCGTATGATTTTGTTTTACATTTAGATTTATGAATCATTTTGAGCTAAATTTTGTATAAAACGTGAAGGTTTAATTCATCATTTACTGTTCTGCATATGAATTCCCAATAGTTTCAACACCGTTTGCTGAAGATAGTGTCTTTTCTCCACTGTATTGCCTTGTACTTTTGTCAAAAATAATTTGGCCATATTTGTATGGGCCTATTTCTGGACTCACTATCCTGTTTCATTGGTCTGTGTGTATATGCCTTTGCCAATGTCATATTGTTCTTGTCACTATCACTTTAACATGTCTTAAAATAATCCAGGATAATTCCTTCAACTTTATCTTTTTCAAAATTATTTTTGCTATTATAGTTCATTTGCCCTTTAATATAAATTTTAAATTAATTTAACTATATCTATAAACAATCTTTCTGGGAATTTGACTGTTACTGTGTAAATTTATATATCACTTTGGGGAAAAATAACATCTTACATATTGTATTCCAATTCATGAACATGGCATATCTCACCAATCATTTAGATCCTCTTTGATTTCTTTAATCAGTGTATGTAGTTTCTACACAGAGATCTTGCCCAAATCTAAATACATTAGAAAAGACTGAAATCACACGAAGTATTTCTTCTAATCAGAATAGAACTAAATTAGAAGTAAGTAAATACATAATAAATAAATAAAAAGAAGTAATGTAGAGACTCACCAACTTTTCGGAAATTACACATTTCTGATTCTATGATGCATCAAATGAGATATCATAAAAGAAATTTAAAAAATATTAATGTAGTCCTATTCGTGATATCATATATAAAAACTAACTTTAAAAGGACCATAGGCCTAAAGGCTACTAAAACTACAAAAATTTTAGAAGAAAGCAAAGAAGAAAATTTTTGTGATCCTAAGCAAGGAGTTCTTATAAATTAAACCCAAAGCCCAATCCAAACAAGAATAATTGTTAAATTAGACATCTTCGAATTCTAACAGTTGCACTTCAAAAGACATCATAAGAAAACAAAAAGACTAGATACAGGAGGAGCAAAGGAGTTGTAATCAAAATATATTAATAATCAGAAAAAAATTTAAAAATAGCCAAAAGTTTTGAATAAACCTTACACCAAATAAGACATATGAATGGCTAATAAAAAGATGATAAGGTGCTCAACATCATTAATTAAGGATGTGCAAATTAAAATCGCCAGTTACCCTTTCACACATTCCAGAATGGGCACAACAACAAAGACAGAACAAAACAAATGTTGGTGAGAATTTGGAGAAAATGGTACCCTCCTACACTGTTGGTGGGAATGTAAAATGGTAAAACCACTTCATTAACTACTTTGTCTTAGATCTATTTTCTTAAAAAGTTAAATATAAACTTACCATATAACTCAGCCATCCCACCCCTAGGTATGTACCCAAGAAACATGACAACACGTGACTAGACAAAGACTTGTACCTATATATTCATAGTATCATTATATCTAATGCCCAACACTTTGAAACAATCCAAACATCATCAACCTTTGAATAGGTAAACAAAACATGGTATAACCATACAACGGAGAATTATTCAGCAATACAAAGAAATGAAATATTACATGCTACAACCTGGATGAACCCAATAAAATATTAGTCTAGGTGAAAGAAGACAGACAAAAGAATACTACATATTTATTATCCAATTTATATCAAATGTCCAAGAGAAGCAAATCTGGAGTGTTAGAAATAAGATGCGCTGTTGTCTGGGGCTTAGAAGAAGAAAGGAGAATTACTGTGAAAAAGTTCTAAAACTGCTTTATTATAAAGGCTGTATAACTCTAAAGAATTTACTAAAGATCATTGTTTTATCCTTAAAATAAATAAATCTTTTTGTCCATAAATAATTAACATTTTATTATTTAAATGTCTAAGATTTTGCTGTTCAGGAAAAGAATGTTCTAGTTATTCCTCTTCATTCTATCACATTCCTAGATTTTTTTTTCTGGTATTAGTGCTTCCTGCCCCCTTTATCACTGAAAAATGAGAGGAGATCAACCGCAGTGCCAGGACGTTTCCCTGTGGTTCTCTCACCTTTTCCTCCGGCAATAGGGTTAAGGCTGTTTTGAATGAGGAGCCTTCTTTTATGTCTTCTACTCTGGTGGTCTGTGTGATGGGATACGAGGGACCCGCTGGGAGTGGACGTACAGGGCATGTGGCCCAGGGTGCCTTTTATTCGTCTCGGAGCGAGCATATTCAGAGAGGAAGGGCAGGGTGCCTGAGGGAAAGGTTCTCAGCACAGCGGGGAGTCCACCGCTCGCGCCATATCAGTGTATTTTGTAGGCTTGTAAAACAAACCTAAGCATGTGCTACCAATAGCTCAGTCACTAAGACAGACACGTAGCTAGGGGATTGAACGCTGAGAAGTACAGCGGAACAGAGTGGACATTGGGATCTCCAGCCAAGGGTTGCAAGCAAGTCCTCACAAGGCTAAAATGCACTCGTGCCAGAGGTTCCGTGAGCCTGGAACAGAAAGACGCCCTCTAGTGACCGGGAGTGATGTGAGGAGACGCGCAAAACAAACGATGCCTGTGCTCCTTCAGTAATGCGTGTACTAATGTTGGCGTTATTTTCTGTTCATTGAATCAGTTTCTCAAGAAATGTGTTAAAAGTGATGTGCTGATTATCCGGTGAGGTGTTTGTTCCCACGAATTTCTTAGAGAAATAAGACCGTCACAGCCTCTTTGACCTCCTCTCCCTTCTCTATGTAAATTTTAAGGACGACTTCAGCGCAAATTCTACATTTCAAATTGATTCCACACTATAGTGTAATTTGAAAGGCAATGACTGTCAAACACATGATTGTTGTGTTCAAAATTATTGTTCAGATACTACAATAAAGATTCTTGAGTGTCTATAAAAATCTGTTATAGCAACAAATGAAATTTTGCCTGGCCCCTAAAACCATATTTCCTTTGTATAAACTCTTCAATAATTGCCAATGTAAAAAAGTTTTTTTACGCTTACATAAATGATTGACAAACAGTCAAGGAAATGAGAAGAGCAAGTTTAACAACATATAAAATATCCAGGTGTTATTAAATTCTCAGCTTATATGATATCTCTCAAGCCTGTCATGTTTTGCCTTTGATTTATTTATTCTACATATGATTTAACATTTGAAGCGTTCACAGTGGAACATAGACCCTGCAGGTCCTATCCTTTGGCATAAATACATACATGTTATTCCAAATGCTACAACGTGATTCCAAAGTATATTTCAATTTTTCTAAAGAAAAGAAAAGAGGAGAAGGGGGAAGAAAAGAGAAAAAGTCCGGAGTAACACAGAACTGATTCTCTATCTTTATGAAAGAAAGCACTGGTAACCAGAGTTGGCAGCATCACTTAGTTTTAGAAAAATAATGCTTGAAGAGATGCAGCAAGTAATTATGCTCTTTCTTTAACAGATTTTATTGTTGAAGATCTTTTTTCACTGAGGATTTTTTCACAAAAAATAAACAAACAAAAACAAAATAAAACAAAAAAAATCTGTGTCTTAAGCTCATGTACACTGTAAAATCTCTTTACACTGATTTTGGTGTCTGGGGAGCCATCCTCAACTTCTGAGGGGGTTGTTGCCATGGGACTCTAGGTCCCATTTCTTCTGAACTAGCCTAGCTCTTCTGATGATCGTACATGTTAAATATCCTTAAAACCATCTCGTGGCAACAGATACTTTTTCAAGGCAGGTGAATTTCCTGTGGACAAATTAAAGGGCATGGGAATCCATCATTTACAGTAATTATAACATAAGGAAACTTCTTAGATCTAATTTATACCACAGAGAACCCACAGCATTGAAAACTTGAAAATGCTCCAACTCTTTCTATGAAGAAAACAGCTATGAAATAAGGGAGATATCCAGATAACGACACAATAATTTAAGGAAACATAGAAATTGTGAAAAGATGTTATAGTTAGCAGAACAAGAAAAAAAGTGAAAATTTTAATTTGATTTCTTTAATTTCTAATAAAGGAGACATCTAGAAACTAAAGGACATTTTAAAACATAGGTAGACTAACCAGCAAAACTACTGTATAAGCTTTTCATTCAAGTTTTAGCTAAATTATGACTATTTAAAAAAAGTATTTATAAAGAGAAAAGTTACACTGAACAGTTAAAAAGATACTAATAGAGAACCCAAATTTACTAAAAGTCACCCAAGAATTACTGCTCAATCTGTTTCTAAGTAAACTTCAGAAAATTATTACTAAAAACATCTCTTTATGCCTTTTGTTAATTGTATTATGTTCATTATTTATACACAATTCCTTAAAATGAAGATGTTGATACAAAATGTTATTTAAAATGTCATTATTGATCTGTTGTGCCTGGTATTTGAATGTATATATGCACACAAAAACCTCTACACACAAGTTCCTAGCAACTTTATTTGTAATTGCCAAAAAATGCATATTACCCAATGTCATGCAAGTGGCAAAAAGATAAACAGTGGGACATCCATACAATACTACTCAGACATAAAAAGAGCAAACTAGTGATATTCATAACTTAGATGAGTTTCAAATGTATGACACATATTAAATAAAGCTAATATCAAAATATCACATGCTATATGATTCCATTTATATAATATTCTTAATATGACAAACTTATAGTAATATAAAACGGATCAACTCATTTTCCTTTGTGGTGATGACATAGCTCTGTACCCTGGTTCTGGTGATAGTTACTATACACATGTTAAAAGTTCACAGTATTACATACAAACACACATATACACAGAAATGCCAGTGACAATTAGTGAAATCTAAATAAGGTTTTAGTTTATTTTCTCGCATGGATCATATTTTTGATGTCATGTCCAAGAACTATTTGCTGAACTCTAAATCATGAGGATTTTCTCCTATGTTTTATTCTGAAAGTTTTATAGCTATACATTTTACACTTAGATTTATAATCTATTTTGAGTTAAATTTTGTATAAGGTGTAATGGCCCCTTCTTAAGTAAAATCTTTCAGCAAAACCAGTTGGATGGAGGATGAGAGAACAAGTTGCAAACAATCTTCTTCTCCTCTTCTGTGGTGTGGATGACAATACCCTGTCCATAGCCTGCTTTCCTCCAGACCCATTCTCTGATCGCAGCTGGAAGAATAAAACAGTTGGTTTAAGAAAGCAAAACTCAACCTGGAGATTAAGAGCTCCTTTGTGATATTAGCAACTTCTCTTCCTTTATTTTAAGCATTTTGTTTTTCACTGAGCACAGTGCAGGCATTGTGCTAGACATTAGGGTGATAAAGACGAATGAGGTGCAGTCTCTGCTCTAATCTTCCTCAGGTTCTCGATGGGGAGACAAATACAAACAGGCTGAGGGTGCTGCAGGTTTAAGGCAGCAGAGGTTGTGTATTTCATGTACAATATGGAAGGAGAGATTACTTCAAAGTGAAAGAAGGATTCCTATAGAGACAATAGCAGAGATTTTCCTAGTAAGGAAGATGGAGGGGAATATTGAAGGCGATGCAAGGGCAGAATGAATGTCAGGGAAGCATGGGAACCCACATAGTCTCAGGAACAGTGATGGGTCTGATATGGCTGAGTAAACAAGCTACGTATGAATCAGTCTTTATTTAGCTAATAATGTTCTTTTAGCCTGTGTCACATCTCATTCCCCTCTCTCTCGTGGAACTTTTGTAATATGTCTAATACATTTCTTTGTGATCAAAAGTATTCCTATAAAATGACTAATGTTTTATGTGCCAATTATTTTAATGTATGTAAATAATATACATATGCATATATAAAATTCTGTCTCTTCCATTTTTTCCAAACAGTGCTGTTTTTAAGATAGAGTCAGGCTGCTTTATATACATCCAGCCTGTTTCCCTGACTGCTGCACCACCTTTCCCCTGCTCGGTGCTTGGTGATGGACCACTAGGTGAGCTCCAGCGGCCTGGCAACAAGGATGCTGCAGGACCCATCCTGCACGTGTCCACCTAGCCATCAATTTGAGGATTTGATTTTCCTAAGCTTCTGAGCAATAACTAGCAGCTCTCCAACAATTATTCAAATATTTTCACCTTTATATTTTACTATTTTTTCTCTCCCTAGAATTTTATTCTATAAATAGTTATACTTTTTAGATATTTAGATATTAAAAGTATTTACCTATACCCTCCATGCCTGGAAATATCTCTTTTATATTTTCTATCTTTCATCATTTTTGTATTGCTTTCTGGTAGGCATTCACAAGCTCCTATCCCTAATTTCGAATTCATTTTTTTCGGTTATGCCCCTTTATTTATTCTATCTGTAATGCTTTTTCCAACTGTTTTTTTTCACATCTAAAATAAGTACAGTTCTTTTGATGATCTTGCTTCTGCTTATATTGCTAAAATTTCTATTTTCTTACATACATTATGTTAAAAATTCCTTATCCTTTTCACATATCTTCATTCAGATATTCTATATTATCCACTTATTTATCAATCTTTTAAAGTAGTTTTCTTCTTAATTGGCCAGCTATTTTGGTCTGTTAGTTAATATAGCCCTGGGATTATCACCACAATATCTTACAACATGTTTGGGGCAAGGGCCAATGACCAGGGTCCAGCCTGTTTTTAATCAGTCAATTTAAGAAAGGATATGTTACTCACTCCCTTTGTTACTAATGTGGCAGCCAATTCCTTTGGTTATATTGTCCTGGTTAATTTTTCTTATATTCTTAAGGCAAAACAGCATAGATTGGAATCGATCTCTTTGTATTGTAAACCAACCGTTTAGTACTTTGAAGAAGCAAGAGTAGAAAATGAAAGTCCAATGGCAGCAGGTCAAATCATACCATTTTTATCAACATGTTGTCGGTCCTCACAAGTCTTTTTAGAAACTCTGATGTTTCTCCGAGGACAGAGCACCCCAGTGTTTAGCTATTCCTACAGATTTCCACAAAGAAGGATCAGGAAAATATTTTCTCCTTGCAACACCAGGGAAAGAGAAGAGCAAATTTTATTAGTTTTTCTTCTATCTAATCTCTTAACTCTGTGTCAGGCTGCCTCTTACCTCACCGTCTTCATCCCTGAGCTCAAGGCAGTCTTTAGTTGCTCAGCTCTCAAAAATTTTCCCTGGGTCCTGGAATTCATTTTTCCTATCAGTTTCTTTGGTTTCTTCACTGCTGATTCTGGGGATCACAGCACACAACCAGCTTGCCATCTTGGTCAGAACCAGAACTCTGCTGCATTCGTCCCACAGATGTATACGGTTTGAAAAGCACAAACTTTTGGAAAATTGAACATGAATCCTACAATTGGAGACAAACTTTTCACACAGCCACTCACTATTGTATGTCACCCAGCCTTGTTCATTTACTTGTGGGGCCTTCCTGCTTTTGAAGGGGTGGGAGTCTGATCTTGGGTAGAATGTTAGGTAGATTTAATGAGTGATGAGAGATGAAACTGAAAAAAGCTGGCCACATAAAACATGTAAAGGAAACTGAATGATAGACTAGGGGGACATTGTGTCTTATTTACTCACTAGAAGAAATGGGGATGACTGAGGATAGGGTATGAGGGTGGCTTGATCCCTGTTTCCGACAGGGAACCATAGATCAGTGCCAAGAATGGGTTTGCAGAAGGACCCTGGAAGCACTGAGGGCACTTCTAAAGTCATTGCTCTGTTCCAGAGGAGACATCATTTCTGAAGCAGAAATCTAAAACCTGTAAATGAAAAAAGTAAACATAAGAGAAGAATTAGTAGGATTAACTGCTGTATATCTGAAGAATAGATTAAAAGCTCCCCAAAAGGCCTTAAAATATTTCTGACTTGTTTGACAGAAGTATCATTGCATATTTATTGAGAAAGTAAATATAGAATAAGTAACAGGCTTTTGCAGTAGTCCAGGGAATCCATGAAATTACTTGAACCGAGAGTGACTGGTGAAGTACAAATAGAGGGATGGATTCAACGTTATATATGAAAGGCATGAGATGGCAGATCTAGACACAAACCCAAGATTTATAACCTGGGCTCATGGATGAACTGTGAAGTCAGTAACTAAATTCATCACTACAGAAGAGGACTGGGTAGTATTTGCCACCACAGAAATATGCTTCTCTGAAGCATGTGTTTGAATGGCAGCTCAGTGCTGCCCATCTCAACCCAATACAAAGGACACACATCCCCAAGCCTCTTCTAGCTAAGGATTGAGATGGCAGGGTGTGGGGGCTGGAGGGGGAGAGTAGTACAGGCCATCCTGCGGGAGATGGGACTCCACTCAATAGCTGGAGATGGCTTGAGAACGCTCCATGGGCCTGGAAGAACCGTTCTCAGAACTGTGCTGCAGGGGCTGGCCCTGTGGCCAAGTGGTTAAGTTCGCGCGCTCTGCTGCAGGCGGCCCAGTGTTTCGTTGGTTCGAATCCTGGGTGCGGACATGGCACTGCTCATCAAGCCACACTGAGGCAGCGTCCCACATGCCACAACTAGAAAGACCCACAACGAAGAATATACAAATATGTACCAGGGGGCTTTGGGGAGATAAAGGAAAAAAATAAAATCTTTAAAAAAAAAAAAAAAGGACTGTGCTGCATTCTGAAACTGTTCCATCAAATCCCCATTTCCTTCACCTCCTTTCATTGGTGTCAGTCCTGCAGCAGGATCTGAAGTTTCTCCCAGCTGTTGCCTCTCTTCCTCTTTATCCTTCACAAGTGCTTCTCCCAATAAATTCCCAGCACGTCTCAACTTCTATCGGTGCCTGATTCTGTGAGGACCCTAACTAACACAGAGGGCCAAAGAAAGGGGGCGATAGTTTTGTTTGGGGATGTTCCATTTGAAATCATACTGGGAGCTGCCATTATAATATAAATCGGCTATTGGAAATATGTATCTGAGGCTCAGTGTAATTTTGGGCACAATTTATCATACCTATTTAAGTAGAAAGATATCTTCCCTATTTATAGTTGTATGGATTAAATGCAGATATGTTTTTAGAAAACATAAACTTCAAAATGATATGTACATTGCATAGAGAGTGTTAACTTTTATCCATCAAACCAGTTATCTCCACTGAGACCTAACAGATACAAAGGGGCAGATTTTTAGAGTAAAGTTATTAATTGAGATTAAAGAAATATGAGACTGTATATTTTCTTCTCAAGGTTTTAGATAGAAATTTGATTCTCAATTATTAGACTATTTCCAGCATGTTTATGCTTCAAAAAAAGGCTAGAAAAAATGTTCTACTGTTACTTCTAAGAATTCCTTCAGTTTCTCTGGTGCCTCAAATATATTAAGAAAATTATGAATATACTCACTTATGCTTTAATATTTATACTGAGTAATAATGATACTTCTTACATTGATTGAAAACTTCTTAGGTATCCGGTACTGCATTGAGTACTTAATCTACACCATGTGTTTGTTTGTTTGTCTTTCCATTCAAGGTGCACAATTCTACATTTTCTTTCTAAGGTAGTCATGAGTGATGTCCATTAACTTTTACTGTCTCAGTATGTTCTAGGATTGTACTTCCTTCCCCCCTTATATTCTGTTGGGAATGTGACTGATTTTACCTAAAGAAATGTGAGCAGAAGTGCATGCATCAGTTCCAGCTCTGGTCTTCTAATCGCTTATGTAGGAGCCTCCAGTCTTTCTCTCTACCTTAATAACAAGCAATTTTCCAAACATTTGTTGTCTTTGCAGCCTAGGTTCTGCTGTAAGGAAATGTGTAACAGAGACCCAGTAGACCCAAATAGACATGTAGAGAGTGAAAAATAACTTTGTATATACAAGTTATTAAAAGTGAGTTATTTTTGTTGTTGCCATATCATCACCTCACCACTCCAGACTCATACAGGAACTACTGCCCATGAGTGAGGGCTGCTGCGACCAAAACACTAGACCCTGAGAGACATGACCTTGTCTTAGAGACCTCTAGAGAGCAACAGGGATGCTACCACTGCAGGTGGGATGCAGCGTGTAATGCTTTTGATAAAACTGTCACCTGCAATAATGTGGAGTGTATGTAATGATCTACTGTCTTTAGACTTCAAACTAGTAAAATGGGAAACTGAGATGGCATTCAAGCAACAATTCAATTAAAGCACAGAAGAGACTCTTCATGATGAGGGGGTAGGCACAGTTCTCATTAATAGATGATGAAAAGAGCTAACTAAAAAGTAAAAATTGACAAATTTGGCTACATTTAGGCTTAAAAATTTGAATATAAAGAAGACAACACCTAGAAAGTAAAAAGCAAGCCTCAATGTGACACGAGATATTTCAATACACATATGTGACAAAGTGTTGTATCCAGAATAAGTTAAAAAATCCCAATAAACCTCTACTAATCAATAGCAATGACAGACAATCCCACGAGAAAATAACCAAAAACTTGAACATGGACTTTACAAAGGAGGATATCCAAAGAATTAGTAAACACATGAAAAAGTGTTAAACTTCATTATTAATTAGAAAAATGCAACACATACACACAATAAGACAATATGCATAGCAGAATGGTTAAAAATAATGTTTTCAATACTAAGTGTTGGAAAGGATTTATGATAAGAGGAAATCTCATGTGCTGCTGTAGCGCTTTGATACACCTGCTTTTGAAAACTGACAGTACTAACACAATTGGATGGCATCTAATTATAAAACCAACAAAAATATCTGCATATGTTCATCAAAAGATAGGAACAAATGATTATAGCAGTAAAAATGGAAAACTATCCATACCCTCTTAAGAATGGATATGGATAAATGCATGGTATTGTATTCTTAGAATAGAACTATGGGAAAATAGAATGAACAAACTATATTAATAATAATACTGCTCCCAAAATAATGTTGATCACAAGAAGACAGCCAAAAGGGAAGGCATATTGTAGTATTTCATATATAGAAATTTCATAAACAAGCACAACTCATCTACGGTGATAAAACTCAAGAGAATAATTACCTTGAGAGGGGTCAGTGACTGGAAGGAGCAAGAGAGAGGCTTCCGGGGTGCCGGTCAAGTTCAGTTTGTTAATGTGGGTGGTAGGTGCCTCAGTGTGCTCATCATGTAATGATCTAACTGCACAGATGGATTTGTTCACTTTGCTGTATTACTAAAAAAATATTAAAGAAAAACCCCTCAGTTCTATGTCAAGGTCAGGTCAAACCTTGATCTTGAATATTTGAATATTACACCAATTGTTATAATCCCTGAATGGATTAACCCTTGCTACACCTTACTTTGAACTTAAATTTAGATTTTGAGTTTCTCCTTTGAGTGGTTTAACTCTTTGTAACGATTGCTATTTCATGACTTTTATTCTTTTTTAATGATCTTCTAAAAGACAAAAAAATCACTTTATATTTAACATAAAATGTAACATTTTTCATGTTTCAAAGAAAAGTACCATGAAAGTATTTTGTAGATGTAATTGACATCTATAATTAGTTGACTTTAAGTAGAGGAAATTATCCTCAGTATGGGTCCATTGGACACTTTTATAAATCTAAGGTAAATTATAGGATCTTAGTGATATTTTGCTTTGCGTCATCCTAGAAATTATTTTATCATTATTCATGAATTATTACCAACTATTCAAAAAAATTAAAAATAAAACTGAATCACCTAGAATGATGCAATGGTAAAATAAATTATCAATACTACCTCATCCTTCAGTGTTTTAATTGGGTTGTACAAAATGCATCATCATCTTTTAAGAAGTTATAAAATAAGTCTAGAAACGTGATCTTTGTAGGCTTGTTTTAACAGCATTCATTGAACACATCTGAAAATTCCTATTTTTAGAAAACTTTCTACCAAAATGGCAGAGAATGATATTCCCAGTTACAATATGAATCAAAATGTGAATGAACAGAGACAGATAGCAGCAATTCAGATATTAATAATGATGATAAGATCAATCATATAAGTAAAATCTCATACTATATATCAACAGATGAAAATATCCCAGATGGATTTTCTCAAACTCAAGAAGCAATGAGTGAATGATATATTTATAAAAATGAAAGAGATATATGACATCTTCATCCAGTTACTTATTCAACAGGAATAATTTTATCACATGATGCTTTCTGACACAAATCTGTACTATCATATGTGAGTGTATTCTTTGATTTTTATGGTGCTCATGAATCAAAATTTACTTAAAATTCATAAGTGAACAAATGCTGAAAACAAGTATGATGGTTCATTTTATGTGTTGATTTGCCTAGGCAGTTATTCAATCAAACACTAATCTAGGTACTAGTGCAAGGTATTTTTTAGGTGTGATTTACATTCACAATTAGTTGACTCAAAGTAAAAGAGACTATCCTCAGAAATCTGGGTTGGCCTCTTCCAATTAGTTGAGTGGCCTTAAGAGAAAAACTGAGGTTTCTAGAGGAAGAAATTCCCACAGCATCAGCTCCAGCTGGAGTTGCATTTGCAGCCTGCCCTTCCTTATGGCTGGCTTTACAAATTTTGGCCTTGCTAAGCCAGCTTCTACAATTGCATAAGCCAATTCCTTGCAATAAATCTCTCTCTCTCATATACAGAATCTCCCACTGGTTCTCTTTCTTTGGTCAAACCCTTACTGAAACAGCAGATGTGTATAAAAAGTTGATTGGAAAAAAAAATTAACTATTTATAAATTTAAAAGTACAGGCATTGATCTTTTCACATGGCATTTATAAACCTAAAAGTGAAAATATTTTTCAATTATAAACCAAAAAGATGTACAATCTCTCTAGAACAAAATTATGAACTTTCAAAGTATCAAAAGCATTGCATTTTGATTAATTAAGAGCATGAAGAAGAACCAAAATTAATGGTAAGCTAGGATCTATTTGAATACCTGAAATCAGGAATCAGTATTTATGAGATTGATGAGCTACAGGTTCATTTATGCGAGTGGAAGAGCAGTGAGTTGCATTCAAAGGGATTGTCTATTTCAGTTATACATATGTTCACCACAAGTAAATATGGAATAAAAATATGAGTTTACTATGTTTAAATTCTTATTAAAATTTTTAATAAAGTTATTTTCACTATCCCTTTACTCTTAATTCTGTAAATTATTTGTAAAATAATTTTAAGATATTTTAAAAATGTAAAAATATAAAAATGTCCACTAAACCCAATGGCAAGTGGTATGCCTGCTTTTCCTAGTGTAATGAGGGCTAAATTGGTCCTTGTAAATCATTTTTGAACAAAATTACTCAAGAAAAAGAGACTAAAGGTTTGACCCTCCCCAAGGAGCCTGATAGATTCAAAATACCTGGGTCCATTGTAAAAAGTGGGGCATGTCTTACATAAATTGGTTCATAGATTTCAATGAAATAAAATAGATAAGAAACAAGTTAAGTCTGTGAGACAGGTGTACTGTCAAAAAGACTACGAGTCTAGACTTAAAAGTGTGTGACTATTCAAGACTTAAAACAATGCTTGGACCCACGTATTACTATGAGTTAGAAGCAGACGGAAGAGTCTGTTCTTCCTGCAAAGGGAATATATTACCCAATGCTACATTCAGGTGCATCCAAAGAGGATGATGAAGGAAGAGCCTTCCATAATGGGAAGGCAAGGCCCTTGAGGAACTTTGGAGTGGGAAGTCCCTCCCAGGGAGCAGGAAGAGACCCCAGGCAGGAAGATTTCCTTCCCAGGGGAAGGAAAGCCATCACAAAATCTGCAGAGGAATTGCTATGGCTTTCATTCCAACCACAGATTGTCATTTTTAGTGAGATTATCTACTCTGTATTCCACCACTGCCCAGTGGGAGCGTTTGGTCCACCAAGCTCTACATGAGGAGGATCTACATCTGCAGCTAATGCAGCCTAACAACTGACATCCAACACCCAGAAATCTGCACTTTGAGCTTGATGCTGTGATTGGTTGTGGCTTTGGCTTGATGGTTTATTTTACAAAGAATGAGTCATCAGAAAAGCAGACTCTTATAAATATTGATACAGTTCACTAAATATTTCAGCACATGGTAAGCTAGTTCTTCCTGACTTCTATGGACTATTTGGGGCCAAGCAACCAGGTCTGGCTGGTGAGATTTGAGTTGAAGTGACATCTATCATTGTTGGACCCAAACATGTAATTTCCCCTTGAAAGCCCTTCACACTCTCTTTCCTTCTGCCATAAAGATAGGCGATATTTAAAATGGTGCCTGTTCTGTCAGCGTTGCTTTTAGAGTAATCCTTGAGCCAACTTGAAAAGGTCATGTGAGAAATAATGCTTCGATTTATCAGGCACTAATATTCTGAGACCATTCGTTATTGTAGCACAACCTGACATGATTCCTGTCCTTCCCTTCTCTGATTCCCCTGTCTTAGTTTCCTTTGTTGATTCCTCTTCCTCAAACTAAACTCCACGTGGTAGCATCTGAGTCCCCTTCCCTTTCTTATCTATATTCTCTCTTAGCCGTACCTCATTCATTCCAGTGCTTTAAAATGTCATTCACATGTTAAGAAACCCAACTGTATGATGCCAATTCAGACCATTCATCTGATCTCCATATTAAAATTTTTCATTTCCTACTGAACATCTGCACTTGGATATTGTTTAGGCATCTCAACTATTAACCTTGTGACACTAGAACTTTTGAACACATTCTGAGGAAGCATGTACTTCTGCCGGAGTTCTCCATCAGTTAATATCAACTTTTTCTCTCTAGTGGTCTCAGCCAGAAAGCTAGTAATCATCCCTGAATCTACCCTTTTCCCAACCCCTCATATTTAATCTATCAGCTGAACCTGAGAATTTTTCTCTAAAATATATCTTAAATGTGTACACTATTATCTATCACACTGCTATTCACCCTGGGCTGAGTTCCTATTATCTTTCACCAAGATACCACAGGAGGCTCCTGACTGCTTCTCTACTGCCACTTCTATGCCCTCTAGTCCATTCTCCAACCAGGGTAAAGATTTGTAAAAGAAAATCTAATCATGATACTTCCTTGATTTCAGTGTTTACGTAGTCATTCAATGCCTTCACTTTAACCTTAAAACAAAACCAACAATCTATGCCTTGTAACCTTGCCCACTTTTAAACCTTACTTAGGACCCATTCTCCCTGTCTAACTGTGCTCCAAACACATTGGCTTTTTGCCATTTATTGAACAGTCCCAGGCTTCCTGACTCAGTTTTGCACTTCAATCAGCTCGTCAGAAGGCTGCCTTCTTCTTATCTTCCCATTCAGCATCCTCAGGGAGGAGTTTTCTGGACACTTAATCTAAAATAGAACCTCCCTAGACAGCCCTCTAATTATTTGTATCCTAGGACTCTATTTGTTTTATTGTAAACATGGATTACTAGCTTGCAAATGCTGTATTTTCTTGCTTATTGTCTTGATCATTGTCTCCTCCAATGTCATATAGGCTCCAGGAGAATACGGAGTGTCCATATCTGTCTTCTTCCCTGTTGTGCAACCCCGAAGTCCTGCACAGTGCCAGGCAGAGAGTTCTGCTGAAGGAAAAGTTGTTAAATAAATACATAAGTGCTCATATGCAACTCTTTTGTTTGAATAAGTTAAATGTATTTTCAATTGTAAACTAAAGAAGGGTTGTAAACAGTTGTATATTATTTAAGGAAAATAAATTATGTTATTCAAACTTGACGATTACAAGGTCAGCTTCCGTTCCCTGGTACAAAAAAATTTGCCTCATCCATTTATTATACATTTTTTAAAACATATTACTTAAGTCTTTTTTCTTCCTTGTTCAATATGAAGGAAAAGTCTCATGTTGTATTCTAAGTAAATTTCTGCACATTCTCCAATATGGACATTTCTCACATCAATAGGATTCTAAATTAAATTGGGGTTGTTTGCTATTCTTAGACTGGAAATAAGGCCAAAAAATAATAAATAAATATAGAGAATAAATAAATAAATAATGAGGTAGAAAGAACCGTAACAAGTAAAAAAAAAAAAAAAGTGAGAATAGGTGTCAGGCATGAAAAATATGAAATTGTGTAAAAGATAAGTGAGAATAGAGGGCACTTATCAGCCTGACCTCTTTCTCCAGGAGATGGCACATAAAAAGAAAACCTAGTTTGCTTTCTCTATTGTAATTCTGTTTATTCATTTGCCTCTTGCCTCTAGTAGCAAGCACAGACATATCCATAAAGTATATGATTTAATACGAAGTCACTTTTACTCCTAAAATGCAAACATATGGAAAGTGCAATAAACATTTCCTAAATTATGTGTGAATATATTAAAAATAGCTTGTAAGCACCTCAGGTTTTGTAGGAATGGTATACATATTTTTCATTCACTAAATTCTAAATACCTAGATCTACCCTTCCTTATTAATCCACATCATTTATGTGAATAAGATCTTAGGAACTTGGAACAAATGCTTTATAAAAATAAAAATTAGTTGGAGTCAACCAAGATAGTGACTAAGGAGGCTTCTGAGCTCCACTCCTTCTACAGACACACCAAATGTATTGTTGTGCCCAGAGCCATTTCCTCTGAAAGAGATCCAGAAACTAGCTGAGGATCATCTATACACAGGAAGAATGAGAAAATACCCACATTAAAATGGGCAGAACAGGCTGAGACACACTCCGCCATAAACCTCACTGGCTGCATAGCGCCATATAATCAGAAGGAAGCCCTCAACTTCCAGTTCTCCCTGAGGCGTGAAGGGTTTTGACTGCCCATCCAGAACCCCAACATTTAACACTCTACTGGAGGGATGGGCCTCAAGACACCTAGCTCTAAAACCCAAAGAGGCTTGTGTACATGAGACCCGCAAGATTATAGCAAACACAAAACAGTTTTCTACAGGCACGCCAGCACCCACAGCAGCTTTCCCACAGGATTCAGCACTGAGGGAGCAGGCAAAATCACTCATTTCCCACTCGTTCCCAGAGAAGAGTTTATCTGCATACTTTAAAGGCTGCTGTCTTACTACCAGGCTCCTAATTTAACAGCCATGTAGGGGCTGGCTGTGATCCTCCTCAGAGACCTGAGACCTGGCAGATTAGTGCTCCCAGCTTCTCCATTTGATCTACCTGAAGTTGTCAGTATCTTCCTGAAACGAAATTGTACACACGTCTGTGCCCCAGCTTTTATTGCTGCCACCTTAGGAGCAAGTCCCTGAATTGCCTGGTTCTGATAGCCAACAAGACTTCCATTCATGAGTCCTACAAGACTATAGCAAATAAAGAAGCCATTTTCAACTGTCTACCTGCCCCCTCAGTGTTCAGCACAGAGGGAAAAGGTAAAAACATCCATCTCCCAGTCTTGCTCTGAAAGGAGTTTATCGACATACTTCACAAGCTGCTGCCTGAGGATCAGGCTTCTAACTTTAGCACATACCCAGGAGCTGAATGCAATTTTCTCCAGAGATCAGGGAAGCCAGTGGACACTTCCCCCACCTTCTCCTCCAGCTCACTTCAATGATAAAACCAAGTCACCAGTACCTCCCTAGAAGAAGCTTGTACACATATCTGTCACCCTAGCTTTTGCAGCAGCCACCTGAGAGACAGGCTCCTGGATTGCCTGGCTGTGATGTCCAGTGAGGCTTGTATTCATGAGTCCCACAGGACTGTAGCAAACAAAGAAGCAGGTCTTAATGGGCACAGGAACTCACCCTCCCCCACCAATCCCCAGAGCTATACACTTGGGCCCAGCAGAGAGGAAGCAAGCAAAAATGCCCATCTTCCAGGTTCTCCATGGAAGAGGCTTGACTATATACTTTCCCAGCCTGAGGTTCTGGCTGCTAATTAGCCTGTATGTAGGTACTGACTGCAATCCTCCCCTTTGAGACAGATCTTGGCACATCCTCAACTACTGGGAACCACCAAGAATGAAGAAGAGAGCTGGGACAATCAGAAAAGTTTGAGAGACAACCGGGAGTGGAAGCTGGGCTACAAGACACCACTCTGTCAAGACAGGGAGAGGTGGCTATTTTATCCAATGCACAGAAATCAACAGAGAGAGTCAAGAAAAATGAAGAAACAGAGAAATATGTCCCAAATAAAGCAACAACATAAATCTAAAGAAATAGATCTTGATAAAACAGAGATAAGTGATTTACATGATAGTGAGTTCAAAATAATTATCATAAAAATGCTCACCAAGATTAGGAGAGCAATATGTGAAAAGGGAAAATTTCAGCAAAGAGAGAAAATATTAAAAAGTATCAAATGAAATCATATACCTGAGCAATATAATAACCAAACTAAAAAATTCAATAGACTGGTTCAACAGCAGACTAGATCAACCAGAAGAAAGGATCAACAAATTCAGAAATAACACAGTGGTAATCATCTAACCAGAGGAGCAAAAACCAAAAAAAGAAAGAATGAAAATAATAAAAATGAGTAAAATAGCTTAAAGGACTTATGAGGTGCCATGAAGAAGGTCAATATATACATTATAATGGCCCCAGAATGAGAAAAGAGAGAGAAAGGGATAGAAATCTTATTCAAAGAAATGATGGTTGAAAACTTCCCTAACCTGAGGCAAGACACAGACATCCACTTCAGGAAGCCCAGAGAACTCAAAATGAGAAGAATTAAAAAAGAACCATACCAAGATGCATTATAACTGAATTGCCAAAAGTTAAAGACAAGGAGAACGTCTTAAAAGCAGCAAGAAAAAAGCAACTTTGTACATAAAAGGGAACCCCCCCCCCATAGATTATGAGAAGATTTTTCATCCAGGAACTTTGCAGGCCAGAAGGAAGTGGGATATTCAAAGTGCTGAGAGAAAAATATTGCCAACCAAGAATACTCTACCTGACAAAGTTGCCCTTCAGAAGTGAAGGAGAAATAAAGAGTTTTCCAGACAAACAAAAGCTGAAGGGGTTCATTACCACTGAATTTGCCTTACAAGAAATGTTAAAGGGAAATCTTCAAGCTGATCTGAAAGGATAATAATTAGTAACAGGAAAACATATGAAAGTATAAAAGTGTAAAGGTAAATATATATCAGATTCAAAATACTCCAATGTTGTAATGGTGGTGAGTAAATCACTTATAATTTTAATGTGAAGGTTAGAAGACAAAAACATTAAAAAAGACTATAACTACAATAATTTGTTAATGGATACACAATGTAAAAAGATGTAAATCGTGATGTTAAAAACATAGAATGTGAAGGGAGGGAGTGTAAAAATGTAGACCTTTCGTATGCGTTTGAAGTTAAGTTCTTATCAGCCAAAATTAGATTACAAGATGTTTCATGTAAGCTTCATGGTAACCACAAAGCAAAAGCCTACAGTAGATACAAGAATGACAAAGAGAAAGTCATCAAAGCATACCACTATAAAAATCATCAAGTCAGGGGCCGGCTCCATGGCCGAGTGGTTAAGTTCGTGTGTTCCGCTGTCGCAGCCCAGGGTTCGGATCCTGGGCGTGAACATAGCACCGCTACTCAGGCCACATTGAGGTGGCATCTCACATGCCACAACTAGAAGAACACACAACTAAGGTATACAACTATGTACAGGGGTTTGGGGAAATAAAGCAGAAAAAAAAAAGAAGAAGATTGGCAGCAGTTGTTAGCTCAGGTGCCAATCTTTGAAAAAAAAAAATCATCAAATCACAAAGGAAGAAAGCAGGAAAAGAAGAAAGGACAAAGGAATTACAAAACAACCAGAATACAATTAACAAAATGACAATAGTCAGTACATACCTATCAATAATTGTTTTAAATGTAAATGGACTAAATCATCCAATCAAAAGACATAAAGTAGCTGAATGGATAAAAAACAAGATCCAATTATATGCTACCTACAAGAGATTCACTTCAGCTTTAAGGATACACATAGATTGAAAGGAAATGGCTGGAAAAAGACAGTCCAAGAAAATGGAAACCAAAAGCAAGCAGGGGAGCTATTGTTATACGAGACAAAATAGACTTTAAACATAAGACCGTAACAAGAGACAAAGAAAGTCACTGTATAATGATAACGTGATCAATTCATCAAGAGAATATAACAGTAGAAAACACTTATACACCCAACCTAAGAGAATCTAAATATATAAAGTAAATATTAACATATCTAAAGTAAGAAATACGCAGCAATACAGTAATGTAAGGGGAGTTCAATATCCTATTTTCAACAATGGAGAGATCATACAGACAAAAAATCACTGAGGAAACATTAGACTTATATGACACATTAGACCAGATGGTCCTAAGAGACGTATACAGAACATTTCATACAATGGCAGCAGAAGACACATTCTTCTCAAGTGCACCTGGGACATTCTCCAGGATAGATTATGTGATAGGTCACCAAACACATTTTAACTAATTTAAGAAGACTGAAATAATGCCAAGTACCTTTTGGGACCACAAAGGTATTCAAGTGGAAATTAGAAACAGAAGTAAAGTATAAAATTTACAAATATGTGGGAAATAAACAACACTCTCCTAAGCAACCATACGGTGAAAGAAGAAATTAAAATGGAAATTAAAAAATATCTTAAAACAAATGAAAACAGAAACATAACATATCAAAATGTATGGGATGCTACAAAAGCAATTCTAAGAGGGAATTTATAGGAACAAATGTCTACAGTGAGAAAAAATGTAAACTCAAAATTGGCTTAAATAGTTAAATGTAAGACCTGAAATTGTAACCTCCTAGAAGAGAATATAGGGTTAAACATCTTGACATTGATCTTGACAATAATTTTTGGATTTCACACCAAAAGCAAAAGCAAAAATCAATAGGTGGGACTGCATCAAACTAAAAAGCTTCTGCACAGCACAGGAAACAATCAACAATATGATAAAGCAACTAAATGTTGGAGAGAAAATATTTGCAAACTTCATATCTGACAAGGGGTTGATATCCAAAATATACAAGGATATGGTACAGCTCAATAGCAAAAAAAACTGAAATAACTCTATTAGAAAATGGGCAAAGGACTTGAACAGACGTTTTTCCAAAGAGGATAAATGGCCAAAAGGCACATAAAAAGGTGCTCAGCATCACTAATCATCAGGGAAATGCAAATCAAAACCACAATGAGATATCACTTCACACCTGTTAGAACATTTATTATCAAAAACACAAGAGATAATAAATGCTGATGAGGATGTGGAGAAAAGGGAAGCCTTGTACACTGTGGTAGAAATATAAACTGGTATTGCCACTATGGAAAATAGCATGGGAGTTTCTCAAAAAATTAAAAATAGCACTACCATATGATCCAGCAATCCCACTTCCAGGTATATATACAAGAGAAAGGGAATAATTATCTCAAAGAGACATCTAAACTCTCATGTTCATTGCAGCGCTATTCACGATAGCCAAGATATGGAAATAACCTAAGCATCTGTGGATACATGAATGGATAAAAGAAAACGTGGTATATATACATACAATGAAATATTATTCAGCCATATAACAGAAGAAAATCTTGATATAAAAATAGGGAGGAACCTGGAGGGCATTATGCTAAGTAAAATAAATTGGACAGAGACAGACAACTACTCATGCTATCACTTATATGAAGAGTCTAAAATTTTTTTAAAGAGTCAAAATGAAAGAAGCAGAGAGTAGAACTGTGGTAGTCAGAGGCTGGGGGTGGGGGAAATAAGGAGAGTTTGATAAAAAGACCAAACTTTCAGTTATAAGATGAATAGTCTGAGGACCTAATGTATAACATGGTGACTGTAGTTGATAACACTGTATTCTATAACTGAAACTTGCTGAGAGAGTAAAACTTAAATGTTCTCATGAAAAAAAATACAGTAAATATGTGAGGTGATTATTCTAGAGTCCATGATTTTCTACAATTCTTGCAATTGCCCAAGATTGTCATTTGTATGTATGGTTCTGAATTAGATCCAGAGATAATTTTCTCCTCCTCAATTTTATTTATTTCGGTGAATGCCTTGATTACTGTGGTAGGAAATTCATCATACAATCAATGCTTTTTATTTGTCTAACCACAGGCTTTTAAAGCATTCTATTCCTTATAGCATCCATGTAGTATAAGAAAACTAGATTTCAATTTTGAATAAAGAATTTCCAAGGTTTTATCTAACATGAACATACTGTGTACCAGGCCATGTTCTAGGCACTGGGAAGAGAGCAGTGAACCAAACAGACAGAAATGTCTGCCCACAACAAGTGCTCTAGTGGGGTAGCAGAAAACAACCAAATAAATATACAAATACAGAGTCTAATGGGTAATGGTAAATACTAAGTAACAGGGAGGAAAACATGAGTTATTATGAGAAAATATTTTAGTTAGGAGTCAAAGAAAGCTTGCAGAGAAAGTGCTTTTTACAGACTTCAAGGAAGGAAAGGAAATAGCCATTAATATTTTCAGACCTTTCAAGGAAGATGGATCAATAAATGCCAAAGTTCTGAAGTGGGCATATGCATAATGCGTTTAAGGAACAG
Source organism: Equus quagga (assembly GCF_021613505.1). Taxonomy (NCBI): domain Eukaryota; kingdom Metazoa; phylum Chordata; class Mammalia; order Perissodactyla; family Equidae; genus Equus; species Equus quagga. Next base: position 48,032,455 of record NC_060274.1, on the reverse strand, counting down.
CAGGAAAACAGGTGTGCCTGGATCAAGGAGAAGTATTAGGAGACAAAGTCAGAAAGTTGAGAATGGGATAGATCATGTTATGCCTGGGTGGTTATAGGATGAATTCTGGTGTTTTCTTGAGTGAGATGGTCTACCTCTAAAGTGGTCCAAGCAGACTGGAGTCATGAGGGGGTTATATTTTTAAAAGATCACTATGGTCACTATGTTGAAGGTAAATCTTAAGGGTGCAAGGGCAGAAAAAGGAGACGTGACTTCAGAACCTACTAGTCACATGTCACTTAATAACGGGTATATGATCAGAGAAATGCCTTATTAGGTAATTTTGCCATTGTGTGAACATCATAAAGTGTACTTACACAAACTTAGATGGTATAACCTACCACACACCTAGGCTCTATGGTACTAATCTTATGGGGCCACCATCGTATACAACAAAAACGTCATTATGTGGCACATGATTGTACAAGAATTCATGCAAGAGATGATAGTATCTTTGTCTAGACTGAGGTGAGATGTGGCTGAATGCTGGTCATATTTGAAATTAGGTAAGTTAGAAGTTGCTGATGAACCAAAGGTGGGTTATGACATAAAGAGAAGATTCAACAATAACTAACAGGAAAATAGTGTCACCTTTGATTGGTGTGGGAAAACCACAAGAGGAGCTGATTTGGTGAATGTGGGGAGGTGGCAGGGATGGATAATAGCAGTCAAGTATTGACACATCGATTTTAAGAAAGTTATTAGGCTCCCAGATAAATGTCAAGAGGGCAACTGAAAGTATAGATGTATGATTCAAAGTTAAGGTCCAATGTAAGATTTCAGAGTGATCAGCTTTACATAGTATTTAAACAGCAGAACCTGAATGAGATCACCTAGTGAATGAGTGTATATAGAAGGGAGAAGAGGTCTAGAGACAGAATCACAGAGCGCTCCAGCATTTACAGGTCCCAAAAGGAGGAGGAACTAGCCAAGGATCAATTAGTAAAGTAGAAGAAAACCAGATGATTTGGCATCATGGAAGTAAATGAAGAGAGTATTTTCTGAGGAAAACATAACATAACACTCTGTCAAATGCTGCTGGTAATTCACATGTGATGAGAAACACAAAATGACATTGCATCTAGTGATAAGTAGTGAGAGGACAGAAGATAGAATACATGGGCATAGATTCTGGTGGGTAAGTAGGTAACGTGTTGAGAGCTTGTGGTGGTCTCCCCTGATTGCTTCAATTTTATTTGTCAAAGTGAAAGAATGAGGTTGGGAGAAGGGATATTGGAGGTTTGAAGAGAGAGGAGTAAACACAAAATAGTTTAGAACAGTGGGAAACAGAATGGATTGGGAGACTGTAGATGTCTGGGCATCACTAAAAGCCTACTTGAGGTTTGGCATCCTGAATTTCCACAGGGACCAGACAGCATGGTTGGCACCTTCTCTGCATTTGTAGCAGCCTGGCTTACATTCAGAGCCTGAATAGAGATTAGAATTTGGCCCAAAGTCAGAGGAACACCCTTGAATACCAAAGTCGCTTAGTCAGCCCTCTGTATCTGGAACCAATCCCCCATGGATACCAAGGGATGACAGTAAGTACAATACTTGACTGCAATACTAGTGAAGTGAAATGACGAGGATGAGAATTGCATTCTATTCTGGCCAAGTCTAACAATTCTACTATTATTCCAATATATCTGGGCTTTGTTAAATAGGAGGAATAGAGAAGTTTGGGGATATAATCCGAATTGGTAATGAAAATGGAAAGAGCTCTAAATTATGCCATAGGAGGCATATTAAAGGAAATGGTGAGGATATAAGTAAATAAGAGTAAAAGATTGATAAGTGCAGTCATCTGGACACAGGTGAGGAGAAATGATCTTTGGCTTTTTCTCTGGAGTTTTGAAGTCTGGTCCAGAGCATATTGGAAAAAGGAAAGTAAGTGGATTTGGGCTCATTATAAAATTTATCAGTTAGAGCTGCCCAAAGTTGGGATATTCAGTTCTACATTGCCACAAGCAATCAAATACGTCTGATGACCTCTGGATGAGAACATCATGGTGAGCGCTGAAGTATCAGATGGTTGGTTAGACTACAAAGCCACCAGGTTTTTTACTATCATGGGATTCTCTAGCCACTCCCCACCTTCACAGCTAAAGGAAGATGTGGAATACATGGAGAAATTTTGGTGGATTTCAAAGAAATCATTAACTGATGAGAATAATATGACTTTATAGAGGTAAAGAAATAATCACTTACCCCCCCTTATGTTGAAGAAGTGATCAAATAATAGTATTCAGGTGTTATGCAGGTTTAGCGGCTGAGGCAAGACATCAGCTGTTATTCATCTCCACAGAGGGCTAAGTGAAAGGAAATGGAACTTAATCTGAAGGAGGAATAATTTAAAATATGTGTAAGTCAAAGCTTCTCAACTACAGTAAAAGGTCAGAGTAATATAGTCATCGGTGTTCTGGCATTCACCACTCTCTGAAACATTGTGGAAAATTAGGAACAACTCAAAAGTTTTCTGAGAAGGGAAATACATAACAAAGTAACATAATGTTCATAAAGAGTGCATTTATCTTGTCTTTACACAAAACCTATTAACAGATATTGTGGGGCAAGTTTAAGAAGTTTTAACATTGTAAAATTTCAACATTCTAGGCTGAGTTGTCTGATTTCCAAATCCTTGGAAAATTTTAAGAAGGTATTTGGAAACAGGGAAACCGACTTTCTCGGTGGCAGTAAAATAGCTGACCTTCATGGAAAGAAGGAAAAAAATTATACTATGTGAATTGAAAACAAAAAATCTAAACACGTGTTTGAAAAGTTCACTGAATAGAAAAGAAGTTCATTCCTGCCCCAGTTTGCCGGCGACACTAAGATGCGTTAAACTACCACAATACGTTCTCATGGTGCAACTTGAGAGTCCCACGAAGAGGAGAATTTCCTTCTTTGATTAGCATTGCAGAAAATTGACAGCGTACTTTCAGAAAGATATCACTGAGATTCCTGGTTCAGCTTTGATAAAGAAATATTCAGTTATCTGGAAAATGGAATTTGTTTTGGGGGATTCCTAGGACTATTATAGGAGAAGAGAATGTCTATGAATGCAGTGTGTAGGAAATTTGACAAACACCTCTCCCCTGGTGCTCTTCTTTCCCTACCTAGCATCTTCTCAAATATCTCTATTACTGTGAGAAATGTAGTTCTTACTCTCACCTTCTACATTTGATTTTAAATCAAGCAACAGCAATCTTTAGTCAAGTATCTATTTTTTCCTCAGGCATGACTCAGGAATATTCTTTTCAGTTTTCTACTTACAGTTAATTGGTGGTAACTGATTGGAAAATTGAAATCAAGGAAAGAGAAGAGTCATGGGAGAAGAAGATGAAGGAAGAGCCAAAAATTGGCAAGGTACCAGGGCTACATGTTCAAGAGAGATGGAAGTACCCTTTACCGAGGATACTGAATCTAGGAACAGACCTAAGTTGGGAGGATGCGTAATAACACTTTTATTTTAGAGATGTTGAATTAGAGGCTTGATGTGGCATCCGTGGGACGATGTCTGCAGGTCTTCTGAATTTCATCTTTGGAACTCTGGAGAAATGTCAGGGGGAAAGATACAGATGGGGGACTAACCGAGTAGTTAATACTTTGGTCATAATGGAAAATGCTTTTGTTCTATGAGAATGCAGTGGGAAAAAGCTAAGCACTAAGAACTTAAGTGGTGGATAAACAAGGAAAACCAGAAAAGAAAACTAAGAAGGGTCAAGTGAAGAGATTAAAAAAAGAGACTTCAGATTTTTCAGAGACCAAGCAATAGAAGGATATAATAAGGAGACATTAGACCAAATTGTGAAATAACTCAAGTGATTGCAGTAAAATCAAGACAGGTAAGGCAAGATCCTATTGGTTCAATAATTAGAAAGTCTTATGAAATTTGAGAGATCGAGTCTATTGGTGGAATTAGATTGTAGATGAGTAAGGAAGAAGTAGGAACATTTACTGTTGAAAAATTAAAGTATTTTATGACCAAGTAATTAAAAAAACAAAACAAAACAGTACCCAGCACGTTCCCCTAATCACCATGTGGTTAACACTATAATAGGTATAACCGTGAATTTCCCCACTGTTAATTGCATGCAAAAAAAGTAAAGACAATACTAAAACTGTACTTAGTTTCCCAGACCATCTGTGCCATCCAGACTTAGTTCTATGTCTAAGACTATCAGTAAAATTATGTCTATCTACACTTGGCTGAGTCAAATGAAATTACACATTTATGGATTATCATAAGCAAAAATAAGAAGAGTACACACATTTAGTTGTCTGTGCTATGTGTGGCATTTAAAAAGTACCTTAATACAATCCCATTTCAAGAAATTTTGAATGGAATGCCAAGGAATTCTGTCTTTGAATATCCAAAAACATATTTATCTTGTCATCAGCCTTGATCAATATTTTGACTTAGCATAGAAATCTAACCTCAAAATTGTTTCCCCAAGAATAGCAAAGGCAGGGGCTGGCCCCATGGCCGAGTGGTTAAGTTCGTGCGCTCCTCTACAGGCGGCCCAGTGTTTCGCTGGTTCGAATCCTGGGCGCGGACATGGCTCTGCTCATCAAACCACGCTGAGGCAGCATCCCACATGCCACAACTAGAAGGACCCACAATGAAGAATATACAGCTATGTACCGGAGGGCTTTGGGGAGAAAAAGGAAAAAAATAAAATCTTTAAAAAAAAAGAATAGTGAAGGCACTTCTCCAGTGTTGTCTGGTATATATTGTTGCTTGTGACAGGTTTTTTGTTCTCTTTCTATTTCTTATTCTTTCTGGAGAAAAAAAATGTTACTCTCTTCACATTTTTTCTTATTCTCTCTTTCTCTGGAAGCTTCAAGGACTTTCATTTTTATATTTGGAGTTTTTTGTCGTCATCACAATGTGCGTATGTATGAATTTTCTTGTTTGGCCTTTTGTAAATTATGTTGTTATAAAGACCTGCTATTAGTTAATACTGGGAAGTTTTCTTTGTTTCATTTATTATTTTCTTTTCTCATTTCTCTATTCTGTATTTCTGGAATTAGATAAATGTTATTCTTCTTGTACCTGTTTTTCATGCCCCTTAAACTTTCTGTCCTTTATTACATGTATTTTTTTTCTTTCTGTTTATGTTGAATTTAAGTCATTTACATTTTAATATTTAGTCTACCTATTGCTTTTTTTTAAGTTGCCATTTTATAGTTATTTTACAGCATCACTTTCTTATTCTTTAGTTGTGATTTTTTTTATTTAGTAGGCAATTTTTCTGAGGGTACTGCTTTGATTTTCCAACAACTTTATTTCTTTTCCATGACATATTTGTTTCCTTTGAATAAATTGCATTGTTGTGTTGCGTCTTAGTCTTTTTCTTTCACACTATTTTCTTCAAATATATGTTAATCCTTGGATTTCCATTCATTGCTTGCGAATAAATACAGGGGTCAGTAAACTATGGCCTGTGGCCCAAATCCAGCCTGCCACATGTTTTTGTAAATACAGATTTTTTTTTCTTTTTAACACAGCCTTACCATTTCATTCATGTATTATCTATGATATATGTATAGCAGCTTTCCTAATATGACAGTAATTGAATTGTTGCAACAAGACCTTATGCACTTCGAAGCTTCAAATATTTACTATTTTGTCCTTTACAAAAAACTTACAGACTTCAGGATTGGAATAGCTCTCAATTTCAAGTGTCCTGTGGAGTTGACACTGGGCTGTTTTCACGTCATTTTCTCTGTGTAGTGGAAATTTTGTTAGAGGGCTCTGTGGAATGAGTGAGGCCTGTAGGCTGTTTGCTTTTGTTTTAGGAACAGGCAAGTCAGAATAGAGATCTTAATTCAAGTTGCTGAAATAGAACATTCTTTTAAAAAAGAAAGACTTGAATATACTTTGTGCTTGGAAACCTAATAAGCATTTCTACTTATTTCCATTTTCCCCTCCTGTTTGCTATTCCTGTCTGGAAGTACCTCAAATTACTGTTTCTCTTTGGGGTCAGGAAACATGTCTCTCAAATGCAGTTCACAGAGTGAAGGAAATGTGGGTCACCTGTCACTTTGGTCCATATATTAGAGTGGGTATGATCATTACAGTGAAGTCATTTGTTAATGGCCGTGAAAGCTATCCTACAGCCCACTACGACTTTTTGTTGATTTCAGGACTTGAAACGTTCAGAGCAGCTGACCGGAAAGAAGCATTCTTAATCTGTGGAATGCTGGGTTGAGGCTGCTCCCTTTCACACTGACAGTCTATCCAGCATCATCCAGTTTCTAGCTCCCCAGATTTTCTCAGAACTGATGGTCTGCTCCTAGTTCTCCTTCCTGTTTGCAAGCATTGGTACAGGAACATTCCTTTTCTTGTATTCCATCTACTAAGCCACAGAGACCTTTTCAGCTCAGTTTGAGCATGATCTGAAAGGCAAATCTTGCACTGTGAAAACAAAATAAACCACAAGTGGAAAAGAATTTTCTCCAAGCATAATTGTTTAAAAATATGTCAGGTACTATTGACTTATTTTTCATAGTATTTAAGTCAAATGTTTGTCTGGATAGCTTAGCCATTGCTTTCAATAATACCTCCTATGATTTCAGTTCATGGGAGGTCATGCAGAGTCTGATGTCTGGACTCTGGAACTAGATGGTCTGGCCTCACATCTCAGCTCTGCTACCCCCTTGTCATGTGACCTCCGGCAAGGTACTTAAACTCCTGTGTCTCAGTATTCTCATCTGTCTAATGAGGATAATAACAGTACCTACCTCATAGGGTTGTTTTGAGGATGAAATGAGTTAATACGCATAAAGCCCATATATCAGTATCTAGCATCTAGTAAATGCTATCTACCTGTTTGCTATTATTCTGATGTTATTGATAATCATGATAATGATTTTACATAGTCACATGCTTTACCTATTGCGAAAACAAGTTTTTATATACATTCAGAATGTTTAAATAAAAATAAATGCAATAGGACTCAAGGTGAACATTTGTTGGTTGTGTTCGTTTTACACCTAAGGGAAATTTCTAATAATTTGATATCTCAAGTTGATAAAATGGAGAGCATCCTTTTAGATGCATAGATAAAATCTTTACAGAACTGTAGAAAAATAGAAAATATTATCATACATTCAAAAGGAAAATCAGCTACAAAATTCTTGATAAACATATATAGCTAAGACTACTAATGGATCTAGTGATAAATGGAATTTGCTTAAAATTTCAAAGAATATATTTTAGATCATTCTTTCCCCTTAAATCCTGAGTGGTGAGATCACCAGCACAGTATTGTTTCCAAAGTGCATATTTTAGCAATAGAAAAGCAGTAACTACATGCCATAACTGATTTGTCATTTTACTTTACCCAAACAATTTGCGGCACATGTCTGTATTGAAAGGAAAGAGCTGGGGAAGTAAGCATAGACCAAGGGTCAACCCAAGAAAATTCATCTCACCATGTGTCGATGTCGCGATCCAGTGTACACACCAGGATAGATGCGGAGAGGGCTGATGGCCACTCTGAGTTTATTATAACCAGCATTTCAATATATACATAGCTTACAGCTGTTAAACATACACAGGTGTTCTGGATGAAGTAATTAGTGAATGCCAAGAATTCTTAGTGATTTCTCAAGGAGCCCTCCCTCAGCCTCTGTTTTGATATTATCATGTTATTGCTGTGCTCGTATATTTTCTCTCGGAGCATGCAAGGCTTCTTAGGCAATGGCCCCTCCTGCTCCTGATATCGTGTCTCCAACTGTGCCCCTGGGCGACTGGCGCCTGGCTTAGTTTGCCTCTCCCTGGAGGTCTTACCTGTCATTGGCTAACCTGCCTTCTCAACTCCGGGTCACAGTTTGTTGGCAAGCTTTCTCCAGTGATTATTAACCCTTCCTGCCTCAGGGACGTCTACACCATGGGGACCCAGCCTTGCTATCCTTGAAGAACTTCTTCAGACTTTTAAGGTGTCTGTCTCTAAGAGCTTTGCTCTCAAAGAGACTAACAACTGCCAGAGGTTACATGCACGATTCCTCAAGCCAACATTTCCACAATTCTCTCCAGTCTTTCACAGTTCTATGATGACTGGTATCCTATATGACAAATTCGAAACCATTACAATTGGGTCCTATGAAGAAGGAAGGATTCATAGTCATAAGGTAAAGTAAGACGTGCTGTATTTTGACATCTCTCTCTAGCTTATTTCATGCCTTGTCCTAGCCTGAGACTTTCACTTGTCTGTGAGGATATTTAAGCTCATAACAATCACAGGAGGTGAGTCAAACTGCATGTGTAACCCAACTTCCTCTAATACAAATTTAATATTTTATTAAGACATTAAATAATTTAATAAACACATTTATTAAATTATATTTAAATCATCGCATACTTAACTCATTTTAGTTAAGACAAATTGTCACGTAAAAAGCACTATAATTACTTAACTATATGAGTATACATGTTTGTGAAAATGTGTGTTCTTCACAAAACTCTTAACATTGGGCAGCCACATAGTTTCAGATTCTTGTCTTTAAGAGAAAGAATGAAATTATGTAGTTTCTAAAATCCGAGAGGTCTTCATTCCAATTATACAAATTTGCTGATAAGAACAATATCAGTCTGGCTCAACTGAGGAATCACCGTGTCTGTAAACATGGCACAGATACTTCCTGAAGTAATGAAGATTTCTAAACTTCTAACTAAGAAAATTTATTTTTTAGGTATAAAGATATAAAAAGTAAGAAGGAAGTTAATATGAAGTGGAAGGAATGGAGGAGGGGAAACATAAGGTACCTCAGGTCATGAGAATAAGTTTAAGTTTTTGACTATAGTTAAAGAAAAAGAAAATGAAGAGAAATCTCTCTTCCTTCGGACCACAGCCCCAGGAATTATTGAACTCAGTATCACGAGAGGATAAAAATAGCAATTCCATTATATTTTTAAGTTAATATCTTTAGCACAGTGTAATTATTACTGTAATTATCTCTGCTATACTTGGGAGTTTTATATAATTTTCTTTATTCATTCTCTAAATTAAAAGTTGATATATATTATTTTCCCACCAGACAGAATGCAATCCTCAAATAATTTCTTAGCCATATCTTAAGAAAATCTTTTCCATTAAATATTTCATTTTGGAGACCCTCTTTAATTATATAATGAGGTACTATATATTTTATTCTTTCAAAGACCCTACACATTCTATAGTATGTTAGAGAAATCTCAATAAAACTGAGCAGTTGTCCAGATTACAACAAAAATAATAAGCATGAAAGAGTATAGTACCTGCCTTGTTGACTGCTAAGTGCCTCGCAGAGTAGCTCATATATTGTAAGTAACAATCGATGTACGTTTAATTGATTAATTGAGCTATCTGTTACATATCTATTAAGTGGATAAAAGGTGGGAGGATGAACTATCCTCAAATGTTACTTAATGAAGCAATCATTAACTAGTCTAAGGTCAGCAATTAAAAGTGAGAAAAACAAGATCCACTTCCCCTACCAAAAAAAAGACAAACTTTCTTAAGCAATGGCCACTTAGGTAGCATTCTTCTGTACTTTGTATGGAGAAATGTCAAGTTTTGTAGTTCTTAATGTTTCACATCAACTAAGAGGCATGTGTTAAAATGTACCTGGGATTTTGTTTCAATGAGGTATGGCAAAATGACAGACAGAGACAGGCGGATACTATTGAAAGAAGACTTTAATGCTTACAGTTCCCAAGAGAAAAGGGACCACTATGCCACTTAGGACCACAAAGAAAGCATCAGCCTTGGTCAGGAGGCACAAGGAGTGGGGGGACAGCCTTATCTGAGTATATAGTTGTTGTCATGAGCAAAGTTCAGAAAAGTGACCAACCTGGAATTCTGTATCCAACAAAATTATGCTTTAAAAGTAAAGGAGAAATGAAGACATTCCTAGAAGAATAAAACATAAGGGAATTTGTCTCCAGTGGGCCTGCCTTATAAGAAATGATTAGAAATTCTTCAGAAAGAAGGAGAATGATATAGGTCAGACATTTCATTCTACATAAAGAAATGAAGAGTGTTATAGAAGGAATAAATTAGGCAAAATAAAATGTTTTACTTTTCTTATTCTTAATTCATCTGAGATAACAGTTTATTCAAAATCATAATAGAAATGATGTATTCAGTGATTGTAGCTTATGGAAAATGAAACGAATAGCAGTAATGTTATAAGGCACAGGAGGGAGAAATTGGGAACACTCTGTTATAAAATACTTTCACTAGCCATGAAGTGGTACGGTGCTATTGAGAGAGGACTTGTATTATTTGTAAATGTATATTGTAAACTCACCAGCAACTAATAAGAAAAGAAATATAATTTATACACTGAGAAGAGAAAAATGAATTATATAAAAAGTTCAGTTAAAATTAGAAAGGATAGCAAAAAAGTGGCAGACAAAAAAAAAGCAAAGAACAATAACATAGAAAACAGTAACAAATATAGTAGATATTAATTCAACTATATCAATAATCACTTTAAACATTCAAGATCACCAATTAAATGATAGAGACTGTCGGAGTGGATAAAAATCAGGACCCACCTATCTACTGTCTACAATAAACACAGATAGGTTCAAAGTAAAGGGATAGGTAGATTTACCTACCAAGTTTAAACAAAAGTAATTGGAAGTAGCTACATTAATTATAGACAAAGCAGACTTCAGAGCAAGTAAATTAAGGGATAAAGAGAAGTATCACATAAAGATAAAAGGGGTCAATCTTCAGAGCAGAAAACTGTGTGAGGCAAAAATTGATGAAATGCAAGGAGAAATACATGAATCCATTACCATAACTGAAGACTTCAACATCCCTCTGTCAGTGACTGACAGATCAAGAAGGCAGGAAATCAGAAAGGACACAGGTGAACTAACAGTACGATCAACTGGACCTAATAGTCATCTGTAGACTACTTGATCAACAACAGCAGTTTAGACATTCCTTTCAAGATCACAAGGAATGTTCACCAAGATAGACCACATTCTGGGCCATAAAACACATCTCAACACATTCAAAAAAATAGAAATCATACAAGTTTGCTCTCAGACCACACACAATAAAATTAACGTCTAAATCAGCAACAGAAAGATAACTGGAAAACCTCAAAATACTTGGATATCAATCAGCACACTTCTAAATAACACACAGTTCACAGAAGAAGCCTCAAGAGAAATTAAATAATTTCAAGCTGAATGAAAATACAGCTTATCTAAATAAGTGAAATGCAGTGAAAGCAGCGCTAGAAGGAAATTTGTGGCACTGAATGCATATGCTAGAACAGTATGTATTATATGTACTTGGAAATTACTTGCTAAAGCCCTGAGATTTTGATATTTTGTGTGACTATATCTGATCAGATCTGTGAGAATCTCTTTTGAGCCGTTTTAATTGGAAAGGTCTACATCAATCAATCAAGTAGGTGTTTAGTGTTATGTGTAATGTATCATCATTTCAACATGATTTCCCGCTGCTGTCAGTCTGGCATTCCTCCAGTGCCTTCAGCAGTTCCGCAGAAGGTGAGTAGGCTCCGGTACCCAGCACTCTGCTCACCCTCCCATGGCTCTCAGATGTGTTGAAGTTACTGCTCCTAGTACTCTGACCACAGCATGCTGAGATCAATCTTTCTGCACAGCTACAATTACTTCTCTAACAGCAAGAAATCAAACTTGCACATAATGGAGACCAAGGGCAGGTAATTTTCTTCTCCCTGAGATTTGCTGAATGACTATAATTAACCAGATAAAGGTATTGCACATATTTTAATCCAATAAACATAGGAAACAGAATGTGTTGCTAACCCCCACTCCATTTGACTGGCAGCAGGCATACAGCAGATGGTAGGGACAAGGAACCCTGTAGTCTTGTGAACACCTTGGGACCAGGACCTAACAGAAGGAGCACCTCTTCTTTAAAGCTGAGAGAAACAAGAAGTCTACATCTAGGGCCAGTTGAACAGATGGGTAAGCAAGACATTAATTAGGGTGAATGCCTGGAAGTAGAGCTTACTGGTGGCTTTAATTTCCTTTGCTACATTCTGGGTCATGGGAAGCAGTAGTATCTAGACGTACATAGCAAGGGTGACTAGTATTTACGTTGCTTAAAGGATAAATTGAGGCACTGATGGGTTAAGTACTTCTCAGGTTGTAGAGAGAGTGAATTATATTTCAGATCCCAGCGTAGGCGTGTTGTATTGTTTTTCTTTCACTGTGTCATATTTCTGAATAGACATTCATGTGGCAGATCAGGACTCCAGTAGAATCGCTTCCTCCCAAACTTCTCAGCACCCCTGTGTGGATATAACTTGGTGAGAAAGTGGTTCCTGCTATCTATTCTTTCACATTCCACTGGACAGGTAATTTTCAGGTCCTTGACAGGCTCAGAACCCCCACAGCACCTATAGTTTGAAGAGCCAAAAGTAAACAAAACTGTGCTAATTTGGAAGTAAAACTTACATAAAGACAAGTTATTTTCAGCAAGTACTTATGAGCAATTGTCTTTTTCCAAAAATTGGATGTTTGTTTTTTCTGCATTGCAGTGGAGTCCATGATTTCTATACTTATTTTAGACATTCCTTCTTCAAAATCTCATTTTTCATTTCCATCAGCTAAGATTAATTTGAATTTTAGTAGCTATTGCTAGTTATTTTTAAGATTAGCGTTGTGCTTCAAGAGCGAGGAATCAGAAGCCATTTTTATTTGCTCGTCTCAAACGGTTTACTTTCTGTTACCTCAGGGCTAGGGAATTATTCTTTATGGCCTGGAATATCACCAAATTCCATAGCGTATACTGTTATACTCAACTGAATACTGTATTTCTTATTTCTGAATTATTTTCTGTGGAAAAAAATGACTGATCTAGTATAAAGCTATCTTTTTTGGTAAATATATAATATAGTGAAGGTATTAGGGCTATATAATTTATTAACACATTTATAAGTGTGCATTGTATTTGATATTCTTATATATTTAAAGTTTCGAATATACGCTTACTTTTTATTTTTCGTTTTTTTAGTTTTTAAATATAGCTCTAACAATCTTCTCTAAGTGTAGTACAGAACTGATAGAAGCTTTTTCTGTCTCTTTATGTGATAAAAAGATTGTTACAGACATGAATACTAGAAGCTCAGAAACAGGTAATCCTTTTATTTTCAAGGCACGAAGTTGAACTTCAGAGTTTCTGTATGGATCTCTTAGTTGTGTTTTGTTTGAGAGCTGTATTTATAAAAAGAACGGAGTAAAAAGGATGCAAGAGTTTCACGAAACACCACATGTTCTCTTTCTCTATAACCAACTTTTTGAAACAGAAGTTTAGAGCACAAAAACTTTTCAAATTGAATTGTATGTATGTAGATGAGTCTATTAAAATATTTTTAAAAGTCTGTATGTCTAATTACAGCAGTTAAATCTTACTGAATTACTTAGCAAACAGTTTTAGCATTAGTTATAAGGAAGGTAAAATAGCCTATGTAAAATCAATATTTCATATCATAATTTTTCTAAGTATAGTTCCTATGGAAAAGATTTGTTTTATTTATTATTCAGTTTACCCAAGATTTATCCTGATAAATTTTTAAATATCTTTTTGGATTTTTGGAAAACTTCCTGTCTCAGCTGAGCCGTTTGGAAGAGCATGATTTGGTATTAGCTGGAAATCAATGTTAAAAATTATATTACTGATATATTTTATTTTAACTGTAAAAACTTACTCCAATGTGTAAGGTTTAAATACTCTTTTCAACAACTATTAGATTTTGCTTTTCAAAATAGAATTTAATCTTGACACAAAAGTCATACAGATCTTATTTAATCCATGAAGTAATTGAATTTAGAAACATAAGGATGTATGTGTATGGTATTCCATACCATACGTGTGTTGTGTGTTTGTGTGTGTATACACACCCAAAATTTATACATATATAAAATTTCAAACTGGTCCCAAATCCTGAAAACAAAAAAAATTAACATAAACATGACTAAATACTTTGTGAACCAAAGAGGATACTTAGGTATCAGGCAGAGTAAAAAAAAAAAAAAAAGAGTCAAATATATGCCACGGTCACTAAGGGAATATGTTACCAAATTTTATTTTTTGAAGAAAGTCTTGTCTCAAACAATCTTAATCTGACTATATTCAAAAATGATAAAGACTTTTAGCTAGGCAAGAACTTCCCTTACCTTGTCAAATCTCTTATAAGATGTCACCCATTTTCAAAGCAGATGCTGGTGATGTAAGATGCAAAGCTTCAGCAAGGTAGGTGTGTTTTAGGTGGGGTAACTGAATTCTCTCCTCTCACCCTGTGGCTCTACACACACACCTTTAAATTCAATAGAGACTTTTTTTTAAGTCAAGTAAGCCAGACCATTAGCAAAGCTCACACAGAGATGGCGTGGTTTAACTTCTATACTCTGTAAAACGTCTTGGGTTGAACTGTCTATGAACTTTAGGCCATTAGCCTACATCAAGGATAGACAAAGAAACATTCCCATGAAATGTATCTTTCTGTGTATTTCTATGGTGTTTAGTTTCATCATCCAGTTGTGATTAATTAGAGATGCTGAACTCTATTTTTGTTTATATCAATAGATCTTTCATTTTAGAATGGTATTATTTTTACATAAATTTTTTAATATAGTACCTAGTTCCCATATAGCCCATACCCAGTTTCTCTCATGATTGACATTTTCCATTAATATGGTACTTTTGCTATGATTAATGAACCAATGTTGATACATTATTATTAACTAAAGTACACAATTTATTTAGAGCATTAGTTTTTATGTAAAGTCCAGAATTCCATCCAGGATACCATATTAGATTTAACCATTGTGTCTCCTTAGGCTCCTCTGGAATGTGAAGTTTCTCAGACTTTCCTTGTTTTTGAGGACCTTGACAGTTTTGAGATGTACCGTTCTAGTAGTTTGTAAAATTTCTCTCTATTTGGATAGGGCTATGTGTTTTAGGAAGGAAAACAAAAGAGAGAAATGCTATTTTCATCATGTCATATCAAAGGTACGTACCATCAATATGACATCGCTATTGAGGTTAACCTTGATCACCTGGCTGAGGTGCTGTTTCATGGGTTTCCCCTTGGAAGGAAGTCACTACATGTGCCTCACAAATAAGAAGTGGAGTGTTGTTCTCCACTCCCTTGAGGGTGGAATACCAACATAAATTATTTGGAATTTTTCTGCATAGGACATTTTTCTACTTTCTCCATTTATTTATGTATTCAATCATTTATTTTTATCTGTATGATTCCATGGATATTTATTTTATAACTTGGATTATAATCCAATGCTACTTTGTATTTTTTTGTTGTTCAAATTGTTCTAGATTTAAATGTTTGGAATTCTTTCAGTTGGTTCCTGTGTCCCTTTCACACACATGCCCAAAGTTTTTCTGGGGGGGTGGTTGTTTTTGTTGCTATTTGTTTTGAGCTCTTTCTAACTTTCTGCACTATAAGATGCCCCAGGCTCATCTTGTGTATTTCTTGTTCCAATCCTAGAATCAGTCGTCTCTCCAGGGAGCTGTAGGTCTTTTATTGGAGAATTGTATTAGAAGCTAAGATCCAGGCATTAGGTGTTCTCGTTGCTCTTGTGGTGTCTTTGCTTCTGTGCTCTCTCAGTTTACAAAACAAGAGGACATATGAGTGTATATTAACCTGTGTATATATTCGTATCTATGAATATTTCTATGTGTAATTTATAAAGCTAAACATGAGTTCATAATGAATTCTCCAACTATAATCCACACCACGCGAATCATTCTGATTTATAGACTGAGTTAGGAACTGTTAACTCTTCTTCTATATTCTGAAAGAAATTATAAAGAATTGATATCATTTCTTCCTCAAATATTTTACGCAATTCAGTAAAACCACTGGGACCTGTCATTTCTGTTTTGGAAGGTGGTTGATTATTGATTTGCTAAATATAATACTATTCAGATTATACAGTTCTCTTTATGTGACTTTTGATAGTTTGTTTCTTTCAAGGATATTGTTTCATTTCATCTAATTTATCAACTTTTTGGGCATTGAACTGTGTGTAGTAGTCATTTATTACACTTTTGATGTCCAAAGGATCAATTGGGATTACTTTCTTTCATTTCAATATTGGTATTTTGTAGTTTTTCTGTTTTCTTGGTTAACCCAGATAGATGTTTATCAGTTTTATTGATCTTTTCAAAAAACCAGCTTGGTTACATTGATTTTCTCTGTAGTTTCCTATTTTTAATTTCATTGATTTCTGCTGTAATTTTTGTTAATCCTTTTCTTCTGCTTGCTTTACACATAAATTGCTCTACTTTCTCTCGTTTCCTCAGTGGAAGCTTAGGTTATTGATTTTAGATTTCTGCTTTTATAACATACGCATCTATTGCTATATATTTGCTTCAAAGCATTAATTTCACTGGATCCCACAAATTTTCATGTTACGTTTATATTTAGTTCAAAATATTTTAATAGTTCTGGAGATTTCTTCCGTGACCCATGTGTTACACAAAAGGGAGTTAATTTCTAAGTATTTGAGGATTTTCTAGCTATCTTTTTGTTATTGATTTCTAGCTTAATTCCACTCTGGTCTAAGAACATAATCTATATTGTTTTTATTCCTTTAAGTTTGTTACAGTGTGTTTTATAGTCCCAAATGTACTCTATCTTGGTGGGTGTTCTTGTAAGCTTGAGAAGAATCTGTGTTCTGGTGTTGGATGGAGTTTTACAAATATCATTTAAGGCCGGCTGGTTGATGGTGCTGTTCAAGTCTACTATGTCTTCACTGATTTTCCACTTACTTTATCTATCAGTTACTGAAAGAGGAGTATTGTGAGTCCCTAAATATAATAGTAGATATCTTCATTATCTCTTTTCAAGTCTATCAATTTTTGTCTCTCATGTTTTGCCACTCTGTTCTTAGGTTCATATACATTTGGGATCGTTTTATCTTGTTGAAGAATTCACTTCTTTATCATTACGTAATGCCCTACTTTATCTCTGATAATTTTCCTTGTTCTGAAGTCAGCTCTGTCTAAAAATAAGATAGCTACTCCAGCGTTCTTTTGCTATAGTTGGGTCTCTTTTGTTTTCTTTTTAATTCACTTTAATAGTATCTGTTCTTTGGTGAATTCACATCATTTGCATTTAAGAAAATTATTGATGTAGTTGGGTTAATTTCTACCATGTTTGTAAGTGTTTTGTAGCTCTTGTCCTTTTTTTATATTCATCTCTTTTGCTGACACTTTGTTTTAATTAAACTTTTCCTGTGGTTACATTTTATCTCTTTACTTAGCATATTCATTTTGTTGACTTAAATGCCCTGGATTTTCCAGTATACTTTTTAAATTATATAAGTCCACCTTCAAATAATAATACACTACTTCATTTGTTTGCATATACCTTGCAACAGAGTGTTCTCAATTCCTCCCTCCTGTGCCCTATGACATCAATGTTATTCATTTCACTTATCCATATACTGTAACTCAATGCCTTGTTAGTGCTGGTGCTTTAATAAATCAGTTATGTTTTCAGAAAATTAAAAATAAGAAGAATAAAATATTTTATTTTACCTACATTTATGCCTTTCCTGATGCTCTTCCTTTCATTATGAAAATCTGAGTCTCTGACCTATATCACTTTTCTTCTCCCTGAAAATCTTTTAGTATTTCTTGCAGCAGGGCATTTCTGCAGCTGATGAATTATTTTTCCTTCATTTATTTTTCTTCTTCCTCTCCCCAAAGCCCCCCAGTATATAGTTGTATAGTCTAGTTGTTAGTGCCTCTGGCTGTGCTATGTGGGATGACCACCTCAGCATGGGTTGATGAGTGATGCCATGTCTTTGCCCAGGATCCAAACTGGTGAAACCCTGGGCCACTGACATGGAGAATTCAAAGTTAACCACTCGGCCATGGGGGTGGCTCCTTTCCTTCACTTTTAAAGGATAGTTTTGCTGGGCATAGTGTTCTAGGTTTGTGGAGTTTTTCCTTTCATTAATTTAAAATGTTCACTCCATTCTTATCTTGCTTGAATGGTTTGTGACAGAAAATTTGCTGTAAATCTTATCCTTGTTCCTCAATAGCTAACTTTTTTTTTCCTTCTGTCTCCTTTCAAGATTTTGTTTTTGTTTTGGGATTTCTGCAGATTGAATGGGATATGCCTAGGTGTATATATTTTTTGGTATTATCTTCTTTGGCATTCTCTGTGCTCCCTGAATCTGCGATTTGGTGTCTAGCATCAATTGTGGGAAATTCTCAGACATTATTGCTTCAAATATTACTTCTGCTCCTTTCTTTCCTCCATGTCCTTCTGGTTTTCCCATTGTGCATATGTTATACCTTTTATAATTGTTCCACACTTAGATATTCTCTTCTCCTGTTTTCATTTGCCATTCTCTTTGCATTTTAATCTTGAAAGTTTCTATTATTTCTTTAAGCTCCTTAAGTCTTTCTTTGGCTGTGTCCAGTCTACTGAAGAGCCCTTCAAAGATATTTTTTATTTCTGTTACACTGCTTTTGATTTCCATCTCTGTAATTAGACTAATTGTTTGATATTGCATCTTCCTAACATATTTATCATAGTTGTTTTAAATTCTCAGTCTGAAAATTCCAACATATCTGCTATATATGATGTTGGTTCTGATACTTTCTCTGTCTCTTCAAACTATGTTTTTTATCCTTTAGTGTTCCTTGTAATTTGTTTCAGAAAGCTGGATATAATGTATT